>NW_024884364.1:65735939-66074843 GCF_019232065.1 Centrocercus urophasianus | reverse complement strand
GGCAGGGAAGGGAAGGGAAGGGAAGGGAAGGGAAGGGAAGGGAAGGGAAGGGAAGGGAAGGGAAGGGAAGGGAAGGGAAGGGAAGGGAAGGGAAGGGAAGGGAAGGGAAGGGAAGGGAAGGGAAGGGGATCAGCCTTCAAACAAAATCTGCCCGGAATGTGTCCTGGCCCAAAGGGAAAGAACAGGCACAGAGATGACAAGCAAACAGGTTTCTTTTTGAGTAAAAGAAGTGCCAGCAGTTGTAATTTAATATAGCCCAACTTTTTGCAAAATATGCAATTGTACCATGCAGAACCCTACTAACACTGGCTTTTAAACGTTGGGTTTGTAACAGTTGTAACAGTGAAGCAGCATTTATTTCAGGGGAATTGGACTAGGTAACAACTAAGTGTCCCTTCCAACTCAAGTGATTCTGTGATTCATTAACTACTGAGGATTCATGCAGCACTGATGCAGGCTGGGGAGGCTCTGCCTTTTTCAGTGATCCTGCTATGGTCAGCAGTGAGCTGCCCACTGGCAGACGCTGAAGCTTCCCCAGCATCTTGTCGGCCTCTATATGGTGCTCTCATTTCCTAAGCCTGTACTGAAGAGTCACCAACACAAGGCACAAAGGATGCCTTGTTGCTGAAATTTTCTGAAACACCGAATTAAGGGATTTCTTTCTGAAGGAGTTGCTTCTTCTTTCTTCTCCCAGGTGGTGATAAATAGTGGTTTGGTTTAAATGAACCAAGTGCAAAAGGAAAAACAATTTGCTGTCCCAGAAACCCTGAGTATAAACAGGATGTTTTTGTGCTTGCATCCTCCTAGTTTGCACTAGAACTTTTCTTTTCGGTTGTATTTTTTTGTTTGTTTGTTTTTAAATGATGCTTCTGAAGTCTGATGTCATAAAGTCCTTTGAATTAAATGCCATGTTGCAGCTGAAAGGTTTATTCCTTTTAGTTAATTGATTGTTTTAGTGATACAGAAGATAGGTTCACTTTTATCTGCAAATAGGAAAATACTTGCCACATCCATTGTCTGTCACGGTGCAAAGTGTTAATTGAAAGCTTCCATTTTTGAAGCAGCTGGGATGGGAGCCAAGGTTCTCAGATAACAGGTTTCTCCACACTGGTCCCAGCTCAGTTGTTGTCTTTACAATCCCATGCTGCTCAAATGGTCATGCCTGGATCTGTCAATGGAAAGTTTTCATCACCTCAGCACTGAGATCGCTTTTTATCCCCTTGCCTGACATGAAACAGCAACACAGCATCAAGGGCTTTGTTGGAGTGAATTTGTTATCCTCTCACCTGCTTGGTGAGATAAAATAAGGGATCAGAGCTGTGTGAGCTACTATCACAATGGAAAGACATGCTCATAAACAAGAATATGGATGAGTGCTTATATGCAAAGAAAATTGTGTGTGTTTGCCAAGTAAATCTCAATGGAAAGTTGGTGAAGACGTACTATGAATAACAGTAAACTAGGGTGAACCGTTTCTGCTCTCCCTGCTCACCCAGGGACCCCTGTTATTTTTACATCCTCTGTTTCTTTTGTTAGAGTAGTAATAAAGCCACTTTTACAAAGATCACTAGGTTTAAAAAACAACAACAAAAAAATGGAAAATTGAATTTTCAGTATCAGCCTCCAGTATGCTTTTTAAAGTAGAGAGTGGTGTAAATGGCACAAAATCAGCATGGAGAGACAGTCAAGCCAGCCCAGGCAGCAGGCATGACGAAAGACTTCTGCATGAAACCAGCACACTGGTGCAGGATAAAAGCTGCCCTTCCCATTCCAAAGACATTGAGGCTGCTCTGATGCTGAGCATGATGACCCACAGCCTTCTTAGCAGTGGCTGGGATCCTGTTGGGACACCCTGCATACCCTTGCATACCCTGTGCAGATGTCTCACTTATCCTGGAGTACCAAATACATCAAGGAGCCTATGCTAAGGAAGCGTCTCTATACTGCCTTTCTCTTATCTTCCAAACTGGTTGTCCAGTTTTCAGGCTGATCATTATTTTTAAGTCAGTTTTTCATAGTATGCCCTGATGTAACAAAAGCCCTGGTATGAAGAGGCTCAAGCATCCCCTGTGGGCTAGAGGTGGGTGCCACAGCACGTGTTCAACCAGTAAGCCAGAGAGAAGTATGACATAAAACAAAGGTTAGGCTTAAAAATAGGTCTTCAAATGTGCAATAGCTGGCAAAGCATTTCTTTAGGAAGCCTGTGGGTCTTGTGTTCAGACAGAATATTTGTATTTGAATAATTGTAACTATGGCCCACGCTGATGAAACAGAGACACGTGGAAATGGAGCTACACGGCAGATTTTGCTAAATGAAATAGGCAGCTTAGAGCACAACTCACAGGATATACATTTTGGATTTAGCTGCCCAAGTGGTACTTAAAATTGCCATTTTTGCTTTAGACTTTTTTTTCTGTCTAGGAGACAACCCTTGGGAGAGGTTACAGGTAAAAAGAGAAAGAAAGTTTTATCAATCAATAGATTAAAAAAAAAAAAACAATTCTCATTCCTGCAGTCTTCTCTTCTTGGAGAAGGTATCTAGAGAAACTTTGAAAGGCTGAAGAGCTTCAGAAAAATCTGCATAATAATTGTGAATGCTAAGTAGTAGCTGTACTTGTCATTCATGTAACAGTATAACCACTATGTAGTGTAATTTCCTAGAAACCACAGCAAATTGGGTTGCAATTGCATGTAGAAAGGCATTCTTCCAGCCCAAGGCAGAAGAAACCACTCTTCAATATGACTTAGTCTTCATTTTATTGGGATCTACGATAAACAGTGCGTTACAGGTGTAAGGGTCAGATCAAGTTTGGAAAGTGTTGTACAACGTCTGGTTGAAGCTCTACATCAGAAGATCACTCAGCTGTAACACAGTAATTAAGGGCATTCCAAATCTAATTAAAGTTCATAAAATTAAATTGAAAAATATGTGTTACTACTTTGCTGAATGACAGCTACAGATACGCAGCTTGCCACCTTATCATGTCACTAGCCTTGATATCTAGCCTTGCTAGATCCAAAAGGATGTGGCAAGTATTTCCTACACCTAATAAGCCAACAAGCTTCACAGGGGATGGTAAGTGTTGAATGTCCTCTGTGTTAAATAGTGCTTCTTAGCAGTATTATATAGAAAATATTCATTTAAACAGAACAAATGATGTGGATAGATAGATACACTATTCTATTCACATTTCCCACTATGTTTGAAAACTGCACTCTATTTCTAAACTAAAAAGTGTATATGTTGCCTACCACTGCAGACATCTATGCTGTCAGAAGACCGCGTGGCAGCAAACATTGGCAAGTTGTGTTTTTTTCCAAACTGCAGCTCTGAAGACCGGACAAGAATGTGCTCACTCTTCAGTCTTGGAAGGAGACTCTGCAAACAGTGCTATATCCAGCAAAGTTTTATAGACTCAGGATTATCTCCAGCATCTGTGCAGGAAACATGAGAAAGGACATTCTCTGGTTTAAGATGTTGCTAATGAGGGTAAGGTTGCTTCCATTCCCTCACGTCAACTCCCCCAGGCACATTCAGGCTATTCCACCATTTCAAGCCTTCCCCTTCAATAACAAACTGCAAAGTGTTTTTTTCTGAAGGCTACAGTCTAAAGCATGGGATGTATTGTAGTGTGCTTGTAAAAGCAAATAAAAAGACTTCTCTGAGAGCATTCTCTGGCATCTGCCTCAAAGATCCCTTCTCCATATCACTGGTTTGTATCTTACCTGACCACAAAAATATTTCCCTGCTGCTCTACTGGCAGAAGAAATTGGGAACAGAAAGTTCCAGGGTGATAGAATACATTTTCAAACATCAGTGCTGGCACAACTTTAGGAGCATTGCAGCACAGATCTTTTCAGCCACTGTTATCTGGGACCAGAATGGCAAGAGTAAGATTATCAGTCAACAGGAAGCAGCAAAAACAACATGAAATCCTTTCAGAGAATACCACTTTCAATTATTACATTTTTAAATGACTGAAAAAGCAAATATAACCTCAGTTGAAGGGGACAATTTTAGCAAACATACTGCTTAAGTCACAGAATTCTAAATGTTTACTTCTGCACTGCTCTGAAGACTTGCTGCTGTGCTCAAGAAGCTCCTTGAAACAGGTTCTTTGATTTGCTGGTTTTAAATTACCACTAACAAAACATCCAAATTCTTATTTGCTTCTAAGTAATAATTAATAAACAAAGGAAAAACACACATACAGCAAAGTTTGTTGCTTGTAATATCTTTTCATTTAAGCTCACCAAAACTAGCATTATTTAGGAGGATGCCTTGCTGGTATTTGCTAATCACTCCTCTTTGCCGTAACAGATATCCTGGGTGGCCCAACAAGTTGTAAGCTAATCTTCAGGTTGAGTGCAAAGCAATATCCTGAAAGAAAAATGACTTGGACACATTGTGATCAGCAACTTGAATTACAGCCCTGATACTCCGAGCATCACACAGTTTCATTTGAAAAGCATGACCACATGTTTGCAAACTGACGACTGGTTTTTGATTTCATTGCAGAAGCCAAGTTGGAAATTGTAAAGATAGCATGATAGCAACAGCTTGCCACATCCAGAAGAAGAAAAATCAAAACCAATCTTTTGCATATGAAAGGGAAACACCGATGTTTGTGTAATGAAATATAATAATGATACTCAGTGTTTATGTTTTTAATAATTTTTCTATTGTAATATATAGTACACATTATAAGGTACTTTATATGTCATGTATTTAATACTAATTATAACACTGGTCTGATGGGCTGCTTAAGAAAAAAGTTTTGTGCTCATTCCATTGCTCTGATCTCTGAATACGAATGTGGTATTAAGTATTTCCATTAAAAGAACAAATTCTTATATATTTACAGGATGCATTTAAATGATTGGTGACACCTATCTCCAGCTAGGTCCCTTCATTTCAACTTGAGCTCTGTAGAACTGATCAAGACCAAGAAATAAAGACAGGGCCAGGAGCTGCCCCACCTCATCAGCTCCTGCTGGCCGTAGGAAGGATGATGCTAACACAGCCTGGCCTTACTTCCACAGCTAAATTTAGCCCAGAACATGGAATTAAACCATGTCAAATGTATGTTTCCGTGATTCCTTTGCAGATAAGCCAGGCTCAGGCAGGGAGAAACCCAGATGAGTTTTGAGCAAATTAGCACAAATTTAGCAGCTTTTGCTTGGAGCAGCAGATTCAGTTCAGTTCTCTCAATTCTAGATCTGGCCTGCTAAATCCATCATGGAGCATGAGAAAAGAACGTCCACAGATGACTGAGCTTGTTACCAGTGGCTCGGCACTGGAGGTTGAGGGTATGTCAGAAGGTCAGGGCTCATAGCATCAGTCACTACCCCATCCAGAACCTTCTCGTGGAGGAGGTCAGGCTCCCCACCTCTAGGCCTGCCTCCCCAGTCAGCTCCTGCCCAGCATGTGGTTGCCTGTGATATCGCCCAGCTTTCTAACCCTCTCTCCACAGGAGCAGGTTCACATGTGCCACAGCGGTCAGTGGGCATTTGAACATGGGCAAGCAAAAAGCAGGACTGTGTGGTGGGAAACAGAGTGAAGAGGAGCAGAAGTAAAGGAGGAAGAAAAGCCACATCTTCCCTCTTTTGTTTTCCGCAACCGCCTGTTGCTTCCATTCACCATCCTGTGCTGGCACACAGGTCTTGCCAAGAGCCCTGCAGCTGACTCATTTAAATCAATTGAATGGGACACTCATGCACTGGAAATGAACTCTGTGTTTTGAAGGCCTTATTTGTGTTTTGCAGAAAGGCTTCAGCAGGCCTTTCTCCAAACAGATTCAGGATTACATGGATCCAACACATTAATGTACATGGAAAGCAATAAGGATATTAGGGAGTCATCTCCCTCACCCATTTTTCCCCATCATCCCCCTCATTCTGTTGTGTTTTCGGAACACACTCCTGGCTTCTTGGCTAAAAAAGTTCACTGGCATGATTCTGCATTTTTAAACACTTACTTCACAGAAACATATTACCTAATCTTGTCCTCTCCCTGCTTTAGAGACTTGCACCTATACCTCTGACTATGTGCCAAGTCAGTTATGGCTGCTACTGCATTTCTAGGGCAGCAAATAACTCACACTACCTTTTCTTCTGGACTGCAGGACCAAGACTTCTCATATAATCCATTAGAGATGCAGACACAACACCCAAACTTGGTGCCGTGTTTTGACCATGTCAAAAAATTGGAGAACGCAGCCACCACAATCATTTTTCCCTATTTTGAACAAGGAGTCAGTGCTGGAAAGCCCCAGCCAAGAACTAATCAAAATTTAACATAAGCTGCCCAACTGCTCTTCTCACTGCACATAACATGCAGCATGGCCTCAGCAGATGAGAGCCGACTTTGGTCCTTGTAAGCTTGCTGAATTGGTTCCTATCATTAGTGATAGGACCAGGGGGAATGGTTTCAAGCTACGGCACGGGAGATTCAGGCTGGACATGAGGAAGTATTACTTTTCAGAAAGGGTGGTCAGGCACTGGAATGGACTGCCCAGGGAGGTGGTGGAGTCACCGAGCCTGGGGGTGTTCAAGGAAAGACTGGATGTTGTGCTGAGGGACATGGTTTAGTAGGAGCTGTTGGGAATAGGTGAACGGTTGGACTGGGTGATCTTTTAGGTCTTTTCCAACCTTGGTGATTCTATGATTCTATGATTCTAAGCAATTGCTTTATTTATGTTCATCTTTCTACTGTCAGTTACTTTCTCTTATTGACTCAAATCTACTGTTGAGTTTCCCAGTGTGGGACCATATCTGTTTGCCTGCTAACACTTAGTACAGTGATCTTTCCATGGTTGACAATATCAGTAATACTCCACATACTCCACTCCCCATTTGACTCTGGTTTTAAGTTGTTTTCCATTTTTGTCCCCACAAGCAACATCAGAAGGCACTGTGGACATCAGACTGGATATGAACCAAGAGCTGGAGATGACCACCACGTCATGTATACTTGTGAAGAAACCACTCCAACGGAACTCAATAAAACAACTCACTATGCATCATCTACAAGCAAAAAGCAGTAAACAGACAAATATGCTATTGTGCTAAGGCACTGGATGGGAAAAATAAATCCATTTATGCTATTATAGCATAATAGCTATTCCTGCAGTAATTCACAGATGTAGCTGCTACCTCAAGGAAGATTTACAGGCTTCCTGGCCTCTACCTGCACAGGAGCTTGTGCTTAGACAGCATAAGAAATCTACCTAACTCCACTTCGTGCAGCTGCTTAGAAAAATACTAGGACTACTTCCACCTCATCCCCTCAGACAAGGTAGTGAGCTCCAGTTTCACTTCTGATAATTGGTAGCCAGAAACAAACATACAGAAACTTAATT
Source organism: Centrocercus urophasianus (assembly GCF_019232065.1). Taxonomy (NCBI): domain Eukaryota; kingdom Metazoa; phylum Chordata; class Aves; order Galliformes; family Phasianidae; genus Centrocercus; species Centrocercus urophasianus. The sequence continues at coordinate 66,067,482 of NW_024884364.1, read as the reverse complement.
AAGCATGCTCATGGAGCTTTTACCAACATGCTCTATTGTATAGTAGTTTATAATAGGTTTTGTTGTTTGTTTGTTTTTTCAATCCCTCAAATCTTTTCTGAAAAGAGTCCTGGAAACATAAAACAAGGGCTAAAGGCACCTTCATCTATGATTTTAAGGGAGCAGATTCAGATGTTGCAAATCATGGATTTTATGCATGGAAATCTTTATTCAACACAAGATATCACTGTGTAACACTTTCATCTAAGCACATGCATTGCTCTTTGAAAAGCTTTTGTGTTTGCAGTCACTTATTGAGCCCAACCCTTGCGCATTAGTTTACAAGAGACCTTTTCAATCCTAGAGTGAAAACAAAACAAACAAAAAACAGCAGATGAGTACGCTCAGGCCGCAGTGCATATTGCTATCATAATACCACAGATATGCATCCCTGTGTATCTCAGTTCATCTTGCTTTCTAGCCACTGTAGGCATCTGAAATAGAAAAGTGATTTCCCCTTAATCCGGAAAACATTAGGAGAAGTGTCACCATGATGAAGAGGGGCCTTCGTGAACAGTTATCCTTCCCATTTGTGTCAGGAAGGCTGGCAAGGTGTCTTTTCATCTCATGCAGTTGCAGACTCCCATCAGGATGGGGATTTCCTCTCCTCCTTCAGACCCGGGGAAGGAGGACAGGGAGGGTGATAAACCCTCTGAATGCCAGAATTCAATATACAGGCAGCATCATCTTTCTGATTCAAAGTAGCCCAGTGTAATGGGACCCATTCATCTTGGAACGGAAACACAATTCTGCTAGAATAAAGTTTACTACAAAAACTGAGCCTACAAAGTCAATGGTTTCATTTCACTAAACCTGGACCCCAAATTTTAACTCAGCAAAATTCATGGTGACACAGGTATGACTTATCACTTGGGCATGTATAGTAGCAAGAATCAAGCAACACGTGGTATGCTGAAGTGATGCAAGAGCTTAAAAGCTTGTGTTTGACCTTAATCCCTAGAAGCAAACTCCCTGAGTTCTGAAGTGGATATGATCTAGTTGTATGAAATCCCTTCTTCAGTTCAGTATCATCTGGAAAACAGCTGTTTACTACCTGCAAATTCTGTTAGGGAAGGTCTCTACATTACTTCTCATTTTATAAGAATGTGGGAATACTTATTTGTATCAGAGTGCAGCATTTCAGAAGTTTTCATCTGATTATTTTGTCTTCTTGAACAGCTTTTTCTAAAATCCTTTGACTTCATTGTATATAAGGGTCTTGAAAGCATTGGGATTAATCTTCTTCCTGATGTTGATGCACTTAAGATGTATCATACTCCTGGAATAACACTGACATCATAGTTAACCTTCCTGTCTCTACATATGCTTAAAAGAAGTTTAGGTTGAAATATATGTATGCTTATGTGTACTTGGAGTCTACGCATATATATGCAAGCACAAACAGTATTTATATATATATAAAACACTTTGAAAAGCATTTGAAATATATCTATTTAAAAATTTGCAGTGATTTTTGAATGCAGGTGAATATTCAGGCTCAGCTCAGGCAGCCCCAAAACCGATCTAGATTTTTAACTTTGCAGCAGAGACCCCACAGCAGCAGAAAGCACACAGAATTTAGCTACCTGACCTGGCCAGAGACCATCAGGCCAACTCTCATCTGATTTTTCTCCCCACACCTTAGTTCAAAGAGGAAATACACTGGCATGGTCCTTCCTCAGGAAACTGACACCTGAAGTTAGAAGCACGAGTTAAAGCGTTGCCATAGGCTGTACTGGAGATCAGTCAGAATGGTGCCAGGATGTCGTCTGTGATATCTGTCACAGTGTCAGAGAACCTAACATCTGATTACAGGAAAAAATGAGGTTTGCAAGCAAGGAAAAAGTGAAGGCTGCCTTTCCATTATTAGGAGAGATATTTGCTCCTAGGGGAAGGGCGGTTTTGTTAACTATACTATAAATAAAATTACTGAGAGATGCAGTGTGTTTTCCGTTTAATTAAAAACTGCTTGTTTTTTGGTGTTTTTTTTTTGTTTGTTTGTTTGTTTGCTTGTTTTTTTCCATTGTGCAGATATTCTTCCAAAGAACAAGGGATAATGTGGATAGGAATGTTTTGCTATTGAATGAGAATGAGGAAATTAGACTGTTTGGTACTTATGAAAAAAGCTAAAATGATCTTGATCAATATCTGGGACTCACTAAGGTTTGACAACAAAATTTCTCTTTCTCCATTTTTTACTGTGTTCATTTGACATATTTTTGGCAAGTGCTTTTTCTACTTGCAGTTTTCAGGATTCATGGTGAACTACGTTACGTGAGCTAAAATGGCTGAGTAAAGAATGGCATCAGATTTGCAGACTGGTATTTAGGATCTCCCTGCCTCTGTGGTGATTAAGTTACTAGTGAGTTAGAAAGCCTTCATGGTCAAAAATATCCTGGGGACAGTCCACTTCCCAACTTTCCAAAATAAGCAGCAATGAAACAAAATCTGCTATGGGCAAATGCAAACATAGCTGCTTTCTTCACTGTCTAATAGAAGTCTGGGGTCTCTGCCTCGCTGAGAAGTCAGCTGAGCTGCAGTTCCTTCCTTTACCCTGGGAGAAAGTGGGAGATGTTGTGCCTTGTGTTGTGTTCACATGTGCAACCTAAGGTAGATGGAAGCTGTGCTGTCCATTTGGGAACTGTCACCTGTGAGGCTAGGCTGCTCCCACTGCTCCCATCTGCTTCTGTGGCACCACAATGAGATGATGTAGAAAACAGACTGGGCAGAAAACTAGTCCCATGGGGCAGAAAAAGTCATACTCTTCTCTAGCTTTTTGCCCATTTGGTTCCCTGAATTCAGCAAGACTTCCTACAGGAACATCTCAAAGCAACACATTTTAGAAATACAGAAGAAAGCAGGAAGAGGCTCAAATAGGCATTCACAGAGGCAGGCAAACGGAAGGGATGATAACCTTACATTTCCACCTTACAGTATGATACAGGCATCTTGTCTCATCATGGGCCAAAAAGTCAGAAGAAAATGGAAACTGAAATTTCAAAGACTTATTCCATCCACAACAGTTGAGCCTTGTTCTGTCAGACCTTCACATAAGCACAAACTCTCACTTCAGTCTTATTGTGATTAGGAAAAATCTTGATAGCTGGGGTCACCTGGAAGCCCTCTGAACCAATTTATATTCAACACACAGAAGAGAACTAAACACAGAAGAAAGGATAAAGAAAGAATGGGCAGCTGCTGGATCAAACCTTAAAATTACCTGACAAGGGAAAAGTGCCTGGCTATGGTCCTGACCTACTGGTAGCAACATTAAGGCTGATGTGCACGTGACAATACATGCTCATTCACCAAGGAAAGAAGGATCCAGCCAGGGAACCAGAGATATGGGACACGATCCAGCTGGGCTTCTATGGATACCTCAGCTGCCTGGGGGACACTTAGGCATAGCTATGATAGAGGTCATCTTGTGCTCTTGACTTTCTCTTCTGCAGTTGTACTCAGCAATGCTTTGCTTGCCCTTCCTGCAATTTCTTGATCATGCTCTGGAATCATTTCAAAATTCACTATTCTACTGGGTCAGGTACCATCAAACTATGATTTGGGATTCTGACGTGACAATTTGGGAGGCCCCTCCACATCTAGACATTACAAGCAATTAGGGAAGTGGGCCTTGAGGGCACAGAAGAGAGTTGTGCTACATCTACACTGCTGTTATCTCAACTATAGCCTCAGATATTATTTGACATCAACAGTGCAAATTCTTTGGTCTGCCCACCTTGTGCTCACAAGGCTGCCTACCAATGCTATCTATATTAAGAGTGATCTGAGGAGTACATCTAAAAAAGCATATTCCCCAGTGAACACACAACTTTCAGCTTCTGAATGCTCACACCTACTACTACTGCTACAACAACAACTACTACTACTACTACTACAACTACTGCCACATGCAGCCCTGCCAAGATGCAGGCATTTTCTGAGGTTACTTGGAAAACTTGCAGTGCATGAGAGGACGTGCCGTGGCTGTGATCTCGGGATTTGGAATACACATTTTTACTAAGTCACACACTTAGATGCCTTTTGCAAAAATGGTGTCCCTTGCACAAAGACATCTATTTATATATTACTGACTGATTGATCCCAAAGGCGGGAATACCAGGGAGATATTGGATCTGTGTTTCTGTCCTGTGAACACAGATTCAAGCTCATTACACTAAGCACTGTTGGCTAGGCTACCCATGGCATCACGAGTTCAACTTGGGCTTTAAAACCTACCCCACAAATGAACAAAGCACTCAAGCTGAGCTCCATGTCCCATGAAGCATATTGCTGTTTTTATGCTATTAACCTGGAGGTGCTTCTTATGGGTAGATCTGAAATGAGGATGCTACAGACACACCTCCATCTGTTTTTGCAGCACCTTCTGCTCCTTCACTTCTAAATGCTATTTTGATGGAGTTTTCTGCCTTCCAGGAAGTACCTGAAGAATAATTTTCTAAAATGAGCAGCTGACCAGCAAGAGATATAGCAATCCTCAAAGCCATCATGTGAGATTTTTCAAAGCATTCCAGAGAGGGCAACGAAATCAGCAAGATCACACACTTCCAGACGTGGATTCCTGGTCACTCCACCTGTAACTATTAACACCAGCATTACTTCACAGTGAATGAACTCTACCTCCCCCCCTTGCAACTTCTAGTGCTATTTAAAATCTCAAAATAGGGCATTAATGGTACTTAAAATCTATTCTTAAATAAGGGGAAGTTAATATCTTTCTACAGGCTTAACATCATGAATTTGAAAGCAACAGTTGTATAAGTTTTTTTATTTGTTTTTTTAAAAATATCCTTAAAACCCTAAAAATTTATTTTTATATGCATGTAAGCATATGTGCATATATCTGTGGATGTCCCCATGTCCTGATATTTGAAAATGTACCCCATAAATACTTTGGCCAAAAATAAATGGTAGAAATATAAGCACAAAAGGAGGTGTTTGTTCTGTTGTTGTTGTTGTTTTCCTTTTCTTTTTCTGCTATGTTTTATTGTCTCCAATAAATATGATATTAGCACTGCAAATGAAGAACAGGAAGCTCCCTGCAAACATCACCCGTCAATGGGTGTGCATTGCTAGTCTCCATCTGTAGTCACACACTGAGCAGTGTAGAAAACATTTCCAATGATGCCTGTGGTGCTGTGATGCTCAAGTTGTTCTAACAAATCCTTTCATCTTGGAAAATCCTTCTATCATTCGCTGAGAGATCTGCTGATATATAAATGTACATTTCTTCCAAACATGTGGTCTTATTTTTACAGCTCCATTGAAATTGGGAAAAGTAAACTGGTAAAGGGAAAACCTTTTTATTAACATTTCAGTCATTTTGTTCCTTTGCTTTTATCAGCAGTTTCTCCCTCTCTCTAAGATGCAGACTACATATATTACACTCCTGCAATTCTGGCTCAGACAGTAACTCCATAGGATCTAGGCAGTCCATGTGCTCCCGTGTCCAGATCCAGCAATAGGCTTTCTATATGAACACAAAACTTGTAACATCTATTTGCTTCAGTAGCATGGCTGCCACTTTGGTGGCACACTTGAAGTATTATTATAAAAGGTGGCCAGAACAAAGGAGCCATAAGCACAAGAACTTAAAGGAGTAAATCTCCATAAAACTGCGAAACCTTAACCTTCCCAGAGTCTTGAGGTGTTTGACCAAAGGGCTACAGAAACCTCTTGGCAAGACCTGCAAGTCATTGCTGGTTCCACACAGTTGTCAGTGTACCCAATGAAGAGGGCTGCCAGATAGCTTGGTTGCTGACTCCATGCAATTAATTTCCTTGGGACATTTCCCAAACTCAGAATGGCACTAAAATATAAGCCAGTATTAAACTTTATTAGACACTATTCAGTACTATGCAGACAAGCCCTGTGACTGGAACTTGGCCCATAAATACTTCAGCATACAAACACAAAAATAAATATGTAATAAGCTGCGTTGCATGTGCAACTGAAAAACAACCAATTTCAAAAGAAGACACAGAGTTGCACAATTCCCCTTGGTAAGGGGAAACAAATATTGTATTAATGATGCTCTTCAAGCTTATGGGGAGGGAGAGGGCTGAAAGGACTTAACAGATTACACAGTTTGTTTGAACTGGCACAATCTCTTCCTTCCCGTGTTTGGAGCTGCGTTTCTGCAAGCATGACTACTGCTGTCATAATGAACTGCTCCACAGATACTAGAGTGCATGTCAGACATCAACAGAACAGAAATGACAAATTACCTCATCAGTGATTATGTCCAATCTGGTAAATAAAAGGCTTGGGCTTTGGTTCAAAAGATAGATGAAATTATATGGAAAACAACTATGACATTCATCTCTTTCTCTGCAAAAAGCAAGATAACCTCATCCTCATGCTATGTCCCAAGTTATGACTGGAAGAAGGCTAGCTGGCATTAGCCAGAACTGTGCCAAGGCTCATACCAACAGTTAAATAGTGAGAATGATTGTCAGCTTGAGGGTAAACACTGGTATTGCCTCATTCCCTGATACAGATATAGCTCAGGATACAAGGAATTATTTTAATAGACCTATTGTGTGAGTTTCTAAGATTCTCTGTGTTACCATGATACAATGTGTTGAGGTCAAAGTATTTAAATAGTCACCAATTTTATTTCAAAAGAGATGTAATTCTTTGATGACTTTATTTGAGAGTGTATTTACCACACTTCAGTTTACAGCCCTTGTTCTTCCATATTTTTACATGAAATATGTAAAAACAAGTTGACTTGATCAGTGCAAGAGTGAACAAGCATGCTGTGGTACAGCATGGTTTGAAGTCAGTGCAGAGCACCAAACTTTCCTTCAGTTGAAGATATGTGCCATGACAGCAGCAGGGGCCCTCTCCACATTCTTGTTGGCATTGTATAAAGGTGATTCTCCACTCCCATTTCTTCCTAGTGCCAGGCATCTCACAGATCTCAACACATCTGGTACAAAGAGGGGCATGCAAATACTTTCCAGAGAGAAGTCTGCTGTGCCCAGTTTGACTATGGAAACAGTAAATGGTAGAAAGGAAGCAGCCATGGAATGTGCCACATCTGATATGCTGTTATGTTTAGCAGTGGATGAAAAAAAGTCCTATTTAGGATTTAGATGATGTGTAGTCCACAAGATGTTCATAGCTAATAATGTCACAGCTCTCTGATGAGAGCTCTGGAGGTGTGAAAAGTGTGGTTTTAATCCTCTGAAATAACAGAGATGCCAGCAGAGCATTGCAGCAAAGAATAATTATCAAGGTTCCTGATCATCACACACAAAATCTGGTAATATGCTGTAGAAATGGCATCATCACAGAATCACAGAATGGCCAGGGTTGGAAGGGACCTGAAGGATCAAAAATCTCCAACCCCCTGCCACATGCAAGGCCACCAACCTCCACGTTTAATGCTAAACCAGGCTGCCCAGGGCCCCATCCAACCTGGTCTTGAACACCTCCAGGGACGGGGCATCCACAATCTCTCTAGGCAGCCTGTTCCAGTACCACACCACTCTCTCTGTAAAGAATTTCCCCCTGACATCCAAACTAAATCTCCCCTCCCTCAACTTAAAACCATTGATTCCCCTCATCCTGTTTGTAGGCTCTTTTTAGGTACTGAAAGGCTGCAATGAGGTCACCCCATAGCCTTCTTTTCTCCAGGCTGAACAAGCCCTGCTCCCTCAGCCTGTCTTCATAGAGGTGGTGCTCCAGTCCCCTGATCATCTTTGCGACTCTCCTCTGGACCCTCTCCAACAGTTCCCTGCATTTCTTGTACTGGGGGCTCCAGACCTGGACCAGTAGTCCCGATGGGGCCTCACAAGAGCAGAGCAGAGAGGGAAAATCACCTCTCTGTCCCTGATAGCCACCCCTCTTCTGATGGAGCCCAGGATACCATTTGCTTTCTGAGCTGCAAGGGCACATTGCTGGCTCATGTTAAGTTTTTCATCCATCAAGACCCCCAGGTCCTTTTCTGCAGGGCTGCTCTCAAGGACCGCTCCTTCCAGTCTGTATGGATGCCTGGGATTCCTCTGGCCCAAGAGCGAAACCTTGCATTTTGCTGTGTTGAACCTCATCAGGTTCACCCGGGCCCACCTTTCTAGCCTATTGATGCCCCTCTGAATGGCATCCCTTCCTTCCATCGTGTTTTGAATATTTCCAGAGGAGACTCCACAACATCCCTGGGCAGCTTGTTCCAGGGCTCTGTAACCTTCAAAGTAAAGAAGCTTTGCCTCACGTTTAGATGAAACTTCCTAGTTCTAGTTTGTGTTCACTGCCCACTTGACTCTCACCCATTAGATATTTATAAGCACTGATAAGATCCCCTCTCAGTCTTCTCCAGGCTGAACAGACCTAATTCTCTGAGTTTTTCTCCATAAGGAATATGCTCTCCAGGCCCCTCTCTAGAAGTTCCCTATCTTTCTTGAACTGGACACAGTATTCCAGATGAGACCTCATCAGGACGGGGAGAGGGTGATGATTACCTCCCTCAATCTGCTGCTGACCACGCTCATTTTAATGCACTCCAAGATGCCACTGGCCTTCTTGGCAAAAAGAACAAACTGCTGGCTTGTGGCCAACCTATTGCCCACCGGAATACTCAGGTCCTTCTCTGCAGAGCTTCTCTCCAGCACATCAGCCCCCAACCTGTACTGCTGCATGTGGTTATTCCTCCCCAGGTGCAGAACTTAACATATTCTTTTCTTAAACCTCATAGAGTTCATCTCTGTCCATCTCTCTAGTCCAGATCTTGCTGAATGACAGCACAGCCTTTTGGTGTGTCAAAGCATCTATTGAGATAAAGCTATGCTGCATCTCCTTGCATGGTTCCCATTAAAGTAAACCAAAACAAAAATTGTAAAAGTTTTAACAGAATGATGCATTGGTGGAAAAGTGACAGAAAAGCATTCATTTTTTTCAACTCTTCTTTGACAACATAGCTTTGACAGATCTCACCAGTTCACTAATCTGATCTCATTCTGTGCTGATAAAAATTGTTATATGACTTACGGTTTGGATTGAGTACAATCCATTTGAGGGCCCATAATCCCAACCCAGAATTTAGATGGGGTCAAGAGTTCAAAGCGAATCTAGCATACAAAAGAATAAAAAGTTTACAAGCACAATCTGACACCACTGGATCCCACGGCCAATTTTGAAATAGTACAGCACTGATCTACCTGACCTCAGCCCAAAGTAAGGTCTGATAAGTCTCCCTTAATCCGGAAGTGACTTGCTATCTTAAGGGGCAAAATTCTAAACTCACTGCCTAGTAAATTTTCAGTTATTCACTTTGGAAAATGAGCAAAATAAAAATAAAAATAAGAAATAAAAACATGGGGAGAAAATACTTCCTTTGGAGTATATAAAAATGGAATGACTGAAAGCAGCAATTAAACTACAAAATAAATAGCACTATAAATTCCAGCCTGTATACGATCTTTTTCCAGGTCCCCTTTTCACCACCCCTTTCATCAGTTCTGCTCCTGTCCATCATGCTATAAAGCAGAAGGCCAAAGCCTTGCTGCGTGCACCAGACCAAGTTGGCACAGGCATGATGCAGTTTGCCAAGCCTGCCTCCTCCTGATTTTATCAAGCTTGCCTCTTGACTTCAGGGTCATTGTGCCTGATGTCATTGCTCAGACATCCTCTGATTTGTTGCCATTGGCAAAGACATACAAATTTCCTATGGCAATATGTTCTCTTAACTTCAAAGTATAATGTTACTATCCTTAGCATTTTCACAAAAGGCTAAAGTGCAATGAACTTTTTTTGAGTTGTTTTTCATCTAATGAGATTAATTGCAGAACAGACGTGAGGGACCTGTGATCTTTTATACAGTCTCCAGAGACTGGGCTTAGCTAAAGTAACAAGGTGAACAAGGTAAGGCTGCTTGTCCACTTAAAAGTAGGACAACTGGTCCCTCATATATAAAACCTGTGTGATACTTCTTGGATCTTTGAAGTATTCACTGTGGATGAAGTCCTGTTTCGTCTTTCTTCTAAGCATTCATGTCATATAATCTATTGATTTATAAGTACTGGGGAAAAGAAGCGCCAAACATTTCTGAAGCTGAAAGTTGTCATGTGGATTCTGCCCCTGCAGAATTTCATGGAAGCAATTAATGCCACTTGGCTCTAAGCCTTGTACAAGGAAGGCAGATTTTTTGACATGCATCCTATTACTTAAAGTAGAAGTCAGAATACCTGACATGATTAATTTCACAGAGCAATAAGCTTAAAAAATAAATAGGTCAGGACACATTCAGTGTTGTATCAGAGAAACTGTTATCAGGCTTAGCTTTATGTAGAATCTTTCCTTACTTGAGAGATGAGATAATATACACTGCGTATTATATCTCTGGTTTGCTGAGATGGAGAATATGGGGAAAAAAAAGAATGCACAGTAGGAAATGATAAGGAGGATTTAGAAGGGGTAGTAAAGTAGTCTAAAAGCAACAAAATTATACTCGTGTTGAAAAACAGATCCCAAACGTATATCCATGGGAATAAGGATATTAGAAAATGCCTACTAGTAGAAATCCCATTAGTAATGAGATGGGAGTGGTCATTAGGCAGTTTTCTGAGAGCCAAAGATGGTCTTTTTTTTTGCTATTCTGAACTTTGTAGGCCGACAAATAGCATCTGTGAATAGCACTCCAGAATCTGATGACACATTTTTGCAAGACATATTTTTGTTGCAGTTCTGTGTGATCACTTCAGCAGCAAAGAGGCCGGCAAAAGTAACTTGATACAATAGAGATATAAAACATTTATTGCTATGAGGTAGTGCCCCAACCTGCACTTGTGCCAGCAAACAGAGGTATACAAATCTTAAAAAGAGGCAATGTTTGTTTATTAAGTGAAAGCATATGCTCAGTCAAGAGTGATATCATGAGAGGTCACTATCACAAATCATTCAGAGTGTTGTTGATGCCTCCTTTCTCACTTTGGGATCCACTCAAAGTTATTTTTATAGGTTTGCTAACACACTGTACACTCTCTTCATAAGGCCCAGTACACCTACATTTACCACATATGGTGTGTTTTATCTATGCCTTTGTTGCCTTTGATATCTCTAAGTTTGATATAACTGCATTTCTCTGATGCCCAGTAATTGCCATCTGTGAGTTGTTTATAGCCCTGGCGCCTCCAGCATTCTCCTGTCTGTGTTCTGAAGGCCCCTGCTGTCAGTTCTGCACTCCCATACTTTAATAAAATCATAGCTCAACCTATGCAAAACAATTGCTTATCATTGCTATATTAGCACAAAGCTATGTGGCAACAAATTTACACAACACAAATTTACAAAGCTTATAAAAAGCTAAAACAAGGTAGGTTCATGATCACTTATTTACTTTATGCTTGTTGCTACAAGCTAAAACAAATGTCTAGGAAGGTGAAGAGAAGTCTAGACAAAGCCCTGACAAGCCTTGAGTCCTTTGCCAGTAAATTAACACACAGCCTGTGGCCTGAGACAAAACACAGTGCAATTTCAGGGTTATAAGACTGCAGATATATGGGGAGGTAATTTCACAGGGAGAATAATTAAGTATCGGAAAAGTTTGGTCAGAGAGGTTGTGCAAGTTCCGTCCCTGGGGGTTTTCAAAACCTGGCTGAACAAAGCAAAGCCTTGAGCAACCTGGCCTAATCTTGCAGCTGGCCCTGCTCTGAGCAGGAGGTTGGATCTCCTGGGGTCCCTTTCAGCCTCAGTGATCCTGTGGTTCATGACACTACAAGAATACGTTGGAGAAGGTAGTCATACTCTACTTTCTCTTCTGCTCTCTGCCCTCTCCTTTTCAAACTTGTTGATTATAAATGATCCACACCTCCAATGTATTGCTATCTTCAGCATTCCCAAATATCCTCTTCCAGACCACCAAAGACTTTGAAGTTGCTTTAAAAGCCATTTCTATACAATTTTATATCTGCTTTGACCCATTAATCTCAGCTGAGTTCTAGCTGATTGACGCCAGTACAAGACAGAAACAGCACTGTCAGATGACGCGTTTCAGCCTTACCTGAAGAGCATCTTGGACTGGTTACCACATATTATTCAAATTTCTACTCACCTCTTTCATAAATTTTTCAACTAAAACCACAGAACACAAAGAAGTAGAGCAGTGATCATTGACGCCATACTATTGCTTTGCAAGTAGCTGTTGAAAAATGTGAAGCACGCATGTAAGAACCAAGTTGATGGTAGAGTTGACAGGTGACATGATACTGAGAGGGTTGATAGAGTACTTTGGATAACAGGGTTGGAATTCAATGGTTTTCATAAATGAAATAAACGATCTGGAGAAATGGTAACTGTAGAAGATATGATAGACATCTGTAGCATGTTCAGGATTACATAGCCGTTGCCTATGCTCTGACAATTGAGGAATAAATAAAAGGCTTTATTTTCTAATCTAAGTGATTTTGTGTGAGTTAAAGGTAGAGAGTCATACTGTCATTTTCTGTATCTTAGAATGAATCAGTTTACTAATGGAAATGAAAATGGCCTAGGAACATACAGGGGGGAAAAAAATGTACTGAGTTCTCATGTTTAGGGTCTGTAACACTGCTAAAAATTATAAGTAAAAATAACATCTAAATAGGTAACTCATTTAGATTGCTGGTGGCAAGACTGCAGGGGGTATTAGATTTTTTTTTTATAGTGAAAATTAAATGTTAAAGGGTCTTATATCTTGATGTTCTTATAATGTTCAAATAAAGGTAATCCTAGTAGTGACAATAGTGCTTGTTACCATTCCTAAATGTGCTTATTTATCTGATTAAGAGCAATAGATAGAAACGGAGTGAAATTTCAGAATGAAAACACGTATGGAACAGAGTTTAGCATTTGCAGATTACATGAGCATGCCAAAAGTATTAATTCTTCTGATGCAGCAGTGGGAGCAGATAAGTTTGTTCCACTGTTTCCTAGCCAGGTCAGTTTACTGACAGCCAAGGAAAGAATAGCCAGGACTACCTCCTGCCAGCAATCCCCAGCTCAGTGTACCAATGAATTGTAGTAGCTGCTACTTGAAAACGAAGTGGTTGCATTTATCAAAAAATAATGAAAGAACACAAAATCCCTCAAAAAGACCAAGAGAAAGGTATAGGGTCCAAAATTTGCGATTCCAGAAGCACATATTTTGATGGCACATCTCTACTCAAAGCATAGACCCTCTGTTTAGCATTACACTTACAAAGCCAAAAGTCTTCCCCAAGAGTTTGGTGTGGCTAATTAATGATGGATGCAATGAGTAAGCTGAGATTGCAATAAAAACAAAAACAATAAAACAGTGATGTATCAGTGTTTAATGAACAAATCATCCAGTAAGCACAACAGCTTCTTTATTACTTACAAAATTACCACTACTAGAAAAGATTTAAGTTCAGCTTGAGTAATTTACCTTCAGATTACTCTCAAATGAATATCTAACCAAGAAGCTTACTGACTTTGTTGGCAGATGACATTACTAACTGCAGAAGATGAGCATCTGTATGATGCAGTCACAAAATTTAACAAGTCCAAGGTTTAGATTCTGGATAATATCATTCTTTGATAAACAGCCACTGTTTCTTCAAACCCAGCTGTCCTTGGCATATCAAACCTGTCACAGGTTCCTACAGCTGTGTATATGTTATTATAACACACAACATACATTCTCAGTGACACATGTCAAACCACGTATCTGAAATAATTTTCATGTTTGATGATAAACTTATATTATTGTGCATCATACATTGTTTTGAGAATAAACTTCTATTTCCAGAAGTGATGTAAGGTTAAAGTTATGAAATGAAATTCATATTTAAGCATGTAAAGAAAAATAGTCTAATTTTAAAGACCCCTGGTTGTGAACACTTAGATTTCAGAGGAATTACTCTGCATACTTGAAAATCAACCAGAATCTGCTAACATGTTCCCCTAAAAAGACTGGAACCTAATCTTGAGTAGCTAGATGAGGAAGAGTTGCCTTATGGCACAAAATTTAATTTAAAACAAAACAAAACCATTAAAATTCTTACATGTGAATGTAAATCTAATCAACATATTCATTAAATATCCAGAAATTCACGAAAACAGAAAGCACCCATTATAAATACATATTCGCAAGTATGAATCCAATATACATAGTTCTGATTCAAGTTCCTAGCCTCTGAAATATTATCAACCCTTGTGTCATAGTGAAGGATCCTTATCTTTCAGAAGGAAAGCAATTACAGAAAAAAAGTGCAGCAAAACCAGCTCAGGATGACTGTACTCCCAAGGACCAGAGGCTACAGAATAGCAGCAGCCCTCCTTCCTCAGCTCGAGTCTGTACTGGATAATAAGCTAGCCTACCTTGAACATTGTGTATATGCAGAGAAGAGTTTTAAGTACTGTAACGAAGATGGGGTTAAGAAAATGATGGAGAAAATCGGAAGTAATCAGATACCAGATAAGCATAAGAAAACAGTTTTCCAGTGGGAAGGAGTTAAACGTGGAGAGACTTAACGCGATTAGTGTTCCACGAAGACTGCTCTAAAAACAGAAAGTTGAATTATCAAAAGCAGGGTTAAATAAGGTAGGTGGATTGAGAAGCTTAAACCAGTCAGGCTTCCTGCCTGCAGTTACAGGTGGACTTCTCAGGAGGACTAAATAGCTGGGTCAACGTTTAGTAACACCCAGCTGGCAGCACGGCAGCGGTGCAGAATCACATAAGTGTTAAGGCTGGAAACGCCCTCTAAGATCATGAAATCCAACCATCAGCCCATGCCCACTGGCCGTGTCCATCAGTGCCACACACGCACATTCTTGAGCTCCTGCAAGGGACGGTGACTGCACCACCTCCCTGGACAGCCCATGCCACTCCCTCACAGCTCTTTCTGAGAAGAAATACTCAGCACACAAGGCACACCACGTTTGCTTTCTAACAGGTGAACGTGGACCCAGTTGGGACGGCAGCTGAACAGCTGCCTGAACAGCTGAGAAGGTGTCCTAGCCCACATGCATCTTGTACACTGCTAATGAAAGCAAACTGACCAATGATCTCTAACTTGCCAGGCAATTTTAGAACACTATTTTGAACATATCCGTGAAATACTTAATACATAAAATACCACAAATGTTACGTTGAAAGTATTGGCGCTTTCTTTCAACACGAAAAAAACTAACGGGGGGGCCGTTCCTGCCCGCGGGCCAATCAAACACCACAGAACCACCGGTGGGGACGGTGATGGGGGAGGCGAGCTGTCACTCAACGTGGGGCGGGATCACCTCGGGGACTGCTGCGCGCGCGCATGCGCTCTTCCCGCTTCAGACGTGCGGCCGTTGGCGCGTGCTCTTGCCGCGCAGGGCCGTTTTGCTGCTGTCTGCTGGTTCGTGTCTGTGCTGTAGGTTGGACTCTCCTCCTTTCCCCCATCGGAGAGGAATGAGCGGGCACGCAGAGGTATGGCCGCCCCTCCTCCCTCTCCTCTCCAGCGCCTAATGCCCGGAGTTGTGGCTCTTGCCTTGACCCTTTGAAGTTGGTGGAAAAAATTGAAAGGAGCGGTGTCAGGCTCGCGTGTGCAGGAGCTTTGGGAGCTTTCCCAGCAGAAGCGCTGGGCGTTCAGACCTCTGTCGCCGTCTGTATATACAAACGTGACCACTGACAACCATGCGGTTCATGCGGCCTGCCCTCCAGTGGCATGCTGTGTATGCGTTCAGGTGATGAGGAAGCCACGTGGGTCACAGCACTGTGAAGCTGCAGGTGGTCACCTTCAGTTGTGGTCCCTCTGTCGCTCTTTGCCAAGGAGCAGTGGGCAGTGGTGATAGTATGGCATGCTGTGGTGCAGGACAGGCTTTTCATCCCAGCTCCAGTTTGCTTTCCTTTATTTTTGAGAGTGTTAGTGTACATGGTGGCATGCATGCTCTCCAGTCCCCTTTTTATCAGCTGGCCTTTCATATCACAGAATCAGAGAATGGTCTGGGTTGAAAAGGACCACATTGATCATCTAGTTTCAACTCCCCTGCTATATGCAGGGTCGCCAACCACCAAACCAGGCTGCCCAGAGCCACATCAGCCTGGCCTCGAATGCCTCCAGGGATGGGGCATCCACAGCCTCCTTGGACAACCTGTTCCAGTGCGTCATCACAGTGTGCAGACTGGAAACATAATTTTTACTTCTTATTGAACTTTTTTTTTTCTGTTTCATTTGTAGGTTAAAGTGAAAATACCTTTTGGAAACAAACAACTTGATGCTATCTTTAATGTCCCAGAGAAGAAATTAAGATATGGAGTGATTCTTACCCATGGTGCTGGAGGAGATATGAATTTCCCTCAGTTAGTCTCTTTGGCAGCCTACCTTGCATCACAGGGAATTCTGTGCCTGCGGTTTACTTGTAAAGGCCTTAACATTGCTTATAGGACTAAAGCTTACAAAACAGTTGTGGTAAGAAATTACCAAATTCTGCCAAAGATCCATGGATGTAAAGAGTTTACACATATATTTAAATATATAAATATATTTACATTCTTTCTGATTCTGAGTTTCTTAAGTTACCAGGAGAAATTAGTCAAGTAACAATGAGAAGATGAGAAGTGATAGTTAGCTGGTACAGTTAGCTAAATGGAGCAGTGACAATGTGCAAAAAGAGCAGGGACAATTCTCATATGAGCGCAAGGAGAGAAAGACGAGCTTGAGAAAAGTATTTGAAGAGAGCGAGGATGTTCTGTGGGAAAAATGAAAAAAATTGATTAGGGTGGAAACGGGAGGTAGATATTACAGAAGGGTTTGGTTGAGGAGGAGAGTAAATGAAAATATATGGCTTTAGGAGAGGCCAGAGGAAGGAAGCTGAGCTGAGTATTCTGGATCTCTGAAGGTTTGAGAATGAGAGAAGAAGACTTCAAGGAGACAGATGCAGGAGGATGGATGTGTAGGGAAAAGATGCAGGAGAATTTGAGGCAAGAGATTGGGTGTAGTTGAGCGTAGCATATGAAATCCCTAAAATCTAAGTAGTCTTTGATTTCCAAATCAATTTAAATTGTTACATGGCCATATTCATCTATTTCTGCTGCTACTACATTATTGAAAATGTTTTTCTATACCTAGATTTTGTTAAAAATGAACAATATTTTGCTGTATTTATATCAGCCTAGAGTCTCTTGTTCTGGAGTGTGGAGGAGGGAGTGGAAATGCTCCCCTGATTATCTAGCTACTTTTGCTAGGGCGTAAGAAGGGTAGCTTGGGCACTTTGTATCTGGGCATCAGACACTTCCATTGTAGAACTAAGTTCAATTAAGGAATTAATTTGCATGATGTCATTGTAATTATATTACACAGTTATATGTTACCTTGAAGTTGGACTTTGCTAGCTTTAATGTGGGTCTGTTCTCTATTTTTTTTTTGTCTGTGTGTGTGTAAAACAAAGTGTTGTTGTTGAGTTTAATGCTGATGTGTAAAGGTAATTAAAGGACCTCTATTAAGATAACATCCAATTAGTTATCACTTGAAAACAGAAAAAAATTGTTGCTTAATTTTTTCTGTTCTGACTGTATCTTAAATGTTTTTTTTTTTTTTTTTTTTTTTTTTGTTGGAAATATGTTAACTTAAGCCTCAGGGTTGGATATTTGTATTACCTCATTTTTTTTGCATTTTGCTGGACTAAGAGTATGTAGGTAGGTAAGCTGATACACCTAATACTTGAATCACTTAACATTTTGGTAACTTGATGATGTGTCTGAAATTTTGCTGAGAGCTGTTTGAAATCTTTTGCTGAGAGCTAGTGTGAAATTGCTTGTTATATTTTTACTGCAAAATATAATGAGGTGATTTTTATGGGGAAAAAAAAACGAGTAACTTCTAATAACTGTTCCTTGCTTAATCTGCAGTGCTGAAAGTGCTTGCCATTTTTGTGTTTTAGTGTCTGCAAACAAACAAAAATGCTCAACCTCTTAGCTGTCTTAATTTTTACTGTAATATTTCTTTCTTGTCGCATTTTTTTTTAGGAATACTTAAAGCTTTCTGATGATTATAAGCTTTCAGGTGTCTTCCTTGCAGGTATGGTTTTTGTTATCCGTAATTTTCTTGTATACTGACTGTAATGAAAATGGTCTGTAATTCCTCCATTCTTGGAGTCTGTCCTGCTTTGGTAAGAAGTGAAAGAACAGAAGTGGGTGACAGTTTTCAGGAGGCACTGAGAGCTCGGTGTCTAACACAGGCGCAAGCTGAAAAAACTGCCTGGTCAGCATCGCTTAGGCAGAGCAGTTCAGCTAGGAGCATCTTCACAGAGAATTGAATGCTCTGTAATCTTTGTAAATTGACTACAAGTCCACTGATTGCAGTGGGGACACATATGCCAAGATCATTTAGCAGTCTGGATTTTGGTGTCTTACAAGCTCTTTAACTGATGGATGAGCCCAGTGGGTGTACAGCTTAGCTTGTCTCACGGCTGGTTTGAACACTGCTTCTTGGATCACAGGTGGGAATATCTAGCCTTATCCTTTTAAAGAATTTTTTTTTAAGTGTGATCATCTGGATCTATTCACTGTCCTCATGGTACTGGAGATTTCTTAGAAGGATAAGGAAAAATTCAGAAGAGTATGTTTTGCAGATAGTTTGGGAGAAAACTTGCTTATCTCATGTAACTTGCAAGGCTGTTCTCTGATAGAACTCTGAGTTCTCTGATGATCCCCATGGACTTTCCTAATTAAACTTCTTGAAGAATCCTAGTTAACTGGTAAACAGCTGTTTTTCCAAAGCAGATTTTGATGTATAATTCTAGTGGCAGGTAGAATATCAACTACATTGTGCGAAAAAGGGAAATAGATGGGGGTAACTAGGAATAACTTGATATTGGAAACTTAGAATGTTGTCCGACTAAGCGAAACCAAATCTGCCCTGATGCAAATTAATCCCACTGGAATCAACCACTTCTGACACTCAATTATAGAGCATTGTCAGCTCATATGCTGCTTCTTTGAGCAGATATTTTGATATCCACTCAATGTTATTAACTGACCTCATGTTTACAAGTTCATTCTTTATTTTTATTTTTTAATCCTTTTTGCATTTAAGTTGAAATTTGTTGTGTGCATAGACAGTTGTTGGACTAGTTTTGGTAATAAGGAGAATAAAACTTTTTGTTCTATGATATTTAAGGCTGTTTGAAAAAAATCAATGGAAGGTAATTGCATTGTTGTTTGAAATTCCAGGGGTCTGTAGCGTAGGACCTCTTTCTCTCCCTCTCCTCCACTAATAGGAAGGGTTGCTGTTCTTCTCAGTATTACAAAGGATCCCTGTCCATTTATCTTTTTTTTTTTTTTTTTTTTAATTTCTTTTTAAAATGAAATCATACTACAACCAGACAATTGTCTTCAGCAGAAGTATGTTAAATTTCTAATTTGTACTTTTCATAGAGTAGATAAGTATACCTAGCATTTTGTACTACCAGTTCACTAACATACATTCATTTTGATTGGTTTTGTAAGTTGTTAATACTGAGAATGCAGATGAGGTGATAGTGAATATACTTTTTTCCTTTATTTTAACATGGGAGAAAGGCCGTTCCATGGGTTCACGAGCTGCTGCCTCTGTGATACATCAGCTTAGCCAGGATGGTAATAATGATGACTTCATTCAGGGTCTGGTTTGCTTATCGTACCCTTTGCATCGACCAAAACTGCAGTCCAAGCTCCGGGATGAAGATTTATTATTTATCAGGTGCCCGGTGCTGTTTGTCTCAGGATCAGCAGATGAGATGTGTGAAAAAGTGAGTATCCTTGTAAATCTCTCCATGACAGCATAGTGTGGAAGAACAGGAATGAATCTGAGTGATGTTTGTAGTGATATCCACAGCTGTAACTTTGATTAGCAATCTTCTCTAAATATACATCTCTGATGGAAGATTTAGGTAGAAAACTTCATCGGGTTTTGAGAAACCTGAGCTGATTTCTGTTAACTTTAGCATGTCTGGATCATGCTTGATCATCTGCTTTAGGAAACTTACCTTTTTGTAAATAAATAATTCTGATTTTTATGTTTTGTCCTTTTTTAGTATGATAGATTTTACAAATTAAGCTGCACGTGGAAGGGACAAGTAATTTGCTGTTCTATTTCCACCATTTCAAGTCACTACAACTGAGTGCTGCTATTGTACTAATCTGCCTTAGTCACATTTTCATGACATTCTTCTAGCAAAGCAGTTCTACCCACAAGTCAGCCATTTATGATAGTATTTCTGTTGAAAACAGGCGTGTAGTGATCAGAATGCAGCGGTTTTCTGTCTTAATTTCTTGCAAGGTAAATATCTTTTGTTCTTGAATACTTCAGCTTGAATTTGGGACAGTGTGTAATGTACATGCAAAACCATTTTGTTTTTAAAAGCTGCCTACTATGTTTTGCATAGACTAAGTGAGGGATGAGTGCATTCTACAATTAATAGCAGCTAATTTTCTAAATTTCTCATTCTTATTTGCCCTGTAGCAATTGTTAGAAAGTGTGGCAAGCAAAATGAAAGCCCCTAAAAAAATCCATTGGATTGATAAGGCAAACCATGGGATGGCAGTTAAAGGCCGAACAGAAAATGATGTCATGGAAGAAATAAATGTACAAGTTTTTTCTTGGCTTAGAGAGAATATTGGACTGGAACACAAGTGACTTGCAGTGGTTGAGTAATATCTTCAGTTGGCTTTTCCAAAATGCAACACATCAGCTGGAGATGTGTTTTTGTAAGCAGATGTTTTCCAAGGACTAAAATGTAAATATTTTTTTGTGAATGTAAAAAATATACAAGACAATAAAGAACATTTTAAAGGAAAGATGGAAAATCTATCTGGACAGTACTGTTTTTAGTAACTCCATTTGAAAAGTATTTAATATTTAATGTTCTGCATTACCAAGTAAATATTGTTGGTGTCTTTTATATATTCAAATATTATTTTGATACCAAATCTTTTGATGCCTTTATCAGCTGAATATTTGAATATATAAAATATATACCTGTGAGCTGAAATGGCTGGTTGGTCCTGAGAAAAGCATCTTGATGCTGTCTTCTGACGTGGTTGTCTCAACCCCATTGCTAAGAGTTCCCCAAAACTCTGGTTGTGCAGCATTCTTATGGCTTTCAGCTTGCTGCTACAGTGCGACTGGCTGTGAACTGTGTGAACTGGCAGTTCTAACCTGGAGGTTCTTACAGGCAGATGAAAGTTAAGCATGTGAATCAGCTATAATAGACTTCTATCACAGAATGCCTCAAGAATGCTGATATCCCAACAATAACATGCAGTAAGATGGTACATATCTGAATGTTCACAGCTGATTTCTAAAGGAACATAAAATAGCCTTACAGGTTTGAAGGTGGCAATGTTACAGAGAAAATAAATCCTCACTTTTGATGGGGAAGTTGTGTTCAAACTTGAGAACTGGATGAACTTAAACTCGGCTTTACATCTGTCAGAACAGAATTTGGAGATGAGGTTGGTTATGTTCATAAGTTGAGCTCCTTAATATCTATGGAAAAACAGCTCCCTTGGCCATTTTCTGTAGGAGGGGTGCTCCAGCCCTCTGATCATCTTCGTAGTCCTCCAGCACTTGCTCCATGTCCTTATGTTGGGGGCCCCAGAGCTGAATCTAAGTATCTATCTCCCATTCACCCCCTTCTGTATCCTCTTCCAAGTGATGCAGGAGAGCATGTTATGGAGACTGTCATTAGACCCTAACGTTTTGTCCCTTTGGTTCTACCATGGTCTCTCTCTGCCCTTGCTCCATGTAGGGTCCCTCCCATGGGATGCCATACTTCCCAAACTGATCCTGAGTGGGTTTCCCACAGGCTGCAGCTCTCCAGGCACTGTTCCAACACAGCTCCATAGCATGGGGCCCACCCTGCAGGCGTGGTCTGCATCAGCATGTGTCCCCACAGATGGCAGCTCCTGCCCCACCGAAGGCTTCTCTCCATGGGCTGCAGTCTGAGGCTGCTCCTGTGGGGACTCTGGTTTATTTTTGCTAGTCAGTGCTCCATATTACTACTTTTTTTTTTTTTTTTTTTTTACATTGTGGAAGTATCTTTGAAAAAATCATGGAACTTAATTTTTGGATCTAATATGCATATAGTGTTCTAAAGGGCTGTATTTTTCCTTCAGATTAAAAAATACATTACAGACCCCACAATCATTGTCTTTGGGAATATTGCCTCTCAGAAGGAACAAAATGGTAGACTGAGAAAGACCACTTTGGATACATACAGTGGGGAGTGGATTTGCAGGTTTCATCTGGACGTTTTTGCAGAACATATTTGTAACTAGCCTCACTATACTGAATATTCTGTCTCAGTTTATTGAGAGTATCTACTTGAAAAGTATTTCAGAAGCGTAACAAATGGCTGTTATAAACATGGCTTTTATTTAAAAAAAATATAAAAATTATAGTGTTTTTTGAACAAGGCTCCATCACTATTGCATGATAAAAAGGAAATAGGTGGTGACTGGTTTTCTTCCATATGTAGATCATGACAGAGTAAACTTCATAATATCCACTGAGGTTTTAATTAAATTTTTCCTTCTTTCCTTAAGAAGTGATTTTGAATGTAGGTAAATACTCAAAAAAAAAAACAAAAACAAAAAAACCACAAAACTTTCTGTCAGAGTTCGTCTTTGGTCTGTAATCAAAAAAGAATAAACATTTTTCAGTTAATTGGAAACTCAGATTTCAATTGCCTAGTCCTGAAAATGCAGTAATAAATGTTTCTAACACATTATCAGCCTGGAAACTGATAGATACTATGTGATATCGAGCAATGATTGTTCCAGTCTGGTTGAATCTGAACTAAATACATTCAACGCTGTATATTTAACAATTTATGTGTTGTACCTTTTTTCTGTGGCAAGTGCAAGGAAAAAGGTCATCCTCAGGCTGCTGCACTTTCTCCATGCCGTCTCTGATTTTTGGCTCGCTCACTTGCAAACTGGAATATTCCTAAGTTTTAGAAAGAAAAGTGACATCAATTCATAAACTTACTACGTTATATACTCAGTTGTAAATAATGCAACAGCTCAGCTGAATAATTCCACAAAAATTCCAGACCTCCACAGTCTGTTACTCCATCCACACTGTGACACACAAAGAGTAAGCAGATACTTAACTGTTGACAGGAACCCCTTCGGGTGCCTCGCTGCAGTTTCAGTATCTTGGTGCTAATGCACAGATATTTTCAGCTGTGGCTCATGGAGTGTGTGTCTGATGTGGAATTCTTTGATCATCGTGAGCAACATATTATTGCAGATTACATCAAGAGTTATAGGATCTGATTGCTTCTCTCACACCATGCCGAAGCTTAAGGAGCTTCGTGGGAAACAACTGCAAACAATGTTTATACAACAACTGAAGTTCTTAATTGTTGCTGCGTGCTTTATGGCTTCAAGTACTGCATTGGCCAATTTCCAGCAGCTGTGTTGTGTGAATTCTCTTTCTGGGATTTCTATTTTTGTAGTGGTAGCAGTTAAAAATATACTTACCTGGAAAAGTTTGAAATAGTAGCAAAAGATGTGATCTCCCATGAGATTGTTTCTTGCAAATTCTTGTCCAGATTTTGCAATCTTTTTTGCCTGTCAAAGATAACAAAGGTTTTTCTTTTTTTGTTTTTGTTTTTAAACAATTCTGTAAAAATAGTTCTTCTGGGGCTCTTGCATTGATTCCAGAGTCATGTACAGCGTTGGCAGTTTAGAGTAACTTATCATTGGTATTTATCCAATGTTTAAAAGTCCCTGCTCTGAATAGTCCATGAAATTATAAATGTAAATCTCTTACTGATGAATGGAAAGCATCAGAAATTTATGCATTCTTAACTTCATAAGTAAGGAAGTCTCCAAAATACAGTATAGTTTCCAAACTAAGTGCAGTATTGTGTACCTTTGAAAAGTACTTTTGTGCAGTTGATGACACTTATTCTGATGTCGTTTCAGAAGGAAACAATAGGGCTTTTAAAAAAAATGAATGCACTTTTACTTCCTTTATTTTGTCAACAAACATTGCTGAGTACTTCTAAACGTGTATTTTACCTCTTCATCATGCTCTTTTGCCCACTGTAGTTTTTCTAGTAGATCGCTCAGGTCACTTTTAAATGGAATGTAGTGTTTCCATGGCTGCAGCTCATTATAAAAATGCTCATAGTAGATGGAGTCTTGCTTTAGCACTACACTGTTTCCTGCTAGTAGGTAAGGCAATCTATATGCTGCCACTGTGCCATCAATATTAATTTGGTATTTGTACTGGAAAAAAAATGACCATATGTTATTAACAGACAAGACTCAATTAGCTTGGTTAGAGTGTATTAATCTGAGGGCACTGGTATTACTGACTTGCCGAGATTGAGAAATGTAGGATTGGCTAGGCAAGCACCAGTTTTTAAGTAGCTTTTGTTATTTAGTTTGGAATTCATCACAGTGCAGGGTACACAGAGATGCCCTCTTCATCAGTTAAGTTCTCCAGAATTCTTGGATGCTCATCCTCGGATGTGAGGGTAGATGTGCCACTTCATCCACTGATTTTCCCACTATGTTAGTTATGTTAGTAGTCCTGATCGCTGAATCAGGAAAAAGAAATAAAAAGGAACTTGGAGTTATTAGATTACAAAAGGTTCTACAGAACCTTCAGATGTAAATCAAATATAATTATTCGCAATCTTAAGAGCTACACATCAGTTAATCCCAGTGGAGGGGTGCCTATTCATGCTTGTCATTGGTGTTGTGCTGAAAAAATAAAATCATTGTATTATAACTAATATTTACAAAGTTATTTGATAATGGGAAACACTGAGAAACTAATTCTACAAAAATGATTACTGGCTTACCTTAAAAAAATCAAAAAATGAAATGTGCTTGACAATGGGGCCATAAAGGTTCTCATCGTGTTTAAAAAAAAAGAAGTTTGTGAAAGCAGCATCTATAATCTCTGGATATTTTCTACTGAGCTTTACAAGTTCAAGCCTCTCTTTGCGGCTGTCACGTCCTCTCCAGAATGCTGTGGTATTCTTGTCTTCCCATGATGGGCCAGTATTTGCTTGAACTGACATCATATCCAGACTGACTCTGAAGGAGAAATAAGTGATTTAATGGTGATGCCTCTGGAATTATTTTACATGTGATTTTAATTTATTTAAGTGCAGTTACTTGAAATAACTTAGGAGTACTAATAGGTAAATACCAAACATTTAAATAAGTCGTAAGTACACCCATACGTGTATTGTACCAGTAATTCTTACAGTGATAAAAAAAAGGTAAGGAATGTTCAAAGTTCATAGAATCGTCATAGAATGGCCTGGGTTGAAAAGGATCACAATGATCATGTAGTTTCAACCCTCCTGCTATGTGCAGTGCTGCCAACCAGCAGACCAGGCTGCCCAGAGCCACATCCAGCCTGGCCTTGAATGCCTCCAGGGATGGGGCATCCACAGCCTCCTTGGGCAACCTGTTCCAGTGCGTCACCACCCTCTGTGAGAAGAACTTCCTCCTAATATCTAACCTAAACCTCCCCTGTCTCAGTTTAAAACTATTCCCTCTTGTCCTATCACTATCCACCCATGCGTACAGTCGTTCCCCCTCCTGTTCTTATGCTCTCTTCAAGTACCGGAAGGCCACAGTGAGGTCTCCCTGGAGCCTTCTACTCTCCAAGCTAAACAAGCCCATTCCCTCAACCTTTCCTCATAGGAGAGGTGCTCCAGCCTTCTGAACATCTTAGTGGCCCTCCTCTGGACTTGTTTCAAGAGCTTGGCATCTTTCTTTTGCTGGGGACCTGAGGCCTGGATGCAGTACTCCAGATGGGGTCTCAAAAGAACTGATTAGAGGGGCACAATCACCTCTCTCTCTCCCTGCTGGCCACCAAGTTCACAGCTTTGTCCCAAGATGGCATCCAAGACAACACCAATGACAACACTGTGTGTGGAAAGAAGACCCATCAGCTGCCATGGAAAAGAGCGGCTAGAAGTGGATAGGATTGCCAGACAGATGGGTGAGGAAGGGTAATGCAGTAACTGATAATGGTGACGAGGCAGCCATGATTAGTCCAAAGCAAAGTTTGTATGTAACTAGCTAAATAGAATATAAATAAATTACTTAAAAACCCCGCTGAATTAAAGCACAAAAACTGTGGGGGTTGGAAGTAAGCAAAGGTTAGAAACCCAATCTTAATGCACTGCTGTGATAAAAAGGCTAAAAATGACTAATGAAAATATCTTAGAAGCTAACTTTGTAGTGTTCCAAGACAACAACAGGATTGTTGTGATGGCCAGTTACTATCAGTAATCAGAGCAGGAGATAACAGATCACTTGTTGAGAATTCTGGCTACAAAGAACTATAAAAGACACAGTGTTCTAGAAAAATCAGGGAGAAAGAGTCCTGGCCACTGGTCAGCGTGTTCACTGAGGTGAAACAAAGGAAGCAAACAAAGTATCTACCCTTAAAAATACACTCTAAGTGCTGTCTACAGTGACTTGAACACATCTAGACAAATGGTTATTTTTGAAATAAAAGTGTAATAGTAACATTTTTTGAGTAAAAGAGAATGGTTTCATCCATGTAATTTATATGTTATATAATGCATAAATTGATTAATGCTAAGATAACTGACTACATAGCTACTGCCTAACTCAATGAATAAATAAAACAGTTAATTTACTGAAAAGATCTTTTTGGAAGATCATTCACTATGAGCTTTGTGAACAACTTAAAAGATTTCTTACCGTCCCATAGTCTCCAAAACCGAATCTGTTAAGTCATATGTTGGCATGACAATGTCTTTTGATTCACTTGACCCACACCATGAGAATATAGGGTGCAGGTTCTGTGGGGGTTTCTTTTTCTCCAGAGGCCAATCCCCCAAGTTAACAAAAAACTCCACATCTGGCATTTTCACCTAGACAAAAGTAAAGGGGGTACAAATTCTCAAAATACACATACACATGTAAAAATAGAATTAAAACCTACTGCTGACTCCCCACCACATACAAATATCTCAAAGCATTTCTCCTCAAAAAACACCCATGTTCTTCAATGCACAATGGCTGGTTACAGTCTAACATTTCAAAATTCTTTGACTAGAATAAGTTTCATTAATTTTCTTATTAAATTTACAGAGAAATTAATCGTGTGTTGAATATAAAAACCCTCGAAATGATTGATGATATTTTTCTCTAATGACTTAGCAGAGACATCCAGAAATTCTAAAGACAAAGACCCAAAACAATACTTCTTGTCTTCAGTACACATCCTGACAGAAAAGGTTTTGCATGCCTTCATTTCAAACAGGGTTGGCTATACTTTCTAATCCTCAGCTCTTAACTTCATTAGTACAGTGCCATCTAATGGTTATAACGGCCATAGAAAAGCGATGCGTTACATTTCATCTACATCATAGAGTCATTGAATCTTTCATCAACTGACACCCCCAAATCCTTCTCTTCAGAGCAGCAATGGCTGCTCTCAAGCCATTCTCCTCCCGACTTGTATCTGCGCTGGGGATTGCCCTGACTCAAATGCACAACCTTGCAATTGGCCTTGTTGAACTTCATGTGGTTGGTATGGGCCCATCTTTCAAACCTGTTCAGGTCCCTCTGGATAGCATCCCTTCCCTCTAGAGTGTCAACTGCACCACTCAGCTTGGTGTCATCTGCAAAACTGCTGAGGGTGCACTCAATCCCACTGTCCATGTTGCCTACAAAGATGTTCAGTAGCACCGGTCCCAGCACCGATCCCTGAGGAATGGTCAGTGACAGAACCATTCAACAGGCTAAATTTGCTTCTTTAGCACAAGAGATTTACTGCCTTTCAGTGGCACTAATAGAATACTAATTCTGAGCATATAGAAAAAATTACATTTCTTTCATTTATTTAGTCTGCTAATGTGCATATTTGTCATGAAAGAAAATTACACAACTTGAAAGAAACATACTTGATTTTTGGATGATAAACCCAAGTTGCTCCATACCAATTGTCTTATCTTTCAAGATGCTTTTAAAAATGTTTATTACTTCTGAATATACTTGTAATGATTAATTTTAGGTGAACAACTCTATACTCCAGTAGCTCCTGCCTATTTCTTTCCCTTTAAAGACAAGTGCTTTGTCTTTTTACAGTCAAAAATAATAGATACTGCTCAACTCTGATATCTTGACATTGCTGTTGCTACCCACATTTCTGTGTGCTGAAACTTCAGCACTACCATATTTTGCTAGTATGTACTCAATTATTTTTTTTTCCAGATATTTCCTAGAAAAGAGTCTGTGCAGTGCTTTTTGCTTGAGTTTCTCCACATCCCACTAGTGGGATTTTAGTGCTTTCCAACTTAAAGGAAAATTAATCTGATATTTCCATTATCAAGAAAATAAGAGCTTTTTAAGGGAAACAGCAACAAATTACTTTGAAGTATATTTGTTGAGCAAAAGTCTAATAAACTAGAACATACAGAATAAAGGACTATATCAATATACTCACTTTTCTTGTCAAAGAAAGAAGTATAGCATCCATGAAAATTCTGAAGCCAACATGTTCCCCATACGTCTTTATATAAACCTGAAAATAACACAAATATTTTACTCATCTGATGTTTTCAACATCAGAGAATGGCTGACACAACTTATAGCTCTTTTAGTAACTTAGTTAACTAGTCAGACTGTACAGTTGATTTATTAATCAGCTGGGACACTTTGCAAATCTCTCTCTAATTCATGATGGGAAAGGAGTGGGGTGGAATGTTTTGCTTGTTTTTCTTGTTTTTGTAGACATTTTAGATCTGTCTCATGGAAACAGAAACTGGTTGCTGGTTTCTATTGTATTCTATTGTTCTCACATCCATAACAAACTACTGAAGTAAGTACAGTTTTATTACAGAGAATTGTAGCTCCGATCTCAGTTGAGCTAGGTGGTATTTCTTCACCTCAGAGTTATGCACAATGTAGTCCACTGATGGATGATCATGACACTCCACGTTAATTACAGAGAACAGAAAACAGAACTACTGTTTAAGAGACTTAAAGTTCTGTTCCCACTACTCATACTGATTGCTCAGAAAGTAATTTGCCTTCACTGTGCTTCTACTGCTTTAGTTGTAACATGGACAAAAAGCATTTTACAAAGCAGAACATATATTAATAACTTATATACAAACTGCAAGGACAGAGGAGCCATCAAAATAAATTTCTTAAAGAACAGATAACAAGAGGCCTTTCAGCTGGAAACAGCCAAAATGCCTGATTGTATCACTTGCCACCAAATCCTCACAAGTACCTCAGATCAACCCATACTGTACCTCATTGTCTTTGATGGTGTAATGACACAAGCTCTGTCTTTGTCCAAACCTCTGTGGGATTTCTATTGCAATCTTATCTGGATCAACAACAGGAAAATTTGCTAGGTCTCTTTGAATCTGTGGAAAGACCTGGGGACAGTTCATCTCTTCCAGCCATACACTGCTCTCTTCCTGAGGACAGTCACAGTTTTCATGGTAAACCGGTCCTGTTAGGAACACATTTAACAGTTTTTTTTTCAGTAAGTCACAGTATAAAGCCACTGAGATCAGAAAAGAGAGTCAGGCACTGGGTGCTAGTAATTTAGGGCCAAATCTTCAGCAACCCTAAATAGACATGGGTTGTTGGCTTTTTTTTTTTTTTTTTCCTACTACAATGGAGTCATGCCTATCTACATCAGCTTCTATATGAACCCTCCACATATACTTGCTTGGAATTAGATTCACAGCATTTGTTCCTTTTTACTATAGTGAATAGTACACATAGGACACTTACAAATAGTCTATAATTCCAATGGGATTTGATAGTCCTCAACATTACCAGAGAAGTGCTGAGGCCCTGCACAATTCTATGCTATCCTTGAAAACACTCGAGGAGATAGTTTCTGAGAAAAAGCCACAATATGAAATCTAAGCAGTATGCTGCTTCTTACCTTTTAAAATATATGGAGACTTTGCCACATGTTTATCTTTGGTTTTGATTTCTATCTTCAGGCTTTTGTAGCTTGCATACATCCTATATCTCACAATGAAGGAACCATCTTTCCTGTCCAAAACTTGAACACCAACCCGAGTGAACTGTTCATCAGGAGCAGTGATCTTCACCTGGAATGCATTTTCACCTGGTGATGATGTGAACCTACCAAGAGAATAAGCAAGAGCTTAAATAAGAAGCAAACACACAACAGTTTTCTTATTTTTCTCCATTATTTTTAAACTTGACGGGTTTCCAGTGACTTCACTGAGCACTAGTAAGTCTTTATCAGCACATCCTAACGTTCGCAAAGCAGGCATGATTTTCCTGAAGATAATTTTTGTCAGGTTACCTCAAATGAGTCATGCTTTTTAGAAACAACAGGTATCAAAACATTTCCACTCAGATAGTCATGAACATATCTTGAAAACTACTTGGTGCTCTACATACTGAACAGTGTTGGAAATACCGGTCTTTGCTTTGAATACTTGGGAACAGAGTACCTTTAAAAATCCAGTGGAGAGTGGAGCTCTTGGTTAGTAATAGTTCAAATGTAAAATAAGAAGGTAGAAAGCACAGAAATAAATGGATCTTGGTGAATATAATACTATATATATCAGAACAAGTTTCATTTTACCAGCTTAGCAGTACTGGTTTTGTTATTGTTGTTGTTGTTGTTTTCCCATACTTGGAAGCAAAATAATTCCAGTTTATTCCTTTTCCAGATATTACTTAGAGAAGTAAAGAATGAAGTTAAACATCTAATAAAATTTGCAATCCTTCATCTTTATGGAAGGTTGTGAGGGGAAAAAAGGGATATCACAAATGCTGGTATTTTGGTAAGGAAAAAAATACTGTAGCAGGACCACATCATTCAATTATGTACTTGTCCAGACCTACAAGAGAGCTGCCAGTTCAATTGGAAATATTTGCTGTCCAAGATAAGTTGAATTGACAGCTGCCAGGCTTGTGAGGTCAGGACTTATTTCCTGCTGGAAGCTGCAGAAGAGGTATGGAGAACCTTGTCACATCCCAATACTGGGCTGAGATATGGCTGAGGCATCTCTCTAGACCTAGGAATTGAGAAGCCTTGGAGCAATCACTATGGAATCAGAGTAATGTGGAGTCCATTCCTGTAAGGATACCTTACAGGATAAATCCACGCAGCCCTGCTTAGGAAGAAAATGAGAAGGTACACCAATGAAATGGAAAGCCACATGTTTCTTCTGAACACTAAGTTTACCTACTTAATTCCTATGAATCATAGAATTGTTCGAGTTGGAGGGAGTCTTAAAGTCCATTTAGTCCAACTCGCTTGCAATGCACAGGGATACCTGCAGCTTGATCAGGTTGCTCAGAGCCCTGTCCAGCCTGACCTTCAGTGTCTCCAAGGACGGAGCATCCACCACCATGAAGTCACCTAATGATCTACAGCATACACCCTAAATGACTCTACTGATCTGGAGCCACCCTGTGTGAGAGAAACAGTCATCACAGTGGGCATAGGCAGGACGCTCACATAGCTAAATTGTAAATTAAACACCCCAGTTACTGCTGTGTTTGATAAAGCTGATTAAATCATAAACTGTTGCCTGGACCAAGGATACACTGTTTAGCATTTTAGGTTTTTTCATCTCATCCCATTGCTAGTATACATGCAAACACATCAGAAGCTGCTTAGCTTGGGGAAGGTCACACCGCCACACGCCTGGTGTGGGGAGGTAAACGCTGGAAGAGGGCAAACAGAAAAACCCAGTTTTTCCCTCCTCGTAATTTATTTCATCATCTTGACCGGCAGCGGGAAGGCGGACGACTCCTCCGAGGTAACAAAGTAACTTTTCGACCCATCTCTCGCGCTTTTCCTCCCATCAGCGAAGAGCAAAGTCTGCGGGGAACAACAGCCGCACTTACCTCCGCCCCTCGGTGTCCACGGCCTGCAGGTAGAAGTAGCGCGCGGGTAGCACGGCCTCGGCTCGCAGCCCGGGCCCCCATACGGCGCTGCGCTCGGCGCTCAGCCGGCCCCCGCCGCCCTCGGCAGCGCCCAGCGCGAGGACCCCCAGCGCCACGCACCACCGCCAAATGCTACACATTTACAGGTCTACCCCCGACCGAGCCGCACCGCCGAGGAGCCGGGGGAGCGCAGCGACGAGGGGAAGCAGCCGGGAAGGCCGGGACCCTCGTCCTTCCCTCACCGCCGCACCGGGGAGTTCCGCATGGGGGCGGGGAGGGAGCGGGACGCGCGGCTCCTGGCCCCCGCGCGAGTGGCTGCGAGAGCGGCCGGCCGGCTCTGCTCAGCGCAGCATCCCGCAGTGAGCGAAGGAGAGAGGGAGGGGGGCGGACTCCCGCCTCCTCCGGCGGCCACCCGAGCCGCGGGCGGGCAGCACTTCCCTGAGCGGCGCTGCTGGGAGATGTAGTCCTGCGGGGCGGCGGCGGACCGAGCCGGGATAGCCCGGAGGTCCCGCAGACCCGCAGCGCCCCGAGCGGCTGAGCAGCTCTGCTGTGTCCCCAAGGGTCGTCTCAGCGGAACGAGCCGGCTTTGTCTCTGCTTTTTGCGCTAGGTTCTCGGCATGACACATCGAAGTAGCCCAGAGTTTGTGCTGGCTATCTGACTGCGGTGTGAGAAGTGAAAGAGTTTAGCGTCCTATAACCCGGGCACAGCTAAGGACCGTATGGTTATGGAGTCACAGATTCGCACAGGACTGAAGGGATTGGAGGCCACTCTGGAGATCATCGAATCTGACTTAACCTGGGCAACGAAGACTGAGCTACAGAGGAAAAAGTCGAAATTTCTCCAAATGGATGAGCTGGTGGATCAGGCAAGCATTGGTAAGATGGTAGTACAAAGGTGTAAGCACTGCTAAGGCACCAGGCACTGTGTATGTCCACTGTGTATAAGGACAGCTGTGCCAGAGAAAGTCACAGAATCATAGAACGGCATGAGTTGGAAGGGACCTCAAGGATCATGAATCTCCAGCCCTCCCACCACAGGCAGGGCCACCAACCTCCACATTTAATATTAGACCCTACCCCATACTTGATAACACAGTAATGAGCCACAAGTAGGACTAGAACGAATGAGATCCCGGTGGATCCCATGTTTGGGTTTCATAGGAATTGTGGATGTGGCATGTACTGCTTACCTGACTGCTGACTGTGTCCTCCATCATCTGGATCCACAAGTTTATCAGTATGAACAGCTAAACAGAGAGGATTTATCACATTCTCCATGTCTGAACAGTATCTTGTCCATTTTTGCCTTTGGAGGTGTTAAGGCCTGGCTGGCTGGGATCATAGTCATCCTGATCCAGTTGGTGGCAACCCTGTCCTCAAGAGGAGGATGGAACTGCATGTTCTTTAAAATCCCTTCCAATCCAAGTCATTCTATGATCCTATGATTCTTTAGAATATTTCTAAACAAACATTGAGTAAGGAAAACCTGGATTTCCAAATTAGGAAGACACCATGGAAAAGGTTAACAGGGTATTTAGCCTATCAGAGAAGTTTTTTTTTAGGGCTTGAAATGAGGCTCGAGAGGTTTAAAAATAATCCTGTTTCTTGAAAACGCTCATAGCTAATACCAGACTGAATGCAGAGCAGCTCCATTTGCACAGAAAAGCCAGAAAGAAAGCACGAGACACTGTCATTTTATATATACATATATAACTGCATATGTATACACATGTACTAAAATGCTTTTTTTCTTTTGTCATCTAACCACGGTAATATTCTCAGAATGAAAGCTTTGTGGAAGAGCTTCAGTCACAAGAGATACTTACAATTTATCTTCATAGTTTTTCATGTCTTAAGGCAAGCAATACAGAACACTGAACCTCATCATCAAAGAGTCTTGAATTTTGAAGAAATTTTACCTTTTGAAATACTCCAAGTATGTTTGTATATAAAAAAAACCCACACACATAATAAATCAGTTGCTTTGAGGAAATCACAGACCATGATTTTAATAATTTTTAATGAGCATCTTCATCAAAAGATGCCTTAGAAAAATTGTCAAGCTTTAAAAATATAATTTTTACTTCCTATTGTTCCTATTGGCATGACTTCTCAGGATTGCATTCCATCAGCAGCCAAAGACTTCCAACCCCTAATCTAAAAATTGATGCAGGTTGCATTTTATGCCTGCAGCCATTTAGCTCCTCTCTCTTACCTATTTTTACCTTCCTGATGTATTTTGCAGACAGAAATCACACTCCTCCTCAGCTTATGCTCTGCTGTGTGAAAGAAGCTAACAACCTTATATTTATTTTAAAATACATTTCATAACTGTAAAAATCAATGTATACTGCCTCTTCTTGTAAGGAGGTACTGGCACATTAAGGAAAGCACAGCAGCAATGTAGTAAAGGTGACACTCTTTATCTCTTCCCTCCCTGCCCCCTCCCTTCCCCCTCCATCTTTCTCTCCTCCAGTTTTTCTTCCTCTATACAAATACAGCTCAGGGAGTCTGTGTGCAGATCTGACACTATTTGTCAGCACCCAAACAAGCTGTAAAATAAATCACACAAGCTAATTTTAGTTCTGGCTGGCAAAGCCAACACTGCTGCTATCCATATACTAATGCCTGTAATTTGGCTCAGAGAAAAATGTTTTGGAGGCAGAATTGTTTAACTCCTTCAAAAGCAGTTGGCCAACTGGGGCTCAACAGGCTTCCAGCTGGCAAGGACACAAGGGATTCTGTTCTCCAATCGAGGTACATTGCTTCTGGATGGAGCCACATAAAATCCTGAATTTGATATGGGTTTTGTTGCAAACTTGGATCTGCCAGCAAACATTATAAGACTTCTGCCACTTTGCTCTAATTAATAACTGAAAACCACCAATTAACTCTAGCGTTGGAGATTTGATTCTTAGTTCAGTTATTTGCAGCATTGCTCACAGAAGCTACTGCATGCGTTAGGGCTCTGTGGTTTGGGGGCACTACGTTGTAATAGCACTGAATCTTGTCTCAGCAAAATTCTGTAACTTATGATCTTTCTGTTTTTTTTTGTTGTTGTTGTTGTTATTGTTTTGTTTTTTGCTTTTTAATTATTCTAGTACATAGTAAACCATGTAAGTGATCATTTAATGGTACTAATATTATTGTAGTATAGATAATTTTAAAGTAGTTGTGGCAGTGCCCCATTTTCTGCTTCCCTCCCCCTGAATTCACATCTTCAGAGTCACTGTATGTTGAAAATACAGTAACTGCCAAGAAGACCAGATGATCCTGGGTTGCACGAAAAAAAGGAATTAAATTAATGGAGGTGATTCTCCCCCTCTACCCTGCGCTGGTGAGTCAACATCCAGAGTGCTGTATCCAGTTCTGGGCTCCTCAGTGAAAGAAAGATAGGGAACTTCTGGAGAGAGTCCAGTGGAGGGCCACAAAGATGGTTAGGGGCCTTAAGTATCTCTCTTATGAGGAAAGGCTGAGAGACCTGGGACTGCTCAGCCTGTAGAAGACAGAGAAGGGATCTTATCACTGTTGATAAACATCTGAAGAGCAGCAGTCAAGTGAACAGGACTGGACTCTTTTCAGTGGTGTGCAGCAACAGAACAAGCGGCAATAAGCACAAACTGAAATACAGGAATTTCCATAAGAATACGGGGAAAAACTTTACTGTGAGGATGACAGAGCACTGGAACAGAGCGGTGGTGAAGTCTCCTCTGGAGATAATTCAAGACCCACCCGGATGCTTTCCTGTGTGACCTGCTGTAGGGAACTGCTTTAGCATTGTGTTGGACTTGATGATCTCCATATGTCACAGAATCACAGAATCACAGGGTTGAAGGGAACCTCAAGGATGATGAATCTCCAAACCCCCTGCCACAGGCAGGGCCACCAACCTCCCCATTTAATATTAGACCAGGCTGCCCAGGGCCCCATCCAACCTGGCCTTGAACACCTCCAGGGATGGGGCATCCACAACCTCTCTGGGCAGCCTGTGCCAGCACTTCACCACTCTCTCTGTTAAGAATTTCCCCCTGACATCCAACCTAAATCTTCCCTCCCTCAAGTTAAAAACATTTCCCCTTCTTCTGCAGTTATCAACCCTTTCAAAGAGTTGATTGCCCTCCTCTTCGTAGGGTCTCGTCCATTCTACCCCTACAATTCTGTTATGTGAAATATTTCCAGCACCTCTGGACACCGCTTTCTGAAAATCTTTTGTACAGTTTTCTCGAGGCACTGCAGTCACATTTGTGCTGCGCTGATCTCACTGCAGCCAGAGAGAACTAGCAGGAGCTTGGAACAAAAGTACAGACTTGGATGCCTGCATCTGGTTCACAGCAGGAACCCACGGCTGGTTTATGCTCCTACACTTTGAGATGTGAAGATTTGGCTGCTTTGTAAGACTGAGACAAGGGCTCACCATCAGCATGTTGCACTTCAAACCGATGCTGGCTAAGGGCAGCAGAAGGCCGCGAGGCCGCAACCGAACTTCTGAGCTCAAGCATCCACCGGACGAGACCACGAGGGCGCAAAGCCGGGGGACGGCGGGGGGAAACCGGAGCAGCGGAGGCGCTTCTCTCCGGCACCGAGGCTCTGCCGATGCCCCTCCGGGAAACACGCGGGCGGCTCCGCCGTGCTAGCCTCAAAAGCTCGCGGCATCAGCAGCGAGGACGCCGCAATCTGCCTCCCCCCGGCGTGATGCGGCAGGTGGTGCCGCCCGACGGCGGCGGCGGCGGTGCGAGGAGGCGAGGGGCGGCGGGGGCGCAGGTGAGCGCTCGCCGTGGTTTCTCCCCCCCTCCTCCGCGTCGCGCATTGCGTTTGTTTCCAGCGGCCGCCGCGCAGGTAACGGGCCGGGGCCGCACTGCCGCAGCCGCACGGCCTTTCCCCTCTTTGGCCCTCTGTCCTCTCTGCAGCGGGCGTTTCCGGCGAGCCCCGGCCCCGCGGTGGGCCCGTCCTTTTCCGCTCGCGGCTGTTAGCTCTGGAGCCGAGTGGAGGCGGCGCGGCCTCGCTGCGGTTGTGTCGCTGCCTTCTGCAGGGCAGCGCCGGCGGTTGTTTGTGGGCGCGTTTTGTGGCACGGGAGGGCTCGAACGCTGTCGGCTGCGCTCCGTGACCAGATGTGGGGGTGCGGAGCGGAGCTCAGCTCCTGCCTGATGCAGGGTTTCCGTCTGTGGAGCGTGTTTGTGCTCATGCGTGCGAATTGCTGACATGATGCATAGCAAATACAACCGACTTGCTTGTTAAAGACTGATAATCAAAAACCTGCTAAATTAGGTTTTGAGAATTCTTAGCTGCTATCAACAAAACCTGGCACTTTTCTTCTGCACTTTTTGAAGAATGAGAAGCACGCTGAAAATAAAAGGGAGCCCTTCGTAGTTGTATAAGAAAAGCAGTGAACAGGCTGGTTCCAGTGCTGGCAGTTTGCAATAAGCAGAGGTAATCGGCCATGTAAGCTTAAGCTTTGCTTGCCTGAGAACTATGCAGAATTCTTCCAAATTCAGTGACCTTATGTTTGTTTGTGATTTGTCCATTTGTTTAAGTTGTTTTACGCTATATCCATGAGAGATATTGTGCCCTTAAAGGAGCAGAAATGATCAGGCACAATTATATGTGTGTTTACTCATGATGTTGTCATCATAGTGTCACTATAGCATGTGCAGTTGATGCTTCAGCAATAATATAAAAAAAAAAAAGTACAATTTCTAGAATTCTGGAGATGTTTAGGAGAAGACACGATGTGTGTTTGGGTGTATCTTGAAAGATGTTTCAGGTTTGTTGGGATGTGTGTTTAGAAATAAGCCTGGTGTGCATTTTTAAGTTGACTGCGACCTCTTGTTTTCTTTCAGATACCTCAGCTTGCAGTAGCAATGGAGGCAGTGTTGCAAACTGTGTGGTAATTAAAAATAGGCAAAACCATTCCTTGCAGTACAAGACACTTCCAATATTATTCAATGCCTCACATCTCAGAAGATGAAAAGGAGAATGGTTCTGGAAACAATGGAAACACTGAAAAGAAACCTGGGAAAGAATCCTCAGAAGCTTCTCTTCGTGATCCTATAAAGTCGTACTGCATCTCAGATGCCTCAACTGTTTCTTTGGTGTCCAGGGGAGATGGACATTACCCATGGGGATGTCCTGTGACTCATACACGAGAGAAATTTTATACCATTTGCTCAGACTATGCTTTTTTAAACAGAGTAACATCTATTTGTAAAAGCCAAAGTGCTTCAGTTAGTGCCTGCCTGTCAGGCAGTGCTGCCTTAAATGTTGGAAATAACACACCTAGCTTGCTGGGCATTCAAACTGGTGCTTCAGAGATAATCTACAGTGAAGATGCTAACTTGGAAACCTTGTCTGGCAGCCTTGGAAAGCTTCCGCTGGCATGGGAAATTGACAAATCAGAATTCAACAGCGTGACTGCGAATCATAAAAACAAAGCAGGTGAGATGGTGATGTGTGAGTGGTAGAGGAAGAGTTGCTTTTCAGAACTTGCTTGTGAATGGGCATGGTTGAAACATGTATTTCTTGATGGAGTGCTACAGGAGAGCCTGTACGTCATTTCAAACAACTTGCTCATCAGCAAAAGAGAGAGTGAGGTAGGAGGAGTGAAAGCCAAATGTAAGTGGCCATCAAACAAAACTGGTTTGTTCTTAACTGTGTGTGGTGGCTTTGGTGGCTCTGGTTAGTAGAATCTGATGAATTTTGCAGTGTTTATTTTTGCCTGTTAAATACAGTTTTGTCACTTGAATTGTTGCCAGGTACTGCAGAGGTGTGCTTGGAAGTTAAAGGTGTGCTTTATTCATTATAAGAAGTAAATGAGATCATTATAGGTATCTAGGAGAGCAGTTTGTTTCTGTAACAAAATTGTATGTTTTGATTCTCTGTATGTATACGGTGTTAAGGAGCCAGTTCCATTACAACTGGCTTTACTGCCACCTGTGTTCTTTCTCTTAGATTGCAGCTGTGAATCAAGCACCCATATCTGCATGGTTTTCTTTGTTTTGTAATCCCTCTGCTTACTACAGCTGCCTGTAGCTTCTTTTTTTTTTTTTCCTTCTGTTTATTTTTTTTTTTTCTGATGACTAGCTAGTTAAATAGCTGTGTTATCCACCTCACTGTGGATATCCACAGTTTAGCAAAACGTGAACATTTTTAGCAAATTTCTGTTGTATTTTAATGTGTACAAGTAGTATCATCAAATAAAATTAAGAAGCAATGATTACATCTTGCCAGATGGTTAATTTAGCCAAAAATAAAATACATGTAGTATACTTTATTTGGATATGGTGGCTCCAGTTGCTGTTCCACTACCTTAGTGGCTTGAACAGGATGTATTATTCTCTCTGACTTTGCCCATAAGCTTTCATCAGAAAGAGTAGCTGGTTGTGAAAAGTAAAGTAAACAAAATATATATAATTATAGAGATAGAGAGAGATAGATATATATATATAGATTGGCTATGAAAAGCAAATGTTTAATTATATTTTCCTATACATTTAATGTTATGTGATGGGAAGTTTGTGTTAGGCTGCCTGTTAGTCTGGCAACATATTTTCAGCTTTCAGAGAATGTGTTTCTGGGACAGCTGATGTAACTCAGAGTAATCAGATTGACTGCTTTCTCAGATTAGTTGAGCAGATCATTTTTAATTCTCTTAAAAAAAGTTTCTTATGTAGCGAATGGGTTCTTCAGTATTTATAGGCCCTTTGAAAGTCTTGATTGGCTATTTGACCCTTTATCAAAGTGTTTAGACCCAGTTTGCAATTACACAGCCAGCATCTGTTGTTTGTTGCGTGCTATTTCTAACAGTACTTAAGGAATAAGATATAAAAGGTAAGCAAGGTATTAATTTGTTTCTGAAATCTTCTTCACAGGCAACATGAAGAAACAAGTGGCAAAGAAAAAGTCCTCGGACAAAAAAAGCAAACAGTACAAGGAGTGCCCTCAGCTCTCTGCTCTTGAAGATGTGAAGGAAAGGAAAGTGTTGGACCTTCGAAGATGGTAGTATTTATGACATGTATTTAAGATTATCCTCATGCAGTTTGTTGGTAAACACTATTGCTTATTATCTAAAACATCTTAAAAATCTCTTAATTGTGTTTTACTAGAAAGACTGCATAGACTGTGTGCACTAAGCATGTATACTCTAAATCTCATACTTTCTGAAAGAAGAATGAGAGCTTCTCATCTGCAGAAATCCTAAAGCTTTTCTCATTTCTGTAAATAACTTTTTTCTTTTAATGTGGAATCAATTTATGTGGAAGTTAGGTGCTTAAAACAATGCAGGTTCACTGGCAAGGTCAGGCAAAAACTAACTTTAAGTATAGTACTTATTTTTCTTTTAAGTTTGAAATGCTAGGTAAAAATCTGTCAATTCTATACAGTCTTTGTATATTGTGTGAACACAGTTAATTTAATGAATTCATCTGGTTCTTACCATATGTCTCTTACATCAGGGAGTTGGAATTAGACTAGAGAATCTGCAACCTAGAATGTCATTTACTGGCAAATGGTTGGAAATGCAGTTTATTAAAAATTTGTATCTTTAGAAAACATATGTATAGAACCTGTTGTATATCTTACAGGATCATTTATACAGAACTTCTGGAGGGCTGTTAGAAATTTAGCTGCTTTTTGTGAGATGGGGTAGTAATATCTGACAAGCATTAGTGAATTTATTAGTTGTTTGGTTTTTTTTTTTCCTGAAAGGATGTGCTTTTCTGTAGAAGTGAAGTAAAAGATTTAGTATAGCCTGGTCCCTCAATGGCATGGCACAAAGCAAAGAAGTTCACGTTGCTCATTTGTGTAACTGGATCAAGAATGTTTACTGATGCATTTGTTGTTGCTGTTGATTTAGGTATTGTATTAGTCGACCTCAGTACAAGACTTCTTGTGGAATTTCTTCATTAGTGTCTTGCTGGAATTTCTTGTATAGTACACTGGGGGCTGGCAGGTGAGTTACACATGGACACCCATTTTCCTCTAGAGAATCTAAAATGTGGTGTCAATTACTTTATTAAATAAAACATTTTTTTTTTCTCCTCAGTTTACCACCTATTACTCAAGAAGAAGCTTTGCATATACTGGGTTTTCAACCCCCATTTGAGGAGATTAGGTTTGGTCCCTTCACTGGAAATACAACTTTAATGAGGTATGCTCAGTTCTTTTGATGCAGCCAAATAGTTATTACATGGAAAACTAACATGGTATAAACTAAATCATAAAACACCTAAAGATATAGAAGCAATTCATTTATTAAGAAAGGAAAGAAGTTGTGACTGGCGCATGTTAGATCGTAGAGCAGCAGAGCATACATGGGTGCTCTGAGAATGTGTGAAGAGTTTTTATAATAACTGTTATCTATGATGTGATGTTACACAGATCATGAGAACATAAATTAAAATGTTTAATTTTTTTAATTCAGTTTGATTAGTGGATGCGCTTCAGTGAATACAATTCTCTGGTTAGGAAATTTATTGGCTCTCATTTTCCTGTTTTTGAAAATGCTTGTTAAGTGCTTATTGGTATCATTAAAACAGCCTGAAATGACACTTGTTTTAATAGTAGCTTAATGTAAAAGATAAAATTGAGAATTCAAAATGAGCTGAGTTAATTTGTTCATTTGCTGCAGCAGAACTCTTCAGGATGAGTTTGAGGGGGAAAGATAGGGCTGAAGTCACAGAAGTCCTGGACTTTTAAGTTCTCTTATTTCTGCTCTGCTGCTTTCTGATCTTGAGGAGTAAGGTCTAAAATCTATGCCCTTTCTTTGTTTTATGGAACTCAGAAAATCTTTTACAATTAAATAAGACTATGAGATCTGAACATCTTGAAAAGGCCTTGGTGTGTTACCCACATGCCAAAGACTGAAAAATTTTTGTGTAAGATTGAAAAATTTTGCAGTTTTCTTAATAGGTCTGTGAATCATATTTCATCTAGTTGATATTCTTTAAAGGCAGTGTATAT
Organism: Centrocercus urophasianus; assembly: GCF_019232065.1. Taxonomy (NCBI): domain Eukaryota; kingdom Metazoa; phylum Chordata; class Aves; order Galliformes; family Phasianidae; genus Centrocercus; species Centrocercus urophasianus. The sequence goes on along the minus strand of NW_024884364.1, from coordinate 66,025,598 downwards.
GATTTGTCACAGAATGTGGGTGCTGGTTTTGAAAACGTAGCAGCAGTCTGTTCTTAAATAGTGGCATACTGTCTGGATTATTGAAGTGTCGTGAGAACTTCCTTCTCTGACTGAGAAGACTCAGACCCAGTTTTTTTTTTTTTAAATCTCTTAGTAGTATGTCAATCCTTACAGAACAAGCTTATAGTACATTCTGCCACTTTATGTTAACAGTCTGTACAGCAGAAAGTGTAACTTGGCGTTCTTTCTTTTTGCCTGTGAGAGCCCTAAATCCTACAGAAAAGCACTTTTTTAGTGTTTTTTTCCTAGACAAATGATTTTTAAACATATTGCTGACTGGAAAACAGGAGGGCTGAGAGACAAACCCATCCTAACATAATTTTATGATTGAGATATTATCTTGAGGGAATATGAATTTGAATCCTCTAGCGTTGCAAGATGAAGTGAATATCTGAGACAGACCTGCTGTCACTTGCTGTTGTGAGGATTTCTGGCACTGGACTCATGTAATGCTTTGGGAACATGACAGAAGCCCAGTGTGATATGCAGGAAGTCCTACTGAAGTCTCTTGTCTTCTAATGTTTTAGAAGATTCCCACTGTGTGCCTTACAAATCATGGCTGGAACTTGGCAATACAGAGGGTTGGGCCTTTCTGAAGGCTGAGTAACTGAAAATTAGGTGCAACTGGCATGAACAGAATAGGGCTAACATTTCTAAATCCAACGCTTTGCTAATTATGCGTTCCATAAAGGGTCTGAAAAAGCAAAGGAGAAAGCTCTCAGTATTTATTTACCTTCCTAGAATGATTTGTTTGTGTTGTGGTAATTTGCAGTCCATACACTAGTGTTACAGGTACTTAGTAGAACCCTGTAACTTCTTTTCTAAACTGTCAAGCAGGGAAGTGAGAAAAAATAAAATTGCATTTAATAACTCTTGAGTTACTGCAATCTTTAAACTTATTGTTTCAGATGGTTTAGGCAAATAAATGATCACTTCCATATCAAGGGTTGCTCATATGTTCTTTATAAACCTCATGGAAAGAACAAGACAGCTGGAGAAACTGGTAAGTAGCTAATCCTAAAGCATTCACCTTACTGTATCTAAATTGAAAAAAATCTGCAATGTACTGCATTTGGCAGGGCAAATTATTTAGTGCTTCTGTTTCAGGTAAGCTATCAAATATCCTGTCTGTAGAATTTTAAAGTAGCCAGGTTTCCTGGCTGTGTTTTCTGTAATACTGGAGAAGCAGCAATTTTTTAATCATTATTTCAACATTTTAGAAATCTCTGTATAAAGATTTAGAATATACAGCATCAGAGTATTAATATAATAATTAAACGTTTTGTACTTCTAAAAATAATTTTCTGAAGTTGTATTCATTGATAGTGATGGTTGTATACCATGATAATGATAGGACAAGGGCGAATTGTTTTAAACTAAGACGTTGGAAATTTAGGTTAGATATTCTGAAGAGATTTTTCACTCTGAGAGGTGGTATGATTTTGATGTATTTACAGACTTTATATTCCATTTTCTTAGCACAGTCTGTGGAAGATGTTAACTTTTTTGTGCCAAGACAGAAATAAAACACTAGGTCAAAAGTTTTGAATCAATGTTATTTTGCATGTCCCTGTCAGAGCACATACTCTAGTTTGAAATAAGTGATGTAACTATTTTGTAGTAGGAAGTACAACTTTGTTGTTGCTGAATATGCTATGCTGGATCGAAAGCACTCTGAGCTGTAACATCAACTTTCTTTTGTAGCTGTGGGGGCCCTTGCAAAGCTAACGCGTGGACTGAAAGATGAATCAATGGCCTACATCTACCATTGCCAAAACCACTATTTTTGTCCAATTGGATTTGAAGCAACCCCAGTAAAAGCTAGTAAAGCATATAGGTGAGATTGGATGCTTATACTTATTTTAGTGGAGAAATGTACAGAAAAACTTACTGCAAGTTGATACCAGTTTTCTCCTTTAATGGTATTGTGTATGTTGTGAAAACATTTGTGTCCGAACTAGCAAAACACTGTATTCTTAAATAAATGATTTAAAGCTAAAAACAACTGAGCAAGCTAGACTGAGAAAACTTAAACAAAAACCATCAGTGGTAGTTAGAAGCCACTTAAAGATGTCTATTTGTATGGAGTAGTTATTTACAGGAAGGACAATTAGCAAGTCTGAAAAAAAAAAAACAAAAACAACAGACTTAAAAGCAAGGTGAAAGTGCATATATGACTTAGGGACTAGAAGTAAAAAGCTTTGAAGTGGTACTAATCTATTTTGGAGCAGACATGACGAAATCTGCAAATGCTGAAACAAATATTTGTTTATTTTGAGAACAGGAGATCTTGTAGTACTGCACTACTGTGCTTATGTATGTTTGCAGTGTTGACTAAGAACGGTGACAAAATTAGAGTGTAAAACTTAGGAAAATAAGTACAACTTTCTGAATAATTTGTCACCAAGAATCTTGAAAAGAGGGATGGTGAGAAGCTTGAAGAAATTTCTGTCATAGTATGTTTGGCTTTTATAAATGACTACTGTAGTGCTGAAACACTTCTTGAAGAGAAGGGAAAATGTAATATGACAATTGTTTTAGAATAAAAATAACGATTTTAATTTCAGATTTGTCAGTAATTTGACATTGCTCAGGATAAAATAGTGGAACAGTCAGTATGAGTTTCAGTTATATATAGGTTTAAATGGAAAATGATGGCATTGAAATTCATACTTACATAAGGTTAAATTCTGTGTAAAACCACAAATTTCTTCAAGAGTGACATTTTTCAGCCCTAGCAAACTTCATCTGAGACTCTGTAATATTATTAACTTGCTACTTTATGATATACTGAGAGTAGTTTTTCTTCTTTGTGCATCATTTACAGAATCATACTCAAATTGTTATTCCTGTCTCTAAGTTGTGGCTGTCTCAGGTTGTGAACAGTATGTGTCAGAGGTTTTCTTGATGCACTTTATCAAGGTTCATCTGCTGATCAGTATTTAGTAATGGTATCAATGGGCATAAGAAAACAATCTCTGACAAAATTAGCAGCTCCCAATAGCAGGAAATAAGATGTAATGAAGAGTGTAAGTAACTGGTGTGAGGTGAGCCTCAGTCTTGTACTTTGCTTACCAGCCAGTCCGTGATTTGGCTGTGTTGAAATACGTAGTGTCACGTCAGGAAATGAAGAAATGTTAACTCTGCTTTTAGAATTTAGAGTGGTAGCTGTATGGGTGCAATAAAGCATAATCACCTGATTCTAATCTGTTCCCAATGTAAGGCTGTAACCAAGGGATTAATGAAAATTTCTATAGTCATAGAGCTGAAAAAGACCACTGAGATCATCTAGTTCAACTGGTGACCCATCACCATCACGTCCTCTAAACCATGTCATCAGGGATGGTGATTCCACCACTACCCAGGGCAGCCTGTTCCAATGGCTCACCACTTCTTTGGAGAATAAATTTCTCCCAATATCCAACCTGAAACTTCCTTGGTGTAACTTGAGGCCATTACTTCTCATTCTATCACTGTTACCTAGGAGAAAAGGCCAATCCCCATCTTGCTACACCCTCCTTTCAGGTAACTTTATAGAGTGATGGTGTCTCCCCTGAGCCCCCTCCAGACTAAACAATCCCGATTCCCACACATGTTCCTTTCGAGTCTTGATCTCTGTACCCTTCACAGCTTCATTACCCTTCTCTGGTCGTACTCTGGGGTCTCAGATGTCTTCCTTGTAGTGAGGGACCCAAAACTGAACGTAGTACTTGAGGTGTAGCTTCAGTAGTGCTGAGTAGAGAGGGACAGCCACCTCCCTAGTCTTGCTGGCTTATCTATTTCTGATGCAAGCCAGGATGCTGTAGGCCGTCTTGGCCACCTGGGAACACTTCTTGCTCATGTTCATCTGGCTATCAACACCCCCAGGTCCATTTCTTCCACACAGCCTTCCAGGCACTCTGCCCCAAGCCCAGAGCGTTACAGGGGGTTGCTGTGACCAAAGTGCAGGACCCAGCGCACAGTCATGTTGAAGCTCATACAATTAGCCTCAGCCTGTTGATCCTGCATTTCTAGATTCCTCTATAGGGCCTTCCTACTCTCGGGTAGATCAACACTTCCTCCCAACTTGCTGCCATTTGCAAGCTTCCTGAGGTTGCATTCAATTCCCTCATCAGTATATGAACAAAAGAATATATAAGGTGGTTGTGGGCTTTTTTTTCCATGCTTTTATTTTTATTTTTTTTTGAATTGAGGTTTAATACACTGACATGCTATGTGGTGACAAGGGTGGCCCAGTTAGAAGTTCAGCACATTAATCTGCTTAAGATTACTGAACAGTTAATGACTTGCTTACTCCATCACTTACTAAGAGTATGCACTGGAAGAACAAAGGAGTTAAAGTAATAAATAAAATGTGCAAATTAGATTGAAAGTGCAGTTAAAAAAAAAAAGTGGTGTGATCCAGTGAGTGGAAATTTCTGATGCCCTGTAAATCTAGTTTGAATTTATGTTGCTTAGTAGTGAACAAAAGCAGTGATTATAGCATTTTACCCATGATTGAAATGGATTCTCAGTCACTACTGTTATTATTTTTAAGTCAATATTGGATTTCTTTTTCTTAACAACAGATCTCTCCTAAAAATGTAATATGAAGTAATGAATTCAAGGAACTTTTACAGCCTTATTTTAGGCTGGGGCTCAAACCATAGGAGCATCCTGTTTTCTTTCTGTCTTCTAACATCTTGCTCTGAAAAATCATGTTAGTACCCCAGTACTTTTTGCTGGTTATATAATTAGAAAAGGTTTTTCTAGTTATAGAAAAACTTTTGATTAACTGTAATACTAAGAGACCTTTAAGCTTCAAGTGAAATGGGTAGATAGATTGCTAGGCTGAGCTTAGAAGACAGTTCTTAGGTCAACCATAGACTTCCTATGATCTTAGGTTGCTGGATTTGGACTCGGGAGACCTGGGTTCGGTTCCCAGTTCAACCACAGACTTCCGTTGTGATTTTAGGTAAGTCAATCTATCCTGTGTCTCAGTTTACCAGGTGTGGGATGATGGAGCACATTGTTACTTTACAGGGAATGTTAGGAATAAGTAAGCAAATAGTTGCAACCAGTAAGGCCATATACTGTTTATTACCTAGGCAGGAAAAATGTCAGCTTTTGTTACTGTTGAAACTGAAGTACCTTTTCATTGGATAATTGCACACAGGAAGGCACAGGGCTATGTATGTGACCTGTCTGCCCTAATGCCTGTCACAAACTTTTCCCGAAACAGTTACTACAGGCCATGAATTTCTGGAAAGTTGCACGCAAATGTGAATTAGTATCAGTTGAGGGCTTGGTTTGCTTTGTTTTTATACGTTAGGTGCTCAGGAGAAAGTGACTAACATTAGGAGTTATTTTCCTATATGTTACCCTATTTCTTTTAATAATAACTGTTAGAGGGGCTGTAGTTTAAAAATAGTAGAAGGAGCTAATTGATGGCTCTGTCAAAACTGGGGGGTGAAGTGTTTGTTCCCCTCTCACATGGCTCTTCACAACTCTTACTTGTATTCTTGTAGGTATGTTTATATTTAGATCTTACACTAGATTGCCTTTCAACTAAGTAAAGCAATTTTGAAAATGTCTTTTCTCTGAATAGTAAGCAGTAGTATTTCTGTCTTGCTTAGATATATATATAACATCTTTGTAATTTATATGAATATTTTAATCTTTCTTCCTTTTTAGTATGCACAGTAAGTCTTACTAGCATTATATCTTCTATTGAACAGAGGTCGTGTTTTGCAGCAAGAAGTAGAATACTGGATCTTAATTGGAGAGCCGAGCAGAAAACATCCAACAATACACTGTAAAAGGTATGTTATTTCATAAGAATTTTTAAGTTAGGCATTTTTAAAGAGCAAGCAATTTGTATGTGTCTCCTAAGGACCACTAACAGACTTCTCTGCTGAATTCATTTCTACTGAATGAATATACTGTAGTTTTAAGAGAAGCGGTTGCTTTAATGGGAAGCTTCATCTTGACTTCAGGGCTAGCTTTGCAATTTTAGATGTGGCAGGACAGAGGAAAACCAAGTCTGTTTCTCTTAGATGTGAGAGCATATTAGTCAGGCAGAGAAGACATGTAATGTGCCTGCGATCGTATCAGATGTGATTTATAGGCTGTGTGAACCTTGACTGAGCACTGGATGTCTCAGGATCTAGTTTAGATGTAGGTACAGCCTGTAATCTGCTGCATCATTAGTTTATACATACATAAAACCAATATATTCATGGTGAGGTCTCTGGGGAAAAAGGTTGGGACAGAAATCTGTTTTCTGAACTTGGAAGGTGATATAAAAGAGAAATGTGTAATTTGACATTTGAAGAACTGAAAAAGTGATATATAGACATAAAGATGTGTAAAATACAGGGATATTTATTTGCACTGGTCTAGAAAGAGCTATGAAATTGTGAAGAGCTGAGTAAATGGGGAATGATTGAATTACAGGTGGAACTTGAACAGAATGGAAGTGTGGGTTACGGGTAAAACTGTCTAGTAGAAACATTTAATGGATGAGGAAAACAAGAATTTGACTGAAATGCAATGCAACAGCAAAAGGTATGGTACAGTAAAAGGAACTTTTCTCTGCCAAAAGTACATTTAGCTTCTTCCTTTCAAAAGTTGGTGAGTTGGCAAGCAACACAACAAATGACTTTTGATGCAATTATTCGTTTTGGAAGCTATTAACTAAGAGCAATACAATGTCTGTGAATGCTTCAATTTAAAAAATTAAGTTTTTATATCTAACTTGATGTCTCCAGTACAGAGGTGTTTATATTTTACACATTTATCTTCAAATTCCTTGTAAGACTGTTTAAAACCTCAGATTTCTATTCTTCTGTGTGTAAAGGAGGTGCATGGTTTTGAGGCTTCAAATTCTCAGCAGAGTAGTAATCTTATTTTGTAGGTGGGCAGATATTGTCACTGACCTAAACACCCAAAATCCAGAGTACCTAGATATTCGACACCTAGAGAGAGGACTGCAGCATCGGAAAACAAAGAAGGTAAGGTAAATGCTATTTAGAAGGAAGAAAATCTGTGATAAATTTTGGCAAACCTGTTCATACTTAAGCAGTTAAAAACTTTTTATGAAGTGATTGCAGAAGGAAAAAGTCAAGTGTGTGTACTCACATGCAGTCATGACATGATTTAACAGTAACCTGGCATATGCTAGGCTGTCTGCCTATACCATATATTTGGTAAAAATATTTAACCTTTGTTGGCTTAAAATGAAGCTGCAGCAAGTATGGAAATATTCTATAGATAAATTATAGACTGATCCTCTGAATCCTCTTGATGCTACATGTAGTCTGGAAAGAAAATACGGTAGAGTATCAGACAGAAGAATGCATGTGCATCTGTTAACTTTATTTATTGTTATGTATTATTTATGTATCATAACTATATATATTACTGTATTTCTTTCTATAGATAAGCTTCTATCTTGTGTGTGGGAGGGGGGACTCTATTTTTAATTTGCAGGTTGAAAGTCTGACATAATATGCTGGAGAGATTACTTGAAATGTGGTGATATGGAAGATGGTGTCAGCATGATGACAAGAGACCAGAACAGACAATTTGTGTGAAGATGACTGGAAAATAAAAAGACTAACAGAACATAGGTTGTGTTAGCGATAGTTTGTACTAAACCATGAAGAATAAAATGGATTATTTAAAAAGATAAGAAAGAAAACAGATGAATCATAGACTGACCAAGGTTGGAATACGCCTCCAGGATCATCTAGTCCAACTGTCCACCTACCACCAATATTTTGGCAGTAAAACAGTAATACGTCTAAACATTTCTTGAACACTTCCAGGGATGGTGACTCAACTGCCCATTCCAGCACCTCTGGGAAATTATCAGAATTGATTGAGCAAAGTTTTTTGTTTTGTGGGTATGCTTTTGTATTGCTATAGTTGTTGGTTTGTTTGTTGCTGATTGATTTATTTATTTTTAAATAATTCTGTTACCTGAGAAGATCTTTATTTCAGATATCTACTTAAGCACGAAAGCACATTTGTAATTTATAACAAAGAACTTTTTAAATTTTGTTAGGTTGGAGGAAATCTTCACTGCATCATCGCCTTTCAGAGACTTAACTGGCAACGATTTGGTCCTTGGAATTTTCCATTTGGAAGTGTCAGACAGGATAAGCAATCCCTAACACAAGGACAAGGTATTGCCAAATCTGAAAGTGAAGACAATATCTCTAAAAAACAGCATGGACGACTGGGTCGATCTTTCAGTGCTGGTTTCCATCCAGAGTCTACGTGGAAAAAATCTAGTCTTCGTGAGAGAAGGAACAGTGGGTATCAGAGCTATAATGATTACGATGGAGATGATTAGAATGAACTTCAGGTAACAGAGTTTATACATCGAGGTCAGTTTTGATCAACACAGAGTAGGGGTTTATTAGTCCTAGGATACGTATGAATAGAAAATATGGTATAAAATACAGCTTTGTAATCCTTAGATCAGTTATGAATTATATGGTTGCAGTGGATGGCATCTGATACATGAACTGACAGATAAGCACAGATTATTGTACTTTTGTAATCAAAAGCAGATATGACAGCTAAATCAATCACTTACTTTGAAATGACTATATTATATCCTGATCTGTGAGAATAAAACAGCAGATTGAAATTAGCCAATGCAACAGATTCCATTGAAAATACTTGATATTCAGAAGCATGGAAATGTACTATATGACTTTATAAAAAGGCTTATACTGCATATGGTATAAGGATAAAAGTAAACATTTGCCTTCCTTTTTAGCATTCCATTTTGTTAAGGCTGCTGATATCCAGTGAAAAGAAAGAAATTACATAGGTTAGAAAACCTTGTCAGATTAACAAAATGAATGTATATTCTCAATCTAGTTGTCAGTAGAATTCTCTGAGTCAGATAATGGTGTTTTGTAGGTAGATCCCAGTTACTTTTCCCATAGTGAGATACCTGTTTTAGACTGAGAAGAATTGCTGGTGGCAAGGAAGGTTTGAAGAGGGTCATTTACTGCTTTTGCTCTGTGGATACAGTAGCAAGTTTCCTATCCTGTGAGCTCTGGTGAGCAGTGACTGTGTAACACAAACTTGTGAAAATCAGTTTTATAAAGCTGCATTTAACCTGAGCCCAATGAGCTGGCTGAACAGAGTGTTCTGCTGGCAATTCTTTTCCTTGTTCAGTCTTAAAACTGCTGCTGTTTTTGTGCTGCTCTCTTAATTTTGTATGAAGGTGATGCAAGTGCCCAAAACTGCTGGCAGCCCTTATGATATACCTCTATGCCAGCAAACAATCCATGTCTTTTCGGGTGTCCACGTGCAGTTTTTTTTTTTTTTTTTTTCCTTTTCTTTCTGGTTTATTCAACTGTTCACCCAAATGCATCTCTATGGCTGTAACTTTGTGTGCAGACATTCATACCTGCTCAAGGATTTTTATTTTTTACATAAAATGATTTGTCATGTAATGCAGGGTTTTTGTAGGTTGATGCTATTGTTAACCAAAAATGGGAGGGAGACTTTCGGACTTCTGTGCACTCAATAAAATTTGTTTTCTATTTTGTCTTGTTTCTTTTATCTTGGTAAGATACGTTGATGGAAGACTTTCAGGAAAATAGGTAAATGAAGGACTGGATTAGCATACAGAATCATTAAGGTTGGAAAGGACTTGCAAGATCATGAAATCCAACCACCAGCCTGCATGCTGGTAGGAGACACACAGTTCTTGAGCGCCTCCAGGGAGGGTGACTCCACCACCTCCCATGGCAGTGTGTGCCTGTACCTCACCACTCTTCCTAAGAGTTTATTCCTTCTTTCCAGCCTGTTTAGCTGACTAACCCTGGGGTCAGGACTGCTTTGCATGCTCAGAAGGCTGCATACCCTTCTGCTACTTAGCATCCTACAGCTTTCAAGCTGATGGTTGAACAAAGCTCTTGAAAACGTGGGCGCTTTCCAGGTGAAAACTTCTGCAAGCTGAATTTGGATGAGGAATTTAACGCTTTAAAAGGTTGAGCTCCCTCCCCTAGCAAGAGCCGTATAGGGCGGTGCCGCCCCGCCCATCGCAGCGCCGGCTCCACCCCCCCAGCTGCCCTTCCCGGCGGGCAGCGCGGCAGGGCGGTGAGCACGCATGCGCACTCCGCAGAGGGAGGCCGGGGGACCGTGGGGGGTTTCTCCGCTTGGATCGTGTTTCCCTCTCGCGTCGGACTCCGCCCCCAGACTCTTCCTGCGCCGCCAGGTGAGCGGTGCTGCGCGCCCTGAAGATCGTCCGTAGGGCCGCTCGGTCTCTCGCTGGGGTCAGACCGGTTGGGCGGTACTGGGCGGCCGCGGGGAGCGCAGACCCGTGTCGCGCTTGACCGACATCTGGGGGTTCTCTGGTGTTAAACCCTGAGGGAGCCATCCGAAGCGACGGGACGGCGTTAGCGGCTTTGGGTTATTTGTGGTAACAATGTTCTTGAGTTTTCGGTGGTAAAACTCCAGCGGTTCATACGGTTCTTGGGTTTTATACTTTGTGCCTCATGGACTCTTCTCTCTCAAGATAGCTAAGAAAGGACAATGGGAGTTCAAGGGCTTTGGAAACTGCTGGAGTGCACTGGAAGACCTATAAACCCACAAATACTGGAAGGAAAAATTCTTGCTGTTGGTATCCTTTAAAGTAAGGCTGAGGAGCCGAATTTGTAAGAGAATTTATTCAAACCACTTCACTTAATTCTATGCAAACAAGTTTGTTTTGTTTTAAATTATTTTAAATTGTGACAATACTTTGATATTTTGCCCTTCTACTATGTACTGTTGAGACCTCACCGGGAGTACTCTGTCCAAATGTGGAGTCCTCAGCACAGGAGAGATGTGGACCTGCTTGAGTACATCCAGGGGAGCACCATGAAAATGAACCAAGGGGTGGGACGCCTCTCCTACAAGGACAGGCTGAGAGAGCTGGAGCTGTTCATGTTTGTGAAAAGAAGGCTCCAGGGAGACCTGAAAGCAGCTCTTTAGGGAGGCTATAAGAAGGAAAGAGATAGACTTTAGCAGTGTCTCCTGTGACAGGACAAGGGGAAATGGTCAAACTAAAACCATTTTCAGTGGGATTTAGATTGGAAATAAAGAAAAAAGTTTTTATGATAAGGGTAGTGAGTGAAGCAGTGGAATAGGTTGCCCAGAGAGGTGGTGGATGCCTCATCCCTGGAGACATTCAAGATCAATCTGGAAAGGGCTCTGAGCAGCCTGATCTACTGTAAGTGTCCCTGTTCCTTGCAAGGAGTTGGACTAGGTGACCTTTAAAGGTTCCTTCGAACTCAAATTACTGTTTGCTAATTGTTTGTAACTTCTGTATGAGCTTTCCTATCATATAACTTGGTTAAATACTGGAAAAATGTTAGAAAGATGTGGAAATAAGTTATCCTTCTTTTATTTATAAACATTACTGAGGAAATAATGCTTGCTGCACAGCAGTTTCAATTTTGCTTTTTGTCCAGGGCAAGACAAGCAGGATTTATTCTCTGAAGTTCACAAATATATGGATAACAGTGGGTTCAGTAGGCCAAGCATGGAACAGCAAGCCACTAGGTCAAATTTGCACTTTATAGAAACTGTTAACATGCAATCTTGTGTCTACATCATATTATCTCCTCTTAACCATTCTTTAAGATATCAGTATTTGGTTGAACCAGGCAATAAAGGGAGTCAGAGATCGTCATGGTAATACTATACAAAATGCTCATCTCCTCACTCTTTTTAATCGACTCTGCAAGTTGCTGTTCTTTCGAATTCGGCCTGTCTTTGTTTTTGATGGGGAAGCACCACTTCTGAAGAGACAGACCTTGGTATGTACCTTTTCTGAGTCACTGCAATATAAAATATGGTGCATGTCTGTTGATACTGAGTAGACATTTTAAAATTCCTTGGATTCTGTTTATACTTCTCAGCCATGAGGGTGGGAGGGCTTGAAGCAGGCTGTTGTCCAGATGTTCTTCATAATCCCAGTCTTTGTCAGCTTTTGGAGCATGCAGCTTCTCCCTTTTGATTGATATATTTTCAGGTTTGATTTTCACACCTACCAGATTGTAGAGAGGTGGATGATGGCAAAAGACTGACTTCTACTTCAGAATGGATCTGAACATGACTCTTGCAAGCATTTGTACCCAGAACCTGAAAAACACTGCAGTCCCACAGAGGCCACTGACCCAGACTTAGAGGATTTGAAGGCTATGTCTATGTAGAGTGAGTTAGGAGTTGCTCATAGGCTCAGCATGCAGAATTCTAAGTGTTGTTTGCTCAATGCATATCTTCAGCATCCAGCAAAATTAACTGGTGTTTTTTGTTCACAGGCAAAGCGAAGGCACAGAAAAGAATTGGCCGTCAGTGATTCCAGGAAAACTGCAGAGAAACTCTTGAAAACATTTCTGAAGAGACAAGCTATCAAAGCTGCTCTTTCAGGCAAAAGGCAGGAATAAAAATTATTTTGCCTTTGTTTATATGTGGCAGCTAAGTTTTATGTAGCTAAAAATCATTGTTGTCCTCTTTTTTTTTCCCTAAGCAATGAAGTTTATCCCAGTATTTCACAAGTTCGAAGAGAAGAAATTGATGATATTTATGTATTGCCCTCTTTAGAGGATGAAGAGAAAAACAGGTAGGTAGAGTTAAGAAAAATAGCTTAAATGATTATAGTAAAATCAGATAAGAATATAAGATACTGTTTTTGAAGTTGTTGGAAGATTTTTGATCCATATGATTCCTTAATATGTAGCATATTTTCAGTTTGTGTTTCATTTCAATTTCTTTTTGGACAGATTGGATTGTAGCTTGGATCCAGAGGCCTTCTAGTTATTTATTTTAGGGTAACTAATAGAACAAGCTTTCAGTCTGTAGATTAGATTTCTACCCTGAATTCTTGTTGAGGGCAGAAAGTGCTCCCTCGCTTACTATGTCTACATCTATGAGAGTAAATGAACCTGACTGTTCAAGTGGGTAGCTGGTGTGTGACAGCTGGATGCTGGTTATTGTCCCCTCATTCAGTGGTGTAGATGCACCAAGCAGAAGTAGACGTATTTGTCAAATATGTGACATCTTAAGTAAGGGCAAGGGAGATGATTGACCACCACTGCTTTGCCTGTGTGAAGCCCCATCTGGAGTACTGTGTCCAGGCCTGGAGTCCCCAGTACAGGAGGGATGTGGAGCTGTTGGAGTGGATCTGGAGGAGGGCCACAAAGATGATCAGAAGGCAGGAGCACCTATCCTGTGAAGAAGGTTTGAAGAAGCTGGGCTTCTTTAGCTTGGAGAAGGCTCTGGAGAGACATAATTGTGGCCTTCCAGTACTTGAAGAGAATTTACAAGCAGGAGGGGGCTGACTTTTTAAATGATTTGATAGTAACAGGATAAGAGGAATGGCTTTAAATCCAAAGGGGATCTAGGTTAGATGTTTTGAAGAAATTGTTTATTCAGAGGATGGTGATGTACAGGAACAGGATGCCTGGGCAGGTTGTCTTATCTGAGGAGGTGTTCGAGACCAGTTTGGATAGGATACTGGGCAGCCTGATCTAGTGGGTGGCAACGCTGCCCACAGCTGTGGGATTGTAACTAGATGTTCTCTGAAGTCCTCTTCAGTCTAAGCTATTTTATTTGTGTTTGTGTACTTTGCTGTTGTGTGTGGGTTTCTTTTTGTTGTTTTTTTTTTTTTTTTTTTTTTTTTTTTTTTTTTTTTTCCAAGTGTCAGGGAGGGAAGGCTGATATCCTTTTGCTTAAAATACACATTTCATTTACCTGAGGAAATGTCTTTTTTCTTGCTGCGATTTTTAGCTCAGAGGAGGAAGAAGAAAAAGAATGGGAAGTAAGAATGACCCAGAAAAAACTACTACAGGTAAATACATCCTAATTCCCTTGTTATTGTGAATTATCCTGTCATTTAAATGCTATACTTCTTTAAATAAAAAAAAAAAGTTTGAGTTTGATGGTATAGGTGTTACTATAGCATTACTGACCAAGTAAGCAAGGTGATTTTAAGAATGCCATGATTTCCTACAAATCTAAAAACATAAAGGGAATTTTCTTCACTTGAACACAGCAGAATAGGAATTTTTATGTCTTCATTTTAAACTACTTTCTCTGGAATAAGAGTGTGCCTTCTGTAATATCAAAAAAATGAAATGTGTGCATTTTTTCACGTGTATGTGCAGATAAGCAGCATATTGAACAGAATTTACATGCTTACCTGAGTACAGAGTGACACTGAAATGCATTGGTCCTTGAGTTTTCACAGACAAACTCTGTATTCCTTTCTGATGCGCTGATCTTAGAGGAAGAGGAGAAAAGAAACACGTCAGCGAAGCAGAATGTGTAATGAATTGTAAAATTATTTTTTCTTTCAAAAACAAACAAACAAACAAAACCAACATTAAATAAACTCTCTTGGAAACACTGTCAGTGTTGGAAGTAGTTTGCAAAAAAAAAAGCCAAAATAACCAAACCTCTTTGGAAGGATAAAACCAGGCTTGCTGAGGCTCTAAAACTGTCTTCTGTGATTCATGCTGAATATATTTTTATGGAAAGAATGAAACCAAGTTTTAAAGTTGTAGTTTATATGAAGTGCATCAAACAGTATAGGAAATGGTAACAAAAATTTTATAGGTGTTTTTTATTTTTTTTTTAATTTGAAAGGATGATGAAAATATTTCACTGTTTTTAGGCTGTCATACAAAATTAATGTGTATATTTTTCCTGTTTTTTTTTTTTTTTTTTTAAATAGGATCAATTATTTGAAAACCCGCATGCTATCGATATAGATTCAGAAGATTTTAACAAGCTGCCTCCAGAAGTAAAGCATGAGATCTTGTCTGATATGAAGGAACTTACTAAACGAAACAGAACATTATTTGAAGCAATGCCAGAGGTAATATTTAAAATAGTGTCAAGCCATTGTGGTGGTTCTATTACAGATGAATCACATCTGGAGAGCTTTACTCACATACTCTATTTAATGAGAAATGTTATGATAAGGGGGAAGGAAAAGCAAGCAAGTAATGACTCCTAACAGATCCTTCCCATGTGTGCATTCAGTGTCCTATCTCTTGGTTTCTACTAAAATTGCTAATTTGGTTTGGCAAGAATGAAAAAAGCATGCTGTGTGTCATCCCTCAGCAGCATTATGCCCGATGTTTCAGTTACAAGGAACCTGCTGCTAATGCAGATAAGTCAGGCAGAACGAGTGCAGCTTGGATTACAAACCCCCAGATTGTTAGGGGAGCTCACAACTGCAAAAAGACCTGCATGTTTGTAACTTAGATGTGATACCAAAGCCATTCTGAGATGAGTGGGGAATCCTACAGTGCTACTTGTAGAATGGCTTTCTGGAGCACAAATATTTTTAAATTACAGTATCAGATGAAATGATAGCTTGTGCCTCAGTGCAAGCTAAGCACCATTTTGTGGTGGACAGCATCTTAAAAACTACCCACATGTGGATTCTATTATAATTGCATTGTTGTTAAGATGGGGACTAGTTCTGTTAGCCAGCTCGCTTTTGTTGATCACATCATTTAGATCTCATTATGTTTAACCAGCACTCAGAACTCCTTAATGGTATCTTTTAGAATTCTGTTGTGTATTGCAGCAGTAATAGCACTGTCACTTGTGAGTGCAGCAGTCAGTAAATGCCAAATGTTGCCTACTTAAAGGAAATAAGAAAATACTTCTATTAAAAGGCTTTCCAGAGCATGGTAATTGTGCTTGCTTTAAAGGTGCAGTTAGTGTCATTTTTTGAAAAATTGACTTGGATTCTTTTTTTTTTATTAAGGACTCCAGTGACTTTTCCCAGTACCAGCTTAGGGGTTTGCTTAAGAAGAGTCACCTCAGTCGCTGCATAGAAAATGTACAAAAAGAGTTGAATCAGCAGCACTCGGGTCAAATCCAAACACAATATGACAATGAAGGTGGTTTTGTGAAAGAAATGGAATCTAGGAGGATAATCTCTGAAGACTCTTCTCACTATATCTTAATAAAAGGTATGTCAGGTCTTCACTTTATAAAACCTTTTATTCACTGTGTGCAGTCTGCAGCTTTTAATTTTAAGAAAAGACCTGAATATTGTTTACAGGTGTATGTAGTGAAATTTACTGTACTGTTAGACATAATTGACTATGATTGGCAAATGTAGAAAACTGGCTTATTAATCTTCAAATGATGGGTTTTTTTTTTTCTTATGTAGTGTGGAATTCTAGTATAAAACAGCATTTTATCTTAAAAAAAAACTATTTTTTTCAGGTTTTCAAGCAAAAGAAGATGCTAGTAAAGACTTGGAAGCTACTGCAGGACCCTCATCAGGAAAGTCTGAATTGAATAAAATAAATGAATCTCCAGCTAATGCAGAGTTAATTGCATCTGACAAGTTGCAGACAGACAAAGATAACAGTGTAGTCACAGCACCACCCTCTCCCCAAACATTGCTTGCTATCCAGGCAGCAATGGTGGAAAGCAGCTCAGAAGAAGAACTGGGAAATGAAGATAAAGAACGACTAAACCTGACTCGGTCTGTAATGGAAGAAGGCAGTGTGTCTCCAAGAACACTGCGGGCAATTCAGCAAGCTCTGAATGATGATGATGAAAAGGAGGAAGTTGTTACTGTTAGAGCTGATAGAGTGCAAACAGAAAGGTCAAAAGCGAAGGATTTTCTTCTTAGTAGCTCAGATGAGGAAGATCAGATTCCTGAAGTTAAAGAGGATAAAGAAATACTTATATCTACAATTCATTCATCAAACCAAGCAATTGTGCAGGATATTGAATTTGGACAAAAGATTCAGGAGTTGGGAAAAAATTGTATTACACCCAAGGGCACCAGTATGTCCACAGATAAAAATTACTCTTGTGTTGATGATGCTGAAAAAGGGAAAGAAGTTGTAGACACAGAATTAAATGGTTCAAAAATAGACTCAACTTATTTGGAAGACAAGGATGTGAACTTGTGCATTCAGAAGCCAAGCTGTTCCTCTTCACAAGCTAGTATAGGGCCTTTGGTTCACAGTGAAACAGCAGGATTTTCTAAAACTGAGGAAAACTTGAAAATTTGTGAAATTACAGAGGAAGTTCATTCACAAACAGAAGAGAGTATATCTGAGGTACAAAAGGAAACTGAAATTCTTCCACCAACACAAGGTCCTAAGGAGGGAAGACAAGGGACATTACAGTCTGAAGACAGTGATTCTGATGGTATGTGCATTTTAATTGATCAAAAAGATAAAAAGATAAAGCCTTACTGTATTTAAAATCAATTGAATTTAACCTTTACTGTATTTAAAATCAATTGAATTTAACCTTTCTTTCCTTGTAAGAAATGCTTTTAAACAGATCTATTCCTACATGCACTGGAATTGGGAAGAAAATCTGAGCTATATTTTCCCTATAGTGCCGTCCCTGGGTACACAATATGGAAAAGCAGGAAAGATTGTTTTTCTATACCTTGAACTCGATTAACTTAGATATGGATGGTTAACTACTTTGTTTGTTTCACAGTTCTTTTATCTGTTTCTTTCATATAGCAAAGGCAAAAGAACAACCAAGCCAGCAAACCCAACCTCAAAACAAAACAAAAAACAAACCAACCCACTGCCCCACTAAAACATAAGTTGAAACACATCTTTTTTTAAACAAACAGCAAAAAGCTGAGCTCTTTGTTCTCCCCTTGTAGGAAGCTTCATTGAAGTGGACAATGTGATCAGTAACGAGGATGAATTTTCTACTGAATATGATGAGAGACTGGGTGATAAAACAGCACTTTCAGAAAGGGAGGAAGATGGACATGATATAGTCACACAGAACTTGCTGAATGATTCTGATGAAATGCAACTGGCAAGCAGTCAGAATGCTGAAAAAGAAGATAATATTAGAGATGCAGGAGATGAGTGGCAAGACATCAGTTTGGTAACTTTGATACTTGTCTTAAGCTGATAGTTAAGTGCTATGTAGCAAAATATTTTTCAAGGAAAATCATCATGGAACTTTTTCGTAACTGTAGTATATTTATTTAAATTCTGTAGGGGCATTTTTTTAAAGATGACAATTAAACAATACCTGAAATCAGGAGAAGTGTCCTCCTGATGAGGAGACTTAGGTATGATCTTATAATTTACCGCATAAGAGAAGCTATGACAGTTTCCCGACATGAATTAATGGAGCTTATACTACTAGTTGTGGACACAGGTATTATTAGATAAAGTATAAAATGGTTGAAATTACCAAAAACTTGTTTTATTTTTCAGGAAGATCTAGAAGAATTAGAAAATGACCTTTCTGCTGAACAGGAAATGCTTCAGTCTCAAAAACAACAGCAGGAGCGTGTTGCTTCTTCTGTAACGGGGCAAATGTTCTTGGAAAGCCAGGTAATTCACTGAATCATTTCAGTTTGATACAACATAAGACATGCCCTCCCACCCCTGCAGTCGAATGTTTTCCTTTTCTTCCTACTTAATTTTTTTGTATAATTAAAATAGGAGATTCTCAGTCTCTGTGCCTAGTACTTTTTAGTGGAAATTAAGATTTGCTCTGAAATATTAAATACCTCCTAACTGTAAAATTGGCTTTTTTTGAGTCACGTATATTACAATCCATTTTTCAGATGAAGTATTAACTGTTTTGTCTTCATCCTACAGGAGCTTCTCCGCCTATTCGGCATTCCGTACATTGAAGCTCCTATGGAAGCAGAGGCACAGTGTGCTGTATTGGACCTCACTGATCAGACCTCTGGAACAATCACTGATGATAGTGATGTTTGGTTATTTGGTGCACGGCATGTTTATAAAAATTTCTTCAGTCAAAACAAATATGTGGAATATTACCAGTATGTTGATTTTCAAAACCAGCTGGGTAAGGGCCAGTGACTGTAGATACAATCTTTGATAAGACACTTTTTTTTGCCATGTATCTTTCTGAAGTTGGATTTCCTACAGAAACAGATAACACATGCATAAAATGCAGCGTTCTTTGGAAAGTCTCTAAAGACATTCAGTTGGATTGCTGTTTTTATTGCCAGATGGAAATTTATTTTGGATATGTTGACACATAACAATTAAAAAGGAATCCTACGTACTATGTAAGAAAGTTTTTCAGTTAATATCGACAGCTTTTTGTTCTTGAACTTCCTAATCAGATTCTTGCTAATTATGATGAACTGTTGAGCTTTAATGTTATGTAGTATATTGAAGAAAATATGAACTAGTTCTGCATAAACAAGACAATAATAATAATAAAAAAAACAATCTATAACTCTTTTTAAACTCACTCTGATCTTTGAAAGATTACTCTATGATCTTTGAAATCATATTTTAATACCTTCAGTATGGGAAATTCAGCGTGCAGTGGAAAATGTATCTCTGTTTTCTTTTCTCAACAAAGAGAAGGCTATTATTTTACTTATTGTTACTTATCTTAGATATGCCACTGTAGTTTACTTGAGAAGAGCAAAATAGCAAACTGTGCTTAATTAGCAAATGCAGCTATGGTGCTTGAGGTAGCAGTAGTTTATTAACACTGCTCTAGAATATAATTCAGCAAATCTGGATGTTAATGCATGTATATTTCTTTCGTTGTTTGTCTTTCAGAAAATACAGTATTTTTAATTTGTAAGGGAACATATGAGGAATGCGGTGGCTGTATTTGGTTTACACTCTTTCTTTCACAGGGTTAGATCGAAACAAGTTAATTAATTTGGCATACTTGCTTGGAAGTGACTACACTGAGGGAATCCCGAATGTTGGCTTTGTAACTGCGATGGAGATCTTAAATGAATTTCCTGGACATGGATTGGAACCTCTTCTAAAATTCGCGTATGCTTTGCTGGATTTTATTGTTTTTCTTTCATATTTTTCTGTAATGTCAATGTTGGTCAATATACTTTCTGCTCTTAAGTATACAACAAAATGTGTGACCATCATCAAGGAGGCTAATTGAACTATAAAATATGTAATCCGTTGTATCGGTACTTGAAATGGCAGGTAATCAAAACGATGTGTTGATGCAGCAATTACAGCAAGACTAGTGAAGACAATAGAACAGCTTTAAAACTGTGCAACTGCCTCCAAGTTCATTGCAGAGCTGGATCCCTAGTGGAGTCAAGGTTGTTTCTCCCTGAGCATGTGAGAAGGTGCTGTAGCTTGCCCATAGAGAAAAGAGACTTGATGACCTGGAAAGAGACAGACAGGTAGGCTGTGGGGAAGAACAAAGTTTGAAGTGTGCCAAGCCAATTGTATTGGCCGTTGTGAGAATCACAGACTCGTAGAATCTTTTTGTTGGAAGGGACCTTAAAGATAATCCAGATCCAACTCCCCCACTGTACGCAGAAGCACCTTCCATCCCTGGAGACATTCAGGGCCAAGCTGGATGTGGCTCTGGGCAGTCTGGTCTAGTCGTTGGTGGCCTTGCACATAGCAGGGGGGTTGAAACTAAATGATCTTTGAGGTCCTTTTCAACCCAGGCCATTCTATGAATCTGTGATGCCACTAAACCAGGTTGCTCAGAGTGGTTAGAAGTTTGTATGTTCTTTTTTTTTTGATCTCTGGTTTTTATACCAAAAAAACCTCCAAAGAATGATTGTTACATGTGGGGTGTCCTTCCCTTTGGCTTCTAAAGTGGAATCCAGGTAATGTTTGCTACCTTGGCTGACAATGGCTGTGTTTACTGTATGTTTTGTCCTTTTTACTTTCAGATTCTTATGCCCTTTTGGCCATTATCATTTGAAAATCTCCTATCTCATATCTTGCAGTAGCTGAAGTAGGGAGTCTTAGGGAGTCTGATTAAAGCCATTTGAGATAGCAAAGTGGCTGTTGGCAATTCAAGTTACATTTTATGGGAACAAGTGAATACTTTTCTCTGTTTTTCAGTGAGTGGTGGAACGAGGCTCAGAAGAACAAGAAAATCAGACCTAATCCACGTGATACCAAAGTCAAGAAGAAATTGCGGGAGCTGCAGCTTTCTTCAGGTTTCCCAAATCCAGCAGTGGCAGAAGCATACCTGAAGCCTGTGGTGGATGAGACAAGGGGCTCATTCACATGGGGAAAGCCTGATGTAGAGCAGATTAGAGAATATCCTTTTACTATAAGACAGGAATTGCTAGCTAAAAGTACTCAGCTTAAAGTTCGTATGGCTAGCTAGTGCCTCAGTAACAGAGTGTCAAATTCTTAGCATCTCACTGGTGTGACGGACCTCCCTACCCCCATCCAAATGTACTTTCCTACACTGATACTAACTCTGGAATTGAAAAAAAATGTAGATATATGTACATGGCATTTGAGGCTGTGCTGCCCTTCTGCTTCACTCTGAATGCAGGGTCTTACTGCTGAACTGACTAACTTGTGACATTATAATTCTATAACTATACTGTCACAAGTAGATTTCAAAACCTGTTTATTCACCACATTCTTTGCAATAATGCCATTTCTTGCAACAGTTGTAGCTTGAGCTGCAGTGAATTGTTGAAAAGTGATGGCAACGCATACAGAGTTAATAGTGTTTTAAACAGTAAACCAAAATTCCAGTGTTTGTAAGTGTAAAAATAAGGTTTATTTATAGATGTTGTGTTTTATGACAATGCTGCATATCCAAAATGCACTTTTTCTTTATGAAGACATGCTTTTGGAAATGCTGATGTTAGAGTTCTGTACCTAACAGAGATGTAATGTCATGATGGAAATACATAGCGTAACATTAGAATCATCCACATAACTTGGCTTTAATAACTTAAGATATTTTCTGTTTTTGTAGTAGTAAAATCTCTGAAGAAACTTTCCTCTAGGCATTGGTTATTTGCAGAATTTCTATTTTTGTGTTTACAAAATAGTAGCAATATCCATTTTGTAATGTTCCTTAGCTTTCTGCATATTCTGTAAAGATCACTTTGGCTGGACTAGGGCAAAGACAGATGACATCCTTTTGCCTGTGATAAAACAGCTGAACTTGCAACAGGTATGGTACAGAGCAATGTATACCTTAAGGCTAGCTGGAAAAATGTAAGAATCATTTTGAAATGAACAGCAAGGCTGTATGTTTCTCAGAAACTGGGATTTGGACATTTTTTATCTTAATGTATATTTATATTTTAAAATCTTTAAATGATTCTCTAGATTTTATTTCCTTATGATCGGGTTTATTGTGAGGCATTCTACTTAATTTCAGTGGTTGCAATTTTCATAGTTGATATAAAGCTTTATCATGTACCTACCTCAAATCCAGGTTGCAGGACATAAATAGAACTATAAGTACCTCCAGTACATTTAGTGCTTTTAAAAGACACTATATTGAATCTTAAAATGATTCATAAGAATGCCCCTAAGATTTTAGTGAAGATTTTAAGTGAAATGGACCATTGAATATCACACTCACTCTGTAAGGAGAAGTGCGGAATGAACCATTTATCAAGAGCCCCTTTATAATATTATTGTTCTTCACCAATAAATGTGCTGTGAACTTTCATACAACTTAAAAGTGAATAGTGATGCATGCTGTGATACTCTGAAAGTCAGAAGTAAAATGGTTTGCAAAAACCATTCTTCTGCTATCAATGAGATGTAGTCTACACCAATCTTCTTGGCTCTGTCAGTCAAAGGAGTGAAAAGTACCACAAAACAGGTTAAATCCATATACTTTCAGACTGACTAGATCAACCTGTGGAAGCATCTGTCTCTTAGCCAATTTTATGGATAATATAGAGGACTAGCATAGTTTGTACAGCAAGCCTAGTTGCAGTTAACAGATTCATTGTGTTTGACTACTTCTAGTTCTACTCTCAAATCTGTAGCAGCACGTGATACAATTCCATTCAAATGACAGCATTTTGTTGCAGTAGTGTATGCAGATACAAAGTGCACTAACAGTATCCCCTTAATAAACATTCTGTTGTTTTAACAGCTTGCAGCTTAGCACTTTTTTGCAAGGATATACTTAAGAACGCTACAGAGATTCTGTGTATCAGGTTTTGACATAGAACTGTGTTTCTACGTAAAATCACACGCGCAATGTTAATAAAAAAGTTCACTCATTTTGCCCATTATTTAGTTTCTATCGAAGTTCTCATTGCATAATTTATAATAAAGTGCCGTTATTACTGGCATCATGCATCTTATTATCTGTGTGCATTCTGATTTCGTTAGTCTTTATCCTGCTTTAATTTATAATGCTTTGTACTATAACTTAGGTAACAACTAACTTTCTGCCACAAAAGCATCCAAAGCTGTTTCACTGTTTTTTTTTTTGTTGTTGTTGTTTTGTTTTTTTAATAGACTCAGCTTCGAATTGATTCGTTCTTCAGATTAGAACAACATGAAAAACAAGCTATTAAAAGTCAGAGACTACGCAGAGCTGTGAGTTGTCTAAAGAGAAAGGAAAATGATGAAGTTTCAGAGGCTACTGCTGCTTTGGAGGAAGAACTTAGTCAGCACAAGGAAAAGAAAGGGGAAAGTGCTTCAGGCTGCACAGATCATCAAGACATAGTGACAGAAATTCAAAGTGGAAAGAAAAGAAGGCATTCAGATTCCAGGAAAGTGCATTTATTTGGAGGTGGTTTTGTTGGGAGTTTGCATCTTTCAGAAACTTCTAGTGACTCCTCAGCAGAAGAATCAGAAAACGGAGATTTAGACAAAAGAAGGAAAATTGCCTCTAAAACAGAGACAGCAGACCACAAAAAGAGCTACAGTAGCTCAAGTGGTGAAGATGAAGAACTGGGAAAAATGATTTTGGTGACTGCCAAACCTGTATTTAAGGGCAGAAAACAAAAATCACGAAGTAAGGGAGGAAGAAAGAAGAGGAGGTCTTAAAGGAAAGAAGTCATAAAAAAGCAGACTATGTAAATGGGCTTTATTACTTAAACTCTGTAAGTATTCTAATGATTTTTTGGTATAAAAACAATAAATTATCCTTATTAATCATGCATTTGTCATGAATTGTCTTTGTGTCCAGAATTTAAATAGGGATTTTAAACAAGAAAAAAAAAAATACTTTCATCACAATTGCTCATAGAAGCTGTATGCTGGACTTCGTGTAACTATAAGTTTAGGCCCAAAATTGTATCTATTCATTTGCATTCTCACTGAGATAAAATAGCTATTAAAATCACATGCAACCTGTTGCACCCTGAGCTTCACACTTACATAAAACCTTAATGACTTAATTTATTTCTAGGTATTGAGAGAAAGAAAATAAGTTCTATTAGTCTTGGTTCCCTTATTCTCCGCATCATGCCTGCTCAAAGTATAATGTTGATTATTGAATCATTTATGGTACAACATTAACCCTCATAATATGTCATGGAAAATAGTACAGTAGAGTAAATTTGATAAGCAATTATAGATTGTATGTTCTGAATGTAAATTACATGTTAGACGTGGAATTATTTGAGCATAGCCACAGACAGCATTTGTTTCCAAAAGTGATGCTCGGAAGTAGTGTGGAGTTTTTCTTACAAGTCCCTTAGATTTCGCCTTAGAGCATTTATGTGGGCATGTGTGAAATATTTCCATTTGCTTTCCTGCCCAAACCCTTTGGCATATCAGTTGCTCCTTCTGAAACTGTCTTAATTCAAGCCAGATTTTTTTCTTTATCCTTATATCTCCTCACAGCAGGATTCTGTCAGCCTGCACCCCACCCCCTACCCAGCACTTCCCTGCCCACCCTTGCTTTAGTTTCATCCTTGGGGAGGTTTTTATTAAAAGTGCAGGGGATTCTTCCTGGAAAACTACTTTCTTGCTAGTGCTTCAACAACCCAGCATACAGATCCACTGGTTGCAGCACTCTTGTCAGGTTATTTTATGAGATAAATAATTTGCTAGATCCAGACTTTCTTCTTCTCTCACCTCTCTCTCTGATTATAGAACTTATTTATAGCTCCTGTGGGTTAAGATGGAAAAACAGCGATTGCTGCCAATCACACACATGTTCTTACATTACATTTTAGTCCTTTTTGCTTTTTGATCTCTCAGTTATTATTTTTTTTGAATTTCTCACTGTTTCATTGCCTGAAAGTCAAAGTCCATGCAGCTAAGTTGTGAAACATCAGCCTTTCCTGGAAGGATGAAGGGTTGAGGTTCACTAGGTAGGATTTGGTCCTTCTAGCTGCAAAGAGTCTAATGTATAATGGAGTGTTTTCTGGGTGAAAAATATCTCTTTTTCTGGGTGAAAAATAGTACTTTCGTAAAAGATTGTCACATTATAAGTATATTCTCAGTCTGGACAGCCAGTTTACAGCTTTATTTTGCAGATTACTTGAGTGTTGCTGTTCTAACTTTAAAGGGTAGATTAGGCCTTGTTTTGTTTAATAGCTTCTAGATGTAGAAATATGATAAGATACATCTTTGATTTCTGTAAGGCTTGTTCAGTATTCTTGTATAATAAATTTTTATTCTGCGTCACCTAGAAACATCAGCTGAGGTTAAAATTTGGCTGAAAAGTGGTGAAGTATAGAGGTAGTTTCTATCCTGAATAGATTGTATTCTAAACAAAGAGAGGTCTTAAAGTTACCTCCATTTGTTCCAGTGGCACTAAGTGATTGCAGTCTGTTGAGGAAATCTACATCTTGTTTATGTGAAAAGAGGAGTGATGCATTTATATTTATGTACATTGACAGCTGTCTGAATTGAATATTCAACTGTAGGTTTTGTACCTTGCCACTGCTCTGCATTTTTTAATGAGTATGTGTTTGCATATGCACAAAATGCACTCCTGTTTTGTAAATTGGCCCTTTGTGCTTGGAAGAAGCCTTTGTCTGTGAAGAATTACTTTTTGTTCTTCAGTTACTTTTTAGTGACAATGAGAAGTTACTAAAACAACCTTGCTACTGTCTTGTTACTGACGAAACTGTTTGGAAATTGGTTACTTTTTGGTTGGAGCTCCCCTAACTAGGTACCTACTGCTGTTATGAGATCTTCTGTACCCTTACATAAAATAGCGATGGTGCCTTGTGCCTACTTTGGGTTCCTGCTGCAGCTGTCAGGATTTATTACTGCTGCTGGTGTGGGGATGTTGGCAATATGTAATGCACACTTCAGAACTTTTCTATCTGGAACTGCCTGGCAGCTAACTGTGAAGCAAACAATTTGACAAACAAGGATTTTTGTTTGAGTGTGGTCATCAGGAAGATAGAAGCAGAGATTTAGGTAATGTTAACTGAAACACAGTCAGTGTGGCTTGCTGTGTGTTTTACTCCAATTATTTTCTATCATTTGCCTTTCACTCTGTAAGTCAGTAACTGAACTGTTCTGCACCTGTGTGTTTTTAACTGCTGGTAGTAGTACTGAATTAATATGCTGAAGTCAGACGGGTTGTGTAGTTTTGTATAACTTAGAGTATTTTTGGAAGGGGAAAAGAGTGCACAGAGCTAAAATAAATAAATACATAAAATAAAAAATTTCCTTTAAGACTGATTGATCTTACAGTGCAGCATTGCTTGTACTTCAGAATACTGAAGGACTGATAATCAACCCATTACTTTCATCTTCTAAATAGGAAGAAAAGTTGTCTTTTTCATACTTCTGAAGTAGATGATAAGCAGATGAAAGTCTGTAACACTGCTTCACACTCGTTTCTAATGCTCCTTAGTGTTCTGAATATAGACCCAATGATTTTCAGTTCTACTCAGCCTACCTTCTCTGTTTCCCACATAATATTGCAAAGTTCATAGATAAACATAAATGCAGTAGCAGTATTTTTGTTGAATGTGCTGCAGTACTGTATAAAAGCCAGCTAATTTACTTTTCACCTTGAAATAGGTTAATGCCTGCTGGCACTGCTGTGAAAAGTTTTAACCCCTCTGCCTTTTGTAGAGTAACATTAGCAGTGTATCATGTATGCTTTCTAACAAGACAGGGTTGTTCTGTGCTATTCACTCATCCTATGAGTGAATCCTTTTTTGATAATAAAGCACCAAGAACTTGAGAACACTGGTTGTCTGATTTTCTGCAGATGCTGAACACTGAGTTGTTCTTTTACTTTTTATATCTCACTATGCTACAGTTTCTTGTTTAAATTTTGCCCAGTCATGCTTTCCCTATTACATTTTTCTGTGTATATTCTGTATCTGTACATTTGCACATACGTGTTCTGTTTTGTGTATTGTTAATAGGTCCTGCTTCCTACTTGTGTACCACTTTTGCTAATTGGTTATTCCCTTCCTTTTCAGGCTAAATCAAACTACATGAGCTGGTACAATTTTTCTTTTCCTTCAGAAATTAGCTGCTACCTTCCCATTCAAATAATCGTAAGCCTTCTAATCTTGATTTGAATTGATTCTAATTTTTAACCACTCATAAAATAATTTTAAACATTTATCAAAGCATTCTTTTTCTTTTTCCCCAATATATGTTTTTCCCTCTTTGAGAGAAGAACAGCTAAACTTGCTTGCTACTTCTGACTCTTAAATGCTCTGACATTCATATTTGTACATCTTAATACAAGTAACATAGCATAACAAATGCAAACTCTGCATGTTGTTTAGATGTTGCATTGGGAAAGAGGATGTAAAGCAATTTTATCCATTTGTAGCAGGTAGGCAGGCTTGTGCTTATCTGTCGGTGGTCTTCTGGCTTAGTATGGATTTGACATCGTCACAACATAACCATCTGAATAATGAACAGAGAAGAAAATTAGAAAGACAAGCAGGTAAAGTGTTGATTATTCTTTTCTTGTTATGCTCAGGAATTCTGTTAAGTAGAAGGAACAAGGCACCTTGCTGACAGTGAGCTATCTTACTTATTTCTCCTGAAGAATTGTGTTTATGGCACTTGTGGAGAAAATGCAATAGATAGCGCTGTTGTAATATTCTAGCTATGTAGTAAATAACTGCTATGCCAGCAGTCTTTGGTATGGTGATTTCCTACCAGTGTCTGCCAACTTGCTGCAGCTATTTGCCTGTGACTAGTTCCAGGGAATGAAGCTGTGGCTATGATTGAGCTATTCAGAATAAGTTTGTTTCTAGAGTGACAGTTAGGCAGGATCAGTTATTACAAGCCCAGTTTCTGTATAGATAGCCTCACAGCTGATCTTAACAAGGACTGTTAGCAACTTTAGTTTTTTTTTTTTTTTCCTAAGTAGATCTTAAGCTGCTCATTTACAAGATCCAGAAACATCAGGAAGAGATTTGATTGAACTGAGATTTAAAGCAAAAACGCCCCCAAAACATTAGTGTTGCCAGAACAACTATGCATGCACATTGCTTTTAAATTTCTTGAATTAAGTCTGAAAAGACTGGGAAGGGCAGACGAGCAAGAGGGGAATCCCTTTCTTTCAGAAGCTTTCTGTCAGTGTCTGCAGGGGCTTTTTGTTTCCCTTTTTCTAAGTCATCATATACGTTACAACTGAAGGGCTAAGAAAATTAAGCCCCTAAAATCATAATCTTCTCTAGAAAGCTGATATCACACAAGAAAGCAGCTGATAGAGTTTGGTATCGATTGCAGTTACAAAGTCCCTGTTTTGCATGCCCTAATTCTGGAGAATTTCTTTAATACATTTCCCTTTCCTATTATGTAATCCTGACTTCAATGAAAAGCTCAAGTTGATCCCATGTGTGATGAGGCATGATTGGGGTAAGAAATATTTAGAAGTATTAATATTAAAGACCAAGCCATTAAAGACTGAAATATTGATGACTCTTATTACATTGTACACAAGAAGGTTGAGTTCCAGTTGCACAGGCATTGCTGTGCTTCTGCAAGTTTGGCTTTCTACAATACTGATACTTTCTTCATGCAGGATTTAGGGCAGGGAGCAGTGAGTCTGCATGTAATTACTTAAGCTTTTGAATTTTTAAAATAAATTGAATTCTGGGACATAAGATTGATTTATGCAAAATTAGTAGGTAGCACAGGATCCTTAAATCAAATACAGAAATGTATTCCTTTTAGCCAACAAACTTGATAGCAATAGCAGGTTGCTCACTTCTTTCTAGTAACTCAAAGAGGACGAAGAGACACCAATAGAAAATGGCACATCTTTGGAGTTTCACAGTTTATCAGCATCAGACTTTAGCATATCAAGTTCCATTTCATATTCTGGAGGCAAGTGTGTTGAACCTACTGCATGGAGAATTACTGCTTCAGTGCCCTCAGCCTGTACCTTCCTTGTCCTCATTTTCCTCTGCCACATTCTCCATTCCCATTTTATTCACTTCATCCATCCAGACTCAATCTCTGTTTCTTAGGATTCTTGCTCCGTTTCAGTGTCTGAGCTCTTTGTATTTGCTGTTCCACCACCCTGCTCTCCTTTTATTCACTGTCATTCCCTCACAAGGTTCTGTTATCTCCACTGGCTTGTCACAAGTTCTCTAGATTAGAACTCCTTGTCATAGCTCATGGTTACCATTACTACCAGGTTCCAATTTACAGGTAGATCCTCACCTGGTCTGATCTTTCCTAGTCCCTTTATCCAATCAGTTCTCCAGCACACCTGCATCATTAATATCTCTTTTCTTTCCTCTCATGACTTCTCTTTTTCACTAGCTTTTACTCTCCTTTGCTGAACTTTTTCTGAGATCAGACTGTACCACTGCTGCCTTTGTTTCTTAGGACCTGAAATTACTTTGCAAGTTTTATATTATTTACATTCACCCCAAAATAATTTTATCTCTGAGACAAAAGGAGAAGAGCAAGTTTGCAACTTGTCCTTGACACTCCATCGTCTCACTTTACTTGGCTGGGGCCCAGTTTTTAATCCAGAAATATCTGAGAAAATGCTGACCTGGTAACCTTCACATATCTTCCAGAGTTTTATAACAGTCATGCTCCTTCTCTTCCCCTGCTCAACAGATGTCCTCATTGATGGTGATTCCTGTCATCATTTCAAGTCTGGGTGAAGTCCAGAAAGATACCTTAAATGGGACATGGTTGGAATTGAGGCAAGTGAGAACCAGCCTAACCCTGTAACTTAGAAGTTAAGAAGTTAAGCTGGGATGAGGGAGTGACTTAGTGTCTTATTTCCATTTCCTGGGTTACTTCTAAGGACGCTTCTTACCTTCATCTTCACCTTTTGCTGCAGACCCTTTTCCCCTGGCTTCAAAGACTTTTCTAGAAAGGAAAAAAAATCCTTGGACTGGACTATAGAGCCCAAGTCAGACTATTCACAACTGAGTGTCCAGTTTCTAGCTTGGCTTTTCCTTGCTTGTTATTCTTCTGGACACAAATCTCATAATTCTTATTTCCTTATGACTCATCTTCAGTGGTGGTGGAAAGGAGGAGATCCACTTAATTCTGTAGAATTGATAGATGTGTGCAAGAAGTGAATTTGACTTTTTCTAAAGAAGGCCCAAAACTCGATTTCTCTGCTCTCTGAGTGCTTAAAATGCTGAAAGATTCTTTATAGTGGACGTTGCAATTAGCAGAGCTGGTTAAAAAGCCAACTTACTTCGACTACTGCCACCTGTGTTCCCTTCTCTCATCTTTGACCTGGGCAGGCTGGGAAGTTGTGTAGAGAGGAACCTTATGAAGGCAAGTGTAAAATCCTACACCTGGGGAGGAATAACTACACACATCAGTACAGAGGATGGAGATGGAGAGGATAAAGAGGAACTCTGTAGAGAAGGGCCTGGGCTACACATTGGCCATGAGCCAGCAGTAGGGCCTTGTTACCAAGAACATCAGTGGTCAAAGGAGGTGATCCTCCCACTCTGCTCTACCCTGGTGAAGCCACATCTGGAGTACTTTGTTCAGTTCTGGGCTTCTCTGTTCAAGAAAGACAGGGAACTTCTGAACAAGGGGGAGCAGACAAACTGGAACACTGTTAAGGACCAGATGGGATGTGACAAACATAGAAAGCATGAGGAAAGGCTTCTTTACTTTGAGACTTACAAAACACTGAAAAAAGCTACCCAGAGACTCTGTGTAATCTCTGGAGATATTCAAGACTCACCTGAAAACTTTCCTATGCAACCTACTGCAGGGAACCTGCTTTAGTAGAAGGGTTGATGATCCCCAGAGATCCTTTCTAACCCCTTCAATTCTGTGATTCTGTGATTTTTTTTTTTTCCCCTTAGTATGAGTTATGTTTCTATCTTAAAGAAATCGAAACAAAAAACAAACCCCTAAAACAACAACAATTAAAAAAATACCAAACACAAACAGAAACAAAAAAACTTTTTTCCATTAACTGTTATCTCAAAAATATTTTAAAAAGATATAAAAGCAGTACGTTTGGAAGTCATGTCATTAGTTAACAATATTCTTCGGCTTTGCTGCAGGATCAACCCAAAATATCAGAACTCAGATTTTATTCCTCATAGTTGACATAGCTAAATTTCAACAAATAATGAACTATTTCTCTGTGACCTCACAAAAAGCTCAAATATTGTCATGGATTGATGTTTTTGGGTAACTTTCAGGTCCTTTCTTCAAAGAAATATTTTAGAAACTTGAAAATATTGATAGGGAAAATTGGCAGACATTATGTTGGAGTCACTTCTGTTGCACTGTTGCATGGATTCTTCTGGCATACTGTTAGAAGAAAATATGAACTTCCAATGACACAAGGCCTTTTTGACCAGGCAAGATAAGAAATGTGGAAGATGATGTTAGTCAGTAGTGTCTAAGTTACTCATCCAGATTACTCCTAATCTGTCAGAAAATTTTCAGTCACCCTTTTATAATGCAGAGCAGAGCACATAACGTAGAAAAAAAGCCTACTTTTGCAGTCAAAAGGAAATCATTTAGTTATTATTAGCAATTATTATAGGTGCTGAGCACAGGCCTGCAGATATTTTCAATGACAGACAAACATGGTTATGTAATAAGTAATGGGTACATTTGAATTTATTATATGTTCATCAGGTAGTCTGACCACAGTACTTCTATTTACAGCTTTCTAATGGTTTTAGATGACCCGTGACTTATATGAGGCTGCAATATCAGTGACATGAGTTTCATGTTGAGAATGCACCTCTAAAACCTGGATAAATCCATTACTGGAGAGCATAGCCTGTTCTCATCTCCTCACACTCTGTACTAAGGGCATTTTGCCTCTTGGCTGAAATTAGGCTGCTCGTGGGTTACAGTTTTGTATTTCTACATTTCCAAGTATGAAGTTTCAAGCGTTATATTACACTGATGTAATAAATCAGATTAATCTATATAATATAACTTGTCCTTGCCATCACTTCAGCGGGTACAGCCTGGAGTGAATGGTCATCACCACCCTCATATGTAGGCATGAAGACAGGAAAAATTAACTGGGTAGTTCAGATTAGTGATTTTTCTTGATTGATATTTTGATTTATGTTCTTAGAAAGGTGCAGGTTTGGAAGGTCAAGGGGATGGTTAAATTTCCCTCCTGTTCCCTTCCTTTCAGGGTCCTTAGGCTGCAGTGGATTGGAATGAAATAGAAATAGATGGATGGAAATGAAATACTGAAGTGATGTCACCTGGAATTTGGGGACTGTTCTGTGATTCAAGATTGAATATGTTTCCATGGAGCTATCTGTAATGTTTACAAGACGAGGACTCTGACTGCGAGACATCAGTAACTCAATAGAAATTATGAGGCTTCAGTGTCCCTTAGAAGTACAGGCTAATGTAGTTCTGGGATGAAGTTCTTCTGGGTCCTTAGAAATACCCAGATGAATTTGCAGGGCTGCATTTTGAGGTTTTCCATCAGTATAGTAATGTAGCTTTTATCCAGTAAGCTTTTACAGTTACAGAACCAGTTGCAAATCTGCTCCCTTACAGATCTTTCTGTGGGTTTCTTGTCAGCATTGGTATGCATGGATATACATTGCTATTACATCTATAATATCTATCATGTGTAGTTGTAAAAATATTTCTAAGTACAGATCAAAATGGTAAGTCTTCTGTGATTCTTTACTGTGAGGTTTACAGAGCACTGGAACAAGCTGCCCAAAGAGGTTGTGGAGTCTCCTTTTATGGAGATATTTCGAACTTGCCTGGAGACTTTCCTTTGTAACCTACTTTAAAGCAGAGAGCCTGCTTTAGAAGGGGGTTTGGACTAGATGATCTCCTGAGGTCTCTGCCACCCCCTGTGTATGTCTTATAACTAAACTCTTCAGGTGAGAGTATGTTGCTTCTGAAGAAGAGAGAATGTGTTTGCTGTAGGTCTGAACTTTGTCAGGTCAAGTTCCAAGCTGAAGGCTTGGATTTCATTCTTTTTGCCAATTGGAGAAAATCCATGAATGCAGGAGAGACACAGAAGATGGTTGGATCTTATTTCTTTTGCATGCTCCCTTATCACCTTGTTCTGTTACACTATTTGACCTTAGAAAATTAAATAGAGTTAGCCCAGCACTTGAAAGAGACTAATCTATGATTCCCCTTCTCCCCCTTCTCCTGCTCCCCATAAATCACTGGGTAAAACTGCATTTTTATGTATTAATAATAGAGTCATAGAATTGCTCAGATTGGAGAAGACCTTAAAGATCACCAAGTTCAACCGCAAATGCATTAACAAAATACTTGAAGGATGTTTTGTTACTCAATCTGCTGATTGTGGGTGAGTCAGAAAATGTAGATATTGACTACAGGTATATTCTTCATAGATTCCATGTACAGGGGTTGTTTTCTTCCTTTATCTTAGTCACATCATAATTCTGTTATCAGGATAAATTATCAGTATATTTTAATTTTAATTCACAATCCTTGTCTTTGTCACTTTTCCTGCATTTTAAGTGCTGTTTAGCAGTGCTTGTTCTTTATCAGTTCGGTGAAAAATGCATTAACATAGGAAGTATCAATAGGTGTGTGTTCAGATATTTGGCATGCTAATTATTGATGCACAGTACCCAAGTGAATTTTAAGATTACTGTTTCCTGGTGGAGCTGTGTACTACCCAAGTACAATTTTTATGTAACTCCTGGTGTAAACAGAATAAACAATTATGTAGAACGTTTCAAAACATACTATTCTATTTCTTTCCTAGCAAAAAAAAAGCCACCAGCATGCAGATAATGTTAGCCTAAGGCCCATTTTTGTAATTTGCCTTATTGTTAAAGATGTTGTAATTTGTAGCTTGTTTTATCCCAATGTATTCTATGTATTATCTTGCTCTGCCTTCCCCTCCTCACCTCCCTAACTCTGTCTCAGTAGCACTCAGGTCCTTTTCTTTCTTAAGGTTTTGTTCTCGTATAAAACATTCTGCTTGATGTTTAAATGCATCAGCAAAAACCTCTAGTTCTCTAAATGAGATTCTGCAGCTTGTCATACATTTCCGTAATCAGCTTGCCACTAACTTCAGGACACCAGTCTTCCACATCATTTATTATCTCTCTTTGGAAAACTATGTTCTTGGTGTTTGTTTTTTTTTTTTTTAATAATAATTGCAATTGCTTTGCTGGTGAGAGTGATGTTTTCACGTTTTCATTGCTTTATTAATTATGTCTTTGGTATAGTGCAAAATTGTATCAACATACAAGACTGTCCTTCTGCCCTTGTATTAACTGAAAATCAAAGGAATTCAAAGAGTATGCGCCAACAACATTAGGTTTTTACGATAAATGAAACTTTACCTGGCATCACAGAAACACAGAATATCCTGATATGGAAGAGTCCCACAAGGATCACTGATTGAATCCAACCCAAGTCTCCACACAGGACCTCCCCAAAATTCAAACCCTCTGTTTGAGAGCATTGTCCAAACGCAGCTCAGTGCTCTGACCACTGCTGTGGGGAACATGTTCCAGTGCCCAGCAGCCCTCTGGAGAAGAGTTTTTATTTCAAAGGACTCTCCAAGTCATTAACCTGTTAGACAGAAAATCTTATGAAAGTTACGTAAATTCAAATTCTATTTCAGGAAGGATTTATGACGTCTATAGACAGAAATTTGTTTGTGATCAAGATCAACAATTCAAGGCCAGACGAGTGCTGTTTTATTAACAAAAATTATCTGAGTCTCTATTTGCTAAGTGGGCAGGGTCAAATTATCCCTTCTTGATGTAAATATGTTTTAGCACATGAAATTCCAGTAGTTTCTGTGTTTGCGTGCAAATGCAAAGAGATGAATAAACTGTATGCACATTCCTATGTATATAATGTCTACGTATGTAGATATACTTCTGTGTCTCTCCAAAACATGAAGGAAGAGAAAGTGATAGCCCACTTCATTAAACTCAGGTAAATGAAGAAGGGAGGAACCAGTTC
Organism: Centrocercus urophasianus; assembly: GCF_019232065.1. Classification (NCBI taxonomy): domain Eukaryota; kingdom Metazoa; phylum Chordata; class Aves; order Galliformes; family Phasianidae; genus Centrocercus; species Centrocercus urophasianus. Next base: position 65,990,457 of record NW_024884364.1, on the reverse strand, counting down.
TAGCAGACTAGCTTTATGTTCTGATGGTTTGTTGTGTGTGCTTGAGTAATATTGCTGGAAATACCCAATATGAAATTCCATTCTTGCAAGAACTGATTCGGGTCAGTGAAGCCTCCTCTTCCCTTGTCTGACCCTTTATTACTGATGAGTCTTTCTATCTTTAAATATCACTGAAATTCTTTCACTGAGTTGTAACTCAACATTGCAACTTGAATAAGGACTAACACAGAGTTGAACACTTATAGGAGAATAACTTCCTATCAGCTTTTTACATCTGGTAGCAAGAAACTAGATTTTGATCAAAGCATAACTAGCAGAACTTTAATACTTTAGCAGGTATTTCAAGACTTTATTTCACTTGGGCTTTGCTTACACAGATAACAATATTCTTCTTGCATTATAGATTTTCTACTTGTTTGTTGTTTCTCTGTTCTGACTGCTCTGAAGACTGTAGCAGGAAAAAAAATTTTTTTGCTTTATTTTTGTTTTTGTGTGTATCTCAGTCACACACGGAGTTTAGTTATTCTGAACAATATAAAGTAGAAAATAGAAGAGTGCTTTTTGGATTGTAAGGAAAGATTTATGTGGAAGTAAGCATGTCTGGCTAAAGGTTTGTGGACTTTACTTTGTCATTAGTTTCTTGGTCCTGATTAAATTTCTCACTAAGGTGAGTTTTGAACCTACCTTTCATAGACTTATAGTGAAACAAAGAGAAGATTGTGTTATGTCAGCTTCTTCATGTATCCCACCTATGGGATTACTGAAGGAGTAAGAGGGCCAGTGATTTAAGTGGTATTAACTAGTAGATTTAGATCTCCTCTTTCAGGAGTATGGATAATTTATCCTAGGTAGGGAGCAGTGGCCTACAAACTTTAATAGTGCAGGTACAACACAAGCCTTGAGTAGAAAGATTACTGACAATATAAAAAAGTAAGTGGGAAATGTTTATTGAACACGAGAGGGGTAGCTGTAATACTTCTGGAGTTTTATAGATCTTTTGGCTGAAGCTTTGTAAGTTAAGACTTTATAAGTTAGGGCTTTTCATCAAAATTGGATCCAAAGCAGTTATCAAAAGAAGAAGAAGAAGAGAAAAATGGCTGTAATTGAGAAGTAATAGAAGGAATAGCTTTTTATTTTGACAGCTAGTGCTAATCACAGAATGAGATCAGACTGCTGTAAGTGGTCTGAGAAGATTAAAAGCAGTCTAGATCTAGTACACATAGACACAGGACGATAAATTAAATACACTTTACAATATCTGTGATAAGAAATCCTCATATTATTTTTTCATAGGAAAAAATTACTATGGCCTCAAAGCAGCATTTCTATCATACGTAACTCCTGTTTGTTTAGAGTTTCCTGCTCATGGGCTCAGTGACATATGTGCCTTCTCTCAACGTTACAACTCCTGCAAGCCTCTAGTGTTATGTGCTGACTGTATGCTATGACTTAGCATCTGATATTTTAAAATATCATCATTTTAACGTTAAGATTATTCTATTTATGTTACCTTTAATAAATTATACTATTTAACTTTCTTTCTAGTGGAGTATATATATTATTTTATTTTTAATTTAGTTGTGTCATATAATCATAGAATCATAGAATGACTTGGATTGGAAAGGACCTCAAGGATCATGAAGCTCCAACCCCCCTGCCTCAGACAGGGCTGCCAACCTCCATATCTAATTCTAGACCAAGTTGCCCAGGACCCCATCCAACCTGGCCTTGAACACCTCCAGGGATGGGGCATCCACAACCTCTCTGGGCAGCCTGTTCCAGCACCTCACCACTTTCATAGTAAAGAACTTCCCCCTGACATCCAGCCTGAATCTGCCCTCCCTCAACTTAAAACCATTTCTCCTTGTCCATTTGCTTTCTGAGCTGCACAGGCACACTGCTGGCTCACGACTAGTATTTTATTTTTTTTTCCAATCGATTTGTGAGATACTATCCTTATTTTTAATTATTATTATTATTTTGTTTGTTTGTTTGTAGTTCCAGGAAAGGAGAGAGAGTTGCCTCTCTTGATAGGTTATGGCAATAAAAATACCAATGCATACAGAAGAGCAGTGGCTTGGAGGGGAAGAAAATGTAGACTCTTCTATAATGCCAACAGCTGCTGTTCTCTTTATATAGATTTACTGAAGGATGGTAGTCAAGTATATTCATTTCTAATGACCACTGCAGTTTCTGTGCTGTGTCATCCAGTTGTGTGTCATTCTGTGCCATCTTGATGTTTCTGCCTTTGATTTGGATGGCAACTGCAGGCCTGATAGAGGAATTCTGCTTTGGAAAAGATGGTAACCCAGGTACCACAACTTTAACATGCTTTTTAGGAGATATAGCTTGTAAACATGTTTTGCTTTAGCTAATTTGCCAAGAGATTGTGTCTGGCTGTGAAAGCAAATTTACCATGCAAACTCAGAATGATTCTTGATTTTGCAAAGAAAATGCTCTGGAAAGCTTCATTTACATGTTATCTGCAGCACTGTGGTGCGGCTTTGTGTGATGATTGCAAAAGTGACACTGGCTTGGTATTCAGCTAAACGAATGAATCCTTTCTTGTAGAAGGGTTGCCCTGGATTATGTTAGCTATCATAAATATCCTTCACATAGCAGCAAGGATGGCATTCAGGATGTCAAGCCAGCTGGAAAGAATCCCTTTTACAAGGCTCTGTTGGTGTGGGTGGATAAGCTTTCTTGACAACAGTAGTGCTTTCTCTCCTGTCTGTCGTAATTTGCGTTGCTAGGATCTGTTTCACAAGTTTTGAGACAGACTTATATATGATATTGTGATTCCTTTTATTTACATGGGGAAAGTGAACATTAAAAGAACATGGAAAACAATAAAAAGTCGAGGCACAAAAGACCATGAGAATAATATGAGAGCAGCTGTTCTTGAAGTGAAAAATAATTTTCTGTTGGTTTGATGAAATGAAAAGTAATATATGGTAACATTCCCCTTTTTTTGAACTTCATTTTTCCAGTAAAGTGGAAAAAATTACTTTATATAGTCATAAAGTGAAAACTTCTATTAGAATTCAGGAGACTTTCTATATATCATGCCATTATATATTATGTATTTTATTTATTTTACCATTAATGGTAAAATGCATTTTAGGTCACAAACATCGTTCCAATTCCTGCTTCAAATCTGCATTTCAACATAAATTGGTGATTTCATAGTCTGCCCTCTCAGCTTATTTAACTTTTTATATTCTTACTTCCAGGGGAAAAAGAAGAAGAACAAATAGTTACTGAAATCATGAGAAGACGTTTTTTTCCTGATGTTATAACTTATAAGGCTTGGGAAGGCTTTCACTTTGCTGGCCATGAGATAAGGATTACAGAAGCCACTGATTGTTATGGGGCAGTTGTCTGGCCATCGGTACAATATTTACATAATATTGTTACTTTCAGTTTTGGAGTCTTTTAACACATTTAGTTGGTTTTTTAGTGATAAATATTTTTTATTGTGTGTTGTGAAGCTAAGGATAATATTCTATACTTTCTCCATTCTACAGTTCCCAAACCTGAATTTAGCCTAGTTTTCCTATGGCTTCCTGGTTCTCAAAGCTTAAATGATATGCAGGTCACTCCAAAGATATTGCCTCTTATTTATTTCTATGCAATCCACAACAGATACAAAGATTACAGTGGCACTGTTTGATAGAGCACATTCTCAGTTAAAAAGACTTTTTCAATATAGTCACCACGGTTAGCTGTGCATTTTTGCCAGTGATGAACAAGAGCCTGTATGATGAGCTCAGAAAAATCTCCAGCAGCAGAGGTGACCCATTGTTTCACAACTGCCATGACAATGTCAGTGTTAGGAAAACATTGCCTGTGCAGTCCATCTTTCATCAGCACAAAAACATGGAATTCAGAAGGCACTAAATCCAGCACTATGTGGTAGAGCAGACCATCCAAGATTGGCAGTGTGCTCCACAGTCTTCAAACTGGTATGGGACCTGGCTCTATTGTGTTGCAAGAAAAAGGCTGTCATCTTCTCTGCTGCTTATTTGGAAGTTTGAACCTTCAGCTCAGTCAGTGTCATGATGTAGCAGTCAGATTTAATGGTTTTTCAGGTTTCCAGGAAATCCTGAAAGATCACCACTTATGCCAAAAGACTGCATATCACTTTATCTGCTGAGGGCTACATCTTGAACTTTCTTGTTTGATGGAGAATTCATATGTCACCACTCTGTGGACTGCTGTTTAACTTTGGCTTATAGTGATGACACCACATCTTGTCACTGCTAATGATGTGATCCAGAATACTGTCACCTTTAGCCTCATACAAACTTGACAAAGTTGCGTATGGTGCTCTTTCTGTTCATGTGTGAGAATTCGTGAGGACCACCTGCCATAAACCTTGTGATGTTCCAGCGTTGCTACCGTTTTCAACACACTGAAGCTGATATCCAGCTCCATACACAGTTCTGTGGTTATTATCTGCTGATTCGTGTGGATGAGCTGATTGAGACTCTCTATTTTGAGGTGTGGCAGTTGTGCATGGCTGTCTGGAATTCAGCTTGTCTTTCATGTTGTCATTGCCACTATTGCAACACACTTCCTACCGCCTCACTGTGCTCCCATCCACTGGTTGGTCCCTATAAATGTTCAGGAAGCATCAATGAATATCAAGGGATGCAATTTTTTGTTCATTGAGAAATTAAACTCATCATTTCTTCATGTGCACTTCCATGTCAGAAGTCATTTTGTCAAACTGTCCCTCTGCTGCCAATCATCACACAGCAACAAAATATAACAGAGTATTGGCGAAAGGTTCAACCTCTACTGCCATACCACCAAAATCCATCTCTGATGTCCTAGGCCAACATAATAAAACAGAAGGCATTACTTTTGGAGCAGCTCTCGTATTTCTTGTTTGTGCCCCTTCACACAGCATGTATGATGTGATGCCTTCTCCTCTCCTGTTGAAACTTTATGGTCCTATTGGCCAATTAGAAGCAAATTTTAAAGGAAATGTGGGTCTTATATGAAAATTACGTTACTGTACGTGTTATAAATAAATGACCCTAGAGAAAGCAGATTCAGAAAGAACTCAATAAGGTGCTGACTGACACTCATAGATGCTACTTAAGCTACTCAAGAGAAAAATTTAGCATGTAAATATGCAGTCATGGGAGAAGATTCACATAGGACTTCCAGTTTCTTAAAAAGACAGAAACGTGTGTGGAAGTGAATCCATGCTCTCAGGGACCATCATTCTTGGCTCTTGATATTACAGAATCACAGGATGGTTCAGATTGGGAAGGATCTCAAAAATATAAGAACTAGCAACGTATCCACCATACAAAGAACTTTCTTCAGTCTTTTGAGTTTGTGCAATGCAGCTAAGGGACTGTTTTGAAATAATTAAGAGTGAAAAAACATTGCTGCGCGTGGACAGGTGCCACAATGAACCACTGACACTTGCATTGCTCAAAGAATCTCTCTAAAATAGACGGATTTCCAAGACCTCTTATAGAATCAAGGGGATTAAAAGCCAAGAGGCTCCATTGTTGTCCCAATTCTTCCTGTCCCAATGCTTCCTGTGCTGACCATAAGCATGGTCATTCCAAGCATGACCATAATCCAGCTGAGGAGGGTTAGTGTACTCTCCTGCTTTGGATGCCAAACACTTTTCCTTAGCAGAACTGGAGAAGTTGTTTACACTGTATCTCTTAGCAGCCTCAGTGAATGTCTTCATGGCAAGGTTGGCTGGCTGTTAATTATTCTCACAAATCAAGGGCTACACTGAAATGCACATTTTTTTCTGTGGAGGTTTAGTCAATTTTTCTGTGAAAGGAAGGAAAACTTCACTGTGTCTCTATATTCTCCCTTCTGTTCCAACCTGCAATACATGAAATCTTCTGAAAAATATCAGTCACATTTGTCAAGAATGCTGAAAATTTAAGAGAAGTTAAGCTTCTGCATGGAAAGGAAGCTGAGTTTCAAAGGTTCCCTAATTTAAGTCACAGAAGTTTTGAGCCTGCCAGCTGGTTTCAACAGCAGAACATGTCAAGACACCGAGGGACGAAATGATGGGAATGAATGGAGCTAAAAGGAAAACTTGATAGGATTTGTTTTAGAAACTCAGTTCAATATCACGCACAGTCTTAAAGAACCTGGCTTTTATTAATACAGTCTGCACAAACTTTCTATTTTTAAGTTTTGTTGATTGAGATATCTGTGTGTTCATATGAAAAATCTTGTTCTTTTTGCTCTGATTTAAGAGGTTGAAAGCAAAAACACTGACTTTCTATCTCTTACAAAGTCAACAGTCCTCCTCCGTTCCTTCTATATTTTAATCTATTGAAGTAAAACCAAGAATAAAATTTTGCAGAGCCAAGCTGAATCATTTCTAATTATTTTCCCAAATGGTAATCTGTACTGCAAGATAATGTAGCAACCGATATATGTATTTGTCAGTGTAGACTATATGATTTTCTAAGTGTGGGAAATAATACAGGAGACAGGCTGGAAACTGTCTTTGTGAGAGGAGTAAAAATAGCCATTTGTGTTTCTAGAGTGATCTAAAGAACACTGGTCAGTGTGAGATAGGACAGAAAAGCTGGAGAAGTTTCTTAAGTCATAGTTTATGAATGTATACATAAGGAGTCAATTGTAGAGGGCTATGTAACAAGGTATGGACATTAAAACTAGAAAGAAACTGAACTAAAAGTAAAGGGGTGAATTTATTGGCCCTTTTTGAATCATTATGATCATTAATTATTATTTTAAAGAAGAAACTAGCAAGAAACTAGCAAGAAACTAGCAGGAGTTGTGGATTTTCTCTCACATGCAATCCGTATATCAAGATGTCTTTGTGACAGACATGTTTTAACTCAACCAGAAATAAGTGTGGGAATTGCTGACTGGAATTTTACAGCTCATGTTATGCAGTGTGACAGATTAGATAATTGCAGTCATTCCTTCTGGCTGCAATGCTTTGCAAGCCCGTATCAAAGCATGTGGTGGCATTTGTTTTGTCAGCCTGTAGAGCTCAAAGATAGTGAGTCATGTTCCTTTCAGGACAGTGTTTGAATGGATATTGCTCATTTAAACAGACATGAAATTATACAACATTTTTTTTTTGCATGCTTGTAAATGACAATGTGTATTGAGTGAAGGTTTTTGTTTAATTTATTTATTCAGTATATTCATGGATTCCCTCTCCTGCAGGCTCTCGTTTTGTGTTATTTTTTGGAAACCAATTCTAAACAGTACAATTTGGTCGACAAAAATGTGATTGAAATTGGAGCTGGAACTGGATTGGTCTCTATAGTAGCCAGTTTACTGGGTGAGTACATACCACTGCTCTTATACTTATGGAAAAGTCTCTCAGATGAATACTGGAAAGCAAAGGAAGTATGTTAGTACTTCTAAAATACAGTTATTTGACATTCTCTAAGAGAAAGAAGAAGTGAGTTCCAACAGGGTTTCTTAGAAATTTGTGTAGTTTTTTTTCTCTCTCTAAGACTGTAAACGCAAAGGTGTGTAGATGCAATAAAGACGGTCCCTGTGGATGATGTTACCATTAGCAATGTTAAACAGCAGACCAACAAATAAGAAATTAGTGTCTAAGAGGATGTCAGTGGCAATAGGGTAAAATCAGACGCAGGCATGACCAACACATCATCTTCCACTGATCAAATAAATACCTCTTGGATGCCAGGTCACTTCCTTCAAACTTGAGTTCAGCCTTTTCTTTCAGCAACGGATCCTTGACTTTTCTGCTACAGAAACTTGTTTTCTCTCATGGCAGCCTGCCCTTCCTCAAGAGTAATTCCAATCAGTAACCCCTGTATTTGAACAGAATTTAGCTTTCTGCAGTCTGAGAAAGCTTGTTGATATGTTAAAAGGAAAGAACCTGAGGCCACGCCTAAATCTAGTGTTGATTTTCTGCAATTAGTAACTGTTACTCTTCAATTCCCAATCTCTCACTGTGCTTTCATTGAAAATGACATCAAGATATGGTATTTGATTTATCCCCACCCAAGCCCAGCTGTCTTTAGATTGCAGTCTGTGCAGCAGAACTGCTGCCAGTTACCAAATATTTATTTTAAGTACAATGAGTAATAACTATTGGGAGCAATAACAGTGTTCTATTCCCCTAGACGGAAAATTTGCTAAAATCGGTTCCTTGTGCAGTGGCTTTTGCAAGTGGGCTTTTACTCAAGTCTTGAAGTATATTGAAAGATTGTTTTTGTTTTCTTCCTGTCACAGGTGCACTTGTGACTGCCACTGATTTGCCAGAACTGCTGGGAAACCTTCAGCACAATGTTCTCCAAAATACAAAACTGAAATGCAAGCACCAGCCCTGTGTCAAGGAGTTGTCCTGGGGAATTGATCTGGAAAAAAACTTTCCCAGATCTTCATGTCACTTTGACTACATTATGGCTGCTGATGTAGTTTACCACCATCCCTTCCTGGATGAGCTCCTACTAACTTTTGACCACTTGTGCAAGAATGATACTGTCATTATGTGGGCTATGAAGTTCAGGCTGGACAATGAGAACCAATTTGTAGACAGATTTCAGACACTCTTTGATTTAGAGGTGATTTCTGATTTCCCTAGTTTGAACATAACCCTGTATAAGGCAATGAGGAAAGGCAGGATGAAAGTCAGACCTTCCAAATTGTCTGTCTGAAAAAGAGATATATGGGGGTGATCATCTCAGATGCTTTGTAGCTAGTTCTCTTTTTAATAATTTCTACATAAGTAGTTGCCTGCATCTTTACGAATGACATTTTTTAAGCAAGTTAGAACAAGACATTGGTTTTCCGGTGCATCCCTACGGAATTCCTGAACCCAATTTGCTGAAAGTTTTATACATGGAAGAAATGTATTTCTGATGTTTTCTTGACTTTTATGTGCTAAATTGACAAAACTAATAACTTTCATAATTCTCAATATTATTTTTATGGGATGTGCAATGAATATTTCCTTTCAAATGCAGTTTTAAACAGTGTCTTATGAGATTAACCAATCTTTCAAAGATTTACTACAGTCTTACATTTTGTATTTAACAGGTGTGATGTTAAATCTATTTTTCTTCATTCCCACCATAGCGTTCAAATCCTTCCTTCAAATGGCCCGTTACATGACATTAACTGAAAGGAAAAATGGGAGATACAGTATCATAATAAAGGGAGAGAGACTATTAGTTACTCCTTGATTTAATGACTGTGTTTTCATAGAATCATAGAATGGTTTATGTGGGAAGGGCTCTTTATGATCATCTAGTTCCAACCCCCCTGCAATAGGCAGGTACACTTCCCTCCAGACCAGGTTGCTCAAAGCCCCATCCAGCCCGGCCTTGAATGCCTCCAGCATGGGAGCTTCCACACCCTCTCTGGGCAACCTGTTCCAATGTCTCACCACCCTCACAGTAGTGAATTTCTTCCTAATGTCTAGTCTAAATCTACCTTCTTCCTGTTTAAAGCCATTTCTTTCCCTTCCACTTTTTATTTAGATTCAGGGATTCTTCAACAGACAGCTGCACATGTGAGGCAACAGGGAGTTAAATATTTTGTTACTTGAACAAAGGTCTGGAATAAGAATAGTACATCACATTCACAGGTCCCCGTTGCAAAGACCTTAAATTTTTGGCTATGTGCCCATTCAGAAATAGATTGGTATTTGCACCTCAGGGAACAATGGAAAAACAACAGTGGCATCAGGACAAGTATTCTGCAGCGTCAGCTGGTGGCAGCTGGAGGTAGAAAATGAAACCTGCTTGTCACAGTGTGGCTGAGACATGGACAGACTAGACTTTTTGCAAGGGCAAATGGAGCATTTTTCTCCTACCCTCTCCTAGTTAACATGTGTTCCCAGTTTTAGTGATCAGATTAGTGTACTTAAGCACATAATTTTTTCCTTTGTTCTTACTCCCAGCATAAAATTTGATTTTCTGAGATAAAACTTTCTACCGTTAGACATGAAGTGATGCAGACAGGAGAATCCAAGCTGCCAAGATTTTCCAGTGGGATTTGGGGACCCCAAAGCTGAAAGGAAGTAGTGGGAGGATAGGTGAGTATTTGGCAGGAGGGATCTGGATGTAGGAGGGTTGTGGAAAAAAGGTGGATGTAGTGAAAAGGTGAGATGAAGAAAGAGAAGAGGTTGCAACAGTGACACTAACTTCAAAATGTTGGATCCACTGACTGAAAGGGGACATTCTCTGTAACAGCAATTACTTACAACCATCCAATCCACTGCAATTGAAACTAAAATCCTTTCATCCTAAAAAGCATCTCTGTTTACAAATATTTCACAGATAAATGGATTGGCACTGGATAATGAGCAAGACAGCTCTGCTTGCACCAAAATCCTCCAGTGAAAATATCCTGTGAAGTACAAAGCAATGCAGGCTAAGGATGAAAAGAGAGAATCCAGCAAAGTAGTAAAGTGGGATCACTTTTAATACCAATGAGCCCTTCTATTTTGTCTGAAGCTGTCCCCCACTGAGCTCCTGCTGAAGTCAACAGGAGCTGTGTTTGTAGAGCAGATTCAGAATTGGGCTCTTCAGGCCTGACAGCATGGTAATATTTAGTGTAATCTAAAACTGCTCCCCTTTCTCACAAGTCGGTCTAAGCAACACTGTGTGAAGCTTCCTGGGAAAGCTCCAGAGCCTAGCTGCTCTATTGTATGAAGGCCTTTTGTCCTCTGTTATGATAGGCAGGTTATTAGCCACGACCAACGGGTGGTGGAGGTTATATGTGGCATTTGCCTGTGGAGTTTATTTCTGCTCTTTGAGAACAGGTCTCTCAGATGACTGTCAGTTATTGCAGTTTCCTAAAGTCGGTTATAGTTTTAGTAATCACTTACGCTTTGGTCTAAAACTTCAAACAAAACTCAAGTTGTTATGCAGAGCACATGGCATTGGCATAAAACTATGCGTGAACGAATTCCACCTATATGAACACTAGAGAGACTGTGTAGGCTTACAGGCTTTTACATTATATTATGGAATGTTATGCTAATGATATTAATTGAAGATATAAGTCATGTATTACTTAGGTTCAGTCAGTTCCTTGGTTTTCCATACTCTCCCCTATCAGTAACTTATTGAACAACAATACCAACAACATGCATAAGCAACTGGACAGCATTTTCTAGGTTTTCCACAAATGTTTTACTAACCACACAACTTTCACATGCTAATATTTATTACTACCATTATTATTATTATTATTACCTGTGTACATATAAAAAGATTAAATAAATTTCTTTTGCTGTTAATCATATAATATCTCAATCAAAGTCTTTATAAATCATACTTTTTGCTTCTAAACATTAAAGTAGCAAAGATTTTCAGCATTGTATTTTTTCTGTATAACCATACTGAATTTTTGTTTCTGTCTCGTTGAATTGTGATATTGCAGCTCTGGGTGACTGGATTGCATTTTTGTTATTAAATTCACTGATTTGTGCTTTTGCCTCTTATAATAGCTGTAAGAAAAAGCTACTGCCATTGAAAAATCATTCATGTGACAGTAGAGATTGTTTGAGCAAATCTCATTTTCATTTAGAAGTAGTAAAAATGGCCCAGACTACAAAATACAACAGCCAGGGAATATCCAAATAAGTATCCATGGCATAAATGGCAGTTGATTAATTGCACAATCACTTGTCAGTATTAGGTGAGCAACAAAGGCTCTAGCTGCCATGGGTGTCTTTAATCGTGATTGATACTGAAGATCTATTGAGTGCGTTGATAGATGTGACGATCACCTGAAAAAATACTGCATTTTATAAGCAAAGAATAGAGGATCCTGAGAACAGGATGGGGGTAGAAACACTGAACTGAACCCTTCAAATTTTGGAGATCTGAAAGGTATAAGATGCTTTTCTGTTCATAATTTCTGATACTACACTGGTAACTATGAGGTGACCTGAAATAAATTCACTAAGAGGAAAATAGTGGCTGTTGAGATGTCATTGCTCCAATGATGTACTTCAGAAATCGATACGTTCATGCTCATAATAGCTCTGTGACGTAAGGGAAATATGGTGACACAGTTATAGAGCAGAGAGGGAACTGAGCTAAATGTCAAGTGATGTAACCATAGTCACAGTACGAAGTACACTAAAAAGTTATTTCACAGTAAAAACAATATTTCCTGTGTTTTTTTTTTTCTTGTTAGAATTTGCTCACATGGCAGCAATGGAAAATTTAAACTAAATTCATTATTTCCTAAAATAAGACCCCATGCATCTCTGTAAATAAATAAGAAAAGCATAGGGAATGTAAGCACTCAGATTTCATGTAGTTATTCCAGCCAACCATATAATAATACATGGAATGCAGCAGCTACAGCAAAATGCTGGAATCGTCCGGGTAGGAAGTCATCTCGTAGTTTGCAGACATACATACCTGGAAATGTCTTCCAGATGGGTTCATTGCAGTCTTTCCAGGAACTGAGATGAAGCAGACTGTACTGTAGCCCTCAGCTAATGTTTTTATCCCACTATGTGCCTTCCTCACTCTTCTCAGGATTTTCAAACCCCATTCCAGGTGCACTGTCACACAGAGTTAGAATTTAATCCCTCATCCTCCCTTCCTGTCCTTTAAGATCTATTAGCCAAAGCATTGCATTTATGCTGTTTATCTGGGAGAAAAGGCTCTACAATATACCTGTATGACTCTTTTTCTATCTCGGGGAAGATTATTAGTTGGAAATTGAGAGACAAGTAAATCAAGGCATGAGATTCCAGAGAGTTTTTATTGCTACCCAGACATAAGGTTTGGATGCTCTGACATCCTGAGCTCTCATGTCCCAAGAGGTCTGTAGTTACAGAACTTTTCTACAGAACATTACTCACTGCCTATTACAGATGATTAATCTCTACTGTCAGATTATTGCATTATTGGATTATCCGGATTATATGTTATCGGATTGTTGTTATTAGCCATAGGTCATCTGTCCTCTATGCTACTGAATCCACTCACATTCCTTTCAGGCTTGAAGACAGTTCATGAAATCAGAAGAGGCTGTTGCTCTCATGATGCCTGTGATTATTACACCCCTGTGTGAGAGACAATGTCTGCTTCTTTCAGCCTTGGCAGCAGAGTAAAAGTATCATTAGATATTGGCTGTGTTCCTGCTAGAAGTTCATCAGATTATAGTAGCATTAGAAGTGCATGGACACTCAGGGTAACAAAATGGATTTTTTTGACAGTGGATGATACCATTTTTATTAGGAAGACATGGTTTCTCATGATTTATTCTACTGATCTATCAAAATAAAAATGTTAGCAATATCCTCCAACTGGGGAACAATTGTGAGCAATCACAGAAGTTGCTCTCGATGCCCTGAAAATGAAATCCCAAAAGACTCTGCAGTCATGCTGCTGTAAAAACTAAGAAAATCACACATCTCCCTTCCAGTTTATTGAACTTTGAACAGCACTGCTTTGATTTACAATGTGAGAAAACAGATAGAGGTAGATGGTAAATCTGATTTAGAAGATCACAGCAACTGTAATCTGACAGAGCACTTTCTTGCCTTTTTCTACCTGATATGGATGGCTTCAAAATATTTCAAAGTGCACACCTTCAAGACAGTCTGCTCCCTTCCAGACTGAAGTGCTTCATCAAAGAAAGGTAACTTTTGGGAAGCGTTTTAATCTGAATTAAGATGAAAAATCTTCCAGGTTCACCCAAATCATTTGGAGTCTGGGTGATGATAGTGAATGCCTGAGGAGCCCTGTACCCAGTGCTGTAGCACAGGTGCTTGAAAAACTTCATACACACTGGATGGGGCATCGTTAACTTTTGAAATCTGTTTTTTCTTGCAGCACAACAGGTAAATAAATAATTTTGTAGTACACTCACTGTAACTGAGATATTCTATAGAAGCTGTGTTTTGTACTGCAAAATAGGTTTGTCAGATGATTCCTAGCTAATTCTAGTTCAGAAATTTCAATGGGAAGGAACCTGTTGAACAAGTTGTGCAAGAGACTGGAGAGATAAGAAATCACATGGAAATTATTGCTAAGCCATGTAAAATAACACAACAGTATTCACTGCTTGTTTTCAGACTACTGCCCAGTTTTCAGTAAGCTCCCAGTAGGTAGTCTTTATACCAGGCCATAAACAACTGAATAATACAGGCAGGAGAAAGATCATATAAGAAAAACTGTCTGATACATCCTGTGAAGAGAAATCTGCCTTTTAATAATTGTGTAAGAATCCCCATTTGTAATTTCAATGCTACTTGTATGGAAAAGGTATAGGCTATCCACAATGTCACTATGATTTAGTCATGGGAAACAAAAATATCTACTGTGTGTCTTTCATCATTGTTCTCACATCAAGAACAGAAATTCTGCTTCTACCCTTTCTCACAAATGCATTTGGTCCCCAAATTTTATTTTTCTCACATACTGTAACGGTTGTGGCAAACAGGGTTGACAGAGTTTAGGAAAGGGATTCCTAAAGTTTAGGTCTGGGATTCTTTGTCATGCATGTGGCATTGTCCATTTTCCTCCATTTCAAAAGAGTTTGATGTAAAATGTATATGCGCTTGAAGAGTGATCTGGAGCCCCTTTTATTTTAATCCATTCAAGGTTAAGCTTACTCTTGGGTCTGTGGGATCACTGATCCTGTGACTCCTGTATTCCCGAACCTGGAGCAGTACAAACTCAGAAAGAAAGTGGGGATTGTTCCCACTAACTAGCTCCAGGATGAGAACTTGATCTTCCATCCTTTATCTTCTCGAGGAAGCACTGCAACCTCTAGACCAGTTTGCCACAGGAGATGCAGATTCCTTACGCAGATAAGCACCATCTCTTGAAGCTGTGTCTATCCTAGAAAGATAGAGATACCAACAACTCTGCTGTTAAATCATGTTTGAAACCTGATTTACATTTGGCAGCTAATGCTCCTCATATTAACACAGTTCTTTTTTTTTTTCTTAGCATAGAGACAATTGTTTTGACTACTAAACAGTGTTTGTCAGTCTTTCACTGCATAGCATATAGGCTTTGTATATTTGTCAATTGCTGATTAACTAGTATCACATGCAGTGTTACAAGCTCCATAAATGCAGCCAACACCTTCAGTACACATATTTTCTCCTACTGTGATAGTTAAGAAATTTTTTATCTGGGTACTTCATGTCTTCCAAGGGAAAGTGTGAAGATAAGCACTCCTTTTTCATTGAATTTTCACATAAAGAAGGCTTGTGCTGCACAGAAAACTTCCACTTAATGTCTGTATCTCCAGTTATTCTTTTTTCATTCCAGCTGACCTGATTCCTTGACCATCTTTTTTCTTTACGCTTCCTAATGTTTGTCTTCCTCAAACTATAAAGTTCCCACAGAAACTCAAACTGGTGTACTGACTGAGCAACAAGTAATCTGAATCAAATCAAACACTTCAACATATCATGAGCTGTGAATATTATCTTCTCACCTCCTTCCTGACAACAGAAACCTCTATGATACATTTTTTCAACGCTCAAATGTCTATGTTTTCCTTTGCCTGAAAGTTATTTATCATAGACAAAAGGCATCAACTGGTAGTATCTCAGTGTTGCACAGCACTATTTATTTGCGTCTCTGCTGAACCCCAAACCTTCTTCCTCACTGTCTTTTTGCAGGGATTCTTCTTCTGAGAGTTCTCTCCAACAAAAGGGCAATGTGTCCCTTGGTGTGCAAAAACCTCATGCAATCTTGTCTCAGTATTTGGACTTCATGCCATTCTTCTGCTATTCCTTGCTATTTAGGCTGACAGTGGTAGATGACTCTTTCTCTTCAGCCAGAAAGTTGCTTCCAGACAGCTAATGGCTTCTACTTTCCCATGAAGTATGATCCCCACATAAATGTGCTGAAATACTGGGAAGTAAAAGATGGGAGCAGGGTCATCTTTTTAAAGGTTCAGGACCAATTTGTGTCAACAGAGATACACAACACCACTGTGCTGTGAGCTATACAAACTGAGAGAAGGCCTCCCAGTGAACAGCCCAGCAGGGAAGAATTTGGGAGTTCTGCTGGACAAAAAGCTGAACATGAGACATCAGTGTGCACTTGCAGTCACAGAATTATAGAATCACAGTATCCTTAGATTTGGAAGGGACTTCTTAAGGCCATCTAGTCCCACTCCTCTGCAATTAACAGGGAAATCCACAGCTGGATCAGTTCGCCCAGGGCCTGATCCAGCCTCACCTTGAAAATCTCCAGGGATGAGGGACCCCAGAAGGCAACCTGTTCCAACACCTCACCTCTCTCAGTGTAGAAGATTTTTCCTTATATCTAACCTAAATCTACTCTCTTTAAGCTTGAAACTGTTGTCTGGAAGGCCAACAATGTCCTGGACTGTATCGAAAGAGGGATTGCCAGCAGGGAGAAGGAGGTGACTGTCCCCCTTTACCCTGCCCTTGTGAAGCCCCATCTGGAGTAGTGTGTCCAGACACGTGACACCCAATACAGGAGGGATGTGAAGCTGTTGGAGCAGGTCCAGAGTAGAGCCATGAAGATGATCAGAAGTCTGGAGCACCTCTCCTATGAAGAAAGGTTGAGGGAGTTGGGCTTATTGATCTTGGAGAAGAGAAGGCTCTGGGGAGACTTCATGTATTGAAGTATTTGCCCGCCAGTATTTGAAGAGAGTTTCTAAGCACCAACTTTTTACATGGTCTGATAGTGATAGGATGAGGGGGAATGTTTTTAAACTAAAAGAAGAGAGATTTATTTTAGATATTAGGTGGAAATTTTTTATTCAAAGGGTGATGAAGCACTGGCACAAGCAGTGCAGAGAAGCTGTGGATGCTCCATCCCTGGAGGTCTTCAAGGCCAGTTTGGATAGCGCCCTGGGCAGCCAGGTCTAGTGGGTGGCAATCCTGACCACTGCAGCATTTGGGACTGGATGATCTTTAAGTTCTCTTCCAACTCAAATCATTCTATGACTCCTTCCTGTCTGAGACTGGTAAAGAGTGTCTCAAATTAACATGAGGCAACTGACTTATCTTTGTGGATAATTTTAAATTTGGAAGCATCTTTTTGGAGTTGTTTGCCTTCAAAAGGGAAGGCTCAGGAATGTTTACTGGCTGAAGAATTGGCCTGGGAGTAAATGAAACCAGATTGGTACAGAAGACTTGGAGATGATACTGCTGCATCCTTTGAAAGCAAGATTCATGTTGGTGTCTCCCTTCTTCCTTTTATCTACTAACTTAGATTTGCAAGGCCTGGAAGAAGTTCCTGCTGAGATCCCAAAGCCAGAAGCTGACACTCCAAATGAGCTGGCTAGGCTACTTCAGACTATAAGTAATAGTGCTGTCATCATTAGTTGTTTTCAACTGAACAATACAAGCTAAGATGATCCACCACTGCTAAAGATCAGCACCTGATACCAAGACGTCACTGGATCAGGGAATGTTGAACCACTTTGCTTTGCTGTGTTTGTGTCTGTCTGTCTGTCTCACTTTGCCCATTTTCTATTTTTTCTCTTTATCTTCTTCTATTCTTTTACTCTTTGTAGTAGCTGGTGCCTAAAGTTGTCTTACCTGTAATGCTTATTAATTGGCTTATTAATTGTAGTTAGCTGATTATCCAATTTTACCTCCAAGTAGTAGTTGTTGTTGTTAAGAAAGCTCTCGATAAATTGCTGTGTAGTATTCCCCTGAGTCTTGGATGAGTTCCTCATGGTAGCCTCCACTTGCTGACGAGGAGAGGCACATCTCAGGATACAAAAAATTCACCTTCCTTGAAATCTAGGACAAGACACTTCACTCAAAGAAGTCAGATATCAGTGTATATATCTGTCCTCGGTACACTTTCCCAAAGCTGTTAGGCACAATACTGACCGGTGAAAATTACTTCAGTGATGGATCATAGAATCATAGAACGATGTGGATTGGAAGGGACCCCATGAAGGCAAAGAGTGTCAGAGCATCTAATATATATTGAATGTAACATGGGTGTTTAGTAATGATAGGACAAGACTGTCCAGGAAGACTCTGCTTGTACTACTCTACAGCTAAATGGTCTAGAGGATTGATCATTTTGGGACAAAGGTTGGATAAAATCCTTTGGAAACTATAAAGAACAGAATCAGCTGTGAGATTTAGAGGTGGATTCTGTCACAATCTGAACAACTTTGCTGCTTACATTTTGGGGATTTACAAACTACTACTTGGAGCTTTATGGCAACCTCAAAATTTCTGTTTGGTGCTGTCTCTCTTTTATATGTCCTTTAGTGCTTTATTCATCCAGGATCTCTTTCATTTCTCAGGTGTGTGTGCTGCTGGGAGTCACCTGCACAATGGATGCACCTGTTGGCAAGCAGAAAGAAACAATATTTATCCCTTTTAAAGATTCTGTGTTTTCTCTGTAGGTGCTTTGTAGCTTGTCCTATCTGTCTTACTGAGGCCTAGTAAGATATCCTGGAAATTTAAGATTGAGATGGAGGGACATGAATTAACATTCTCCTGACTGCATGTAATTTTGTGAAGTTAGAGCCTCTGTATGCCCTTGTATGTATTGCAAAAGAGAAACATTCCTGTCACTTCTTGTGATCATGTTTGTGAACTCCATAGCACATACATAAATAAAAATCAGGTAGAACTGCTTATGTATGGCTTGATATCTTCTTAAAACTACGTTTTATTTTTCATTAATGCCTGTCAACAATTAGTTTACTATCTGTATCAATAAATATCCTTGGAAACCACTAGCCTGACAGTAACATTTGAGTGATGTGGAAACCATGATGAGAGCTACCTAGAAAAATGGATGTTGAGTTAGATGATAGCTCTCATCTCAAGCCAAATTTGATGAGGTTGAACCTGCTGTCTTGGCAATGTGTGTTCAGCTATGTGACTCTAAATGGCAGAGGCTATTAGCAGAATAGAATTTGTCATACAGTGGTCTTTATAATGGGCTGTGTTTTTCCTGTTCTCCCACATGGGAAAGTTTCTGCCTCTGAGTAAAGCTGCTGCACTCATCAGAAGTTGAAATACAAAATATTTTTCAAAACACTTTCTAAATCTAAAGATATTGAATATGTACTAACATGGACTTGTCTGCATTATTCTTTTGGCATGTATTAGCTGCACATTCTTTTAACTTGAACTTTTCTTCTCCCTGGTTTATAGTTTCAAGATTTATTTGATAACTTTTGATGTTTTTCATCTTTGATAAGGAAATATGAAATTTGTCTCACAAAACTCTATGAGATGCTTCTAGGGAGATTTATAGATTGTAGTTAAATAAACTTTGTCAGATTAAAGGCTTACCTGCTAAAGAAGTGGCAACATTATGACTTCATTATTTCTTTCTTGCTTCTTAATTCGAGATGACATAGTTAATCTTCAGTTTTTATCCAAGAGTACATGGATCTGTTTCCATTTCCAGACCCACCTGCCACATGTGGACTGTACTCAGGGAGTTACTTCATTCCTACAAGTTTAGAAAGGTAAAAATCTCATACTGGCCTCTGGAGGTCACTGTAGCTCTACAAAAAGGAGAGAATCACTAATTAACGACTGACTAGGAAAGGATTTGGAGACAGAGTGTTCTGGAATATGTATGTTTACGGTGTGAAAATCGTGTGATAAAAACAATAAAATCCTTTTGCAGAATGTGACTTTTTTTTTTTTTCCTTCCCAAATTGTGCATGTTTAAGGTTTATTTTGAGCAAATAGTGTAGGAGTCCACTTCCCACATGTTCCTTTCCTATGTGCTATGGAAATTTCAAGTGCTTGGTGTGCAGGAGGTGGTCTGTGCTAGAGCCCGTTTTCTCATCTTTGCGTAAAGAAGGAAATTTCCTATGAAGGAGTATTTGTTACTGCTCTGCTTCTGTTAGCTGACCATCTCTCTGGGAGATCCCACAGCTGAGGATGTAGGAAAATAGATTACTGTACTGGGGGGATTTTCTGAAATTTTGCATTTTTCCTTCTCTACAGTGAAGTGCACCATCTGCCCTTCAGAAGACATATGATGTGCTCAGCTCACAGCTGAACACTCCCTTGGGCACCCACCCTCCTGGAGCAAGACCAAAGAGCAGCTTTTGCTACTCTTGGTCACTGACACATAAACAAGAGACTAAACTGGCTACAGCTATTCTGTCACTAAACCTTCTTGACTTAAATTTGTTACCTGCGTGTATAACAGGGGCACCAGGTAAGGCTGCAAAAACCTGCCTGAATAGATGGTTAGACTGTCTGGCCTTCACACTGTTCTGACACCCAATGCAGTGGCTGCTGCTGCAGTGGCAGTGCTGTCAGCAGTTGAGCTGCCAGCTTGAAGCCAGCTCAGGAATGCTGAAGTGTTGGTGGTAATACATAAAGTGCTTTTCTGCTGCAGAACACTTTAGCATATGCTCATGCTCAGACTTAGCTATGTGTCCCTGACATCAAATGGAGCATAAGAATTGGAGGACATAAAAACTTTTTAAAAGATGTAGAATCTGTTGAGTTCTTATACCAGAGTGCTTACGAAATATCTCATCTCTTGTACTCTAATAGCTGTTCCTTAGAGCTGTTTTACAGTAAGGCACAGATCTTGCCTCCAAAAAGCCTTCAGCTAAAGATAAACAGCATGTGAAAAGTACAAGTGAGGAAAAATGCAGAGAGACTGACATACATCTCTATCTACCGATACACTTCTATGGAAAGCACTGAGGTTTGGGCTCACCCTACCTAAGCTACAAGCCTGGTTGCTTTAATTTCCTTTCATAATGTGGCAAAAAATGGCAGGAAAGGTCATAAATGTGGTGTGTCTCAGTGAGAAGCCAGGGTCCCTCAATTACCTTCTTCTGAGGGAGGTCATAACAAGCCAGTTTATTAGAGAAAAAATCCACGTGAGCTTTAAGATCTGCTGTTTATACATACCTTGACATCTGTTTGATAATCTATGTAAATAACCCTCATGTCCATCACTGGACACTGTTAATACAAGTTGTGGCTTATATGTTTTGAAGATGAGTGTGCTGTGAGTTAAGATAAAAGGCAATCAAATCCTAGAGTGAAAGTCTGTAAGTTCATCTGTCTGCATAGATATTTAGTCTTCATGCAGTCAGTAAAAATTGGAGTTGTAATGGACTGGTGCAAAGCACAACAACCCTTCAAGATATCCAGTGTAGGTGTGGACTCTGTTACTATGCTGCAGCTGCTGGTTTTATGTCTGCAACACAGTGTATCTCAAAAAGAGGCAATGAACTTGAGCTTGAGATTTTGACATTTCCTTTTAAAACATGCATTGTCTGATTTTTCCTGATGAAAGAATGTCCACAAAGTGATTAAGCCTCTTTATTTAGAAACTCTCAGAATGATTTTTAATGGGGATTTCACAAGTGTTTCATTGACCATTCCCTTAAGAGTATTGCCCTGTAGACTACACATTTTTAAGGCTGAAGTTATTTGTTAGAGTTTTTCGGTGTCTTCTGGGAACTCGTAAGAATCTGTTACGACATTAAAATTGACATACTTGACTTCACTATGTGCGTAAATGTGATCGATACATCATTAGAATTGAGTCCTGAGCTAGAGCTTGAAGGAAGATAGACAGTTCATTGCATGTGTCCCCTGCACAAAAGGTAGTGTAAAAATGCTTTAGAAGGCATCAGGTGAAAATGGAAAAATAGACGGATGAGTGTAAGGCTGGTATCATTGCTGGGCAATGATACCACAAGCCACAAGGATCCTTTGGCGCATAGAAGGAGGCACAAATTCCTCCCTGTTGCAAGTCTTGTCTCAACAGGATTATAGACAGAAGGGAGAGGCTGATGCAAAGGACACCATGTGAGGGTCAAGGTATGAGCTCTGCTGCTTCCAGCTGGAAATAACTGGCAAGGCTTAAATGCTGACTTTGAAGGTTGATCTGATTTTCTAGCTTTCTGAGCTTGTCTCTTTGAAAATCAAACGTGGGAACTTAGTTGAGGCTGCAATTCCCTTACCTACATTTGAATCCTATAAAAGTCAAGCAGAGGGGCAGTGACACCAGGTTTTCAGGAGGAGGAGTCTGAGTTGAATATGGAGTAAGCTCGGATGCTGTACTTGGGTTTCTAGATCAGACCTGGAGAAGAAGGGACAAAGAAGCCATGAGGCAGCACCAGGCAGCAGAAAGGCAGCACCAGGCATTTAAGAAAGTCCTGAGGAAAGGTGACTGCTGGTGTGCTTTCTCAATATTGAGGAACCACATTCATTCTTCTTCAGAGACAATATGGGATTCATGCACTTAACAACTCAGCAGCCAAATTGGCTGTTTTCAGAATGTTTTGTGCATGCAATCTTTTCCTACAAATCAATTTGCATATCTGGAAAAAAAAAAGATTTTGGAGGAAGAGAGGATAGTTTTCAAGGGATTCACTAAAAAGATTTCACTGTAGAACAAAGTGTTAAGGGAATTTTTTTTATAATGGCTAACATTTGATCTTGACCTCAGTATAATTTGGAAAATCAGCTCTCTAGCTGCTGATTAGGAAGTGTGGCTGACTCCTGTATAAAGAGCAGCCTTGCTTTAAACAGAAGCTCTAATACCTTAAAGACATTATCAATCAGTGTCTTTAACACCTCATCAGACTCTCCAGGAGAAGCAGGGCCAAATGCAGAGTGTCATACCTTGAGCTTGACTTTGCTTATTATTTGTAACTGATTGATTGATTCTGAGCAAACGTCTTCATTCCTGCATCTGTTTTCTGATCCAATATTGTTTTCCTGCTGAGTTCTGAATTTTCTAAGGCATTCCAGTATTTCCAGTCTTTTTTTACCAGTTCTTTCCTTTTTTTTTTCTTTTTTCTTTTTTTTTTTTTCAAAGAACTGTTGCTTGAACTGTTACCATGTGTTTGGGTTATCTGACAGCCATGGCATAAGCTGCCTTTCCCTTGTATACTGTCCTGAGGAATCTATTACGAGTCTCATTCTATTCATCTCCTGTTTTATATGGCCGTATGTTCACCATGGTGGCACATCCGAGAGCAAAACCCAAACTTCCTGATCTGTATTTTCAAGCTGTTCATGTTCTTCTGCACTTTCTGTCAATACAAATCCTATTGAAATAGTAGCTGTAACCTCTACCTAACCTTTAGCTGATGGAGACGGGCAGATTAAAGCAAGCAATCTTTGCATACACTCATGAGCCCTGCTCAGCAAAAACCTTGAGCTTTTATGGACCATGAGACATAAGAGACAGGGTTATGGTGCAAACTGGATGTGTCAACTCATGTCTTCAGTGTCACTATGTTCTGTCTTAGTTCCTTAATATGAGGTTGCTTTCAGAGGAAAAAACCAGTCTCAGGCTTTCTCAGGCTTTCCCCTTTAGTAGGTTCAGTCCTTGTTTTGTTATTACCTTTTATTCCTTTCTAACCTTATGAGGGCTTGCTGTCTCCAACAAGGACAACCCTGAAATACAAGCAGGTTGAGGAGGGTTTCTCTTTTCTGTAGGAGAGCTGATGGTCAGATCCCAGCTTTGCTCCAGATGTCAGACTTCTCTGCCACACAAGGCTGTGTGATGTCCTCTTCTTGTGTGACCTGATGGCTGCTGCAGATGCCCAAAATATTGCCAGCAACTGCAGGAACATTGTAATACTCTTTACCAGGATGCTTCTGTGAGGAGTGGAGTAGTTTCCATGCTTCATGCAAAGGTGGAAGGATTGTCCTGGCTTTCTGTTAGAATATCCGTGTACCAGACAGAGAAAGAAAAAACGTGCCTCTAAGCCTGGCTCCCTTACTGCTGGGATAGATTCTCAGACTTCTTTCCTGGCTGCTAGGGCTGTCCTGAATGGCTAGGATTTCTTTCAGCCAGCAAATGCTCTTTTGTACTTGGACATTGCTCTGCTGGTTACTTTTTTCTGTCATAATCTTGAAGATGCGGCAATTTTCCATTGCAAGTTGAACTTTCTTATCTTTAACATTATCAAACTACAGCAAAACAAAACCATCTCCAAATGGACAATTTTTGCTTTTGATCTTGCCATCAGTTGGGACATTTGATCTCCACTCCCTCAATTTAACAGGATTCGATCACAAGTGTTACAAAGGCTTGGAAAGAGGGTAAAAACTGAAAAATACTTTCAGTGATTCATATACCTATGCTGTGCATAGCTCATTGATAACACTCACTTCTCTGGTTTGCCCATCTTCTGAGAGCAGTGGAGATACTCTCTGGTGGCTTATAGTGTGTATGGTCAAGGCACAGAGGGTGGGCAATTAGCAGGGCTTAATTCTAGTGGTTGGAATTCTGGTTGCAGCATGAATGATTTTGGATGTGCTTCCAAAATACTCTCTCTTGGCATTAAAAGACCCCACTAGAATTACGTCTTCTGTACTGATTTTTCTCAAAAAACAAACAAATTTCTGTTTGGTTAAAAAAGATTGCTGAGGGCTGTATTCTGGACTGCTATGCTCATTTGTCCACAGCAGATACTACAGAAACACATGCTTATACATATCCAGCCCATCTTTTAATACACATTGTACATGGTGAACAATATTGTCTGACCCTGGATCATAGTTTAGAAAACATACAGTTGGGCAATTTGCAGTAAAATTTGGATTTAGACACATTACTGCTAGACTCCATCATTCCCAGTATAACAGACAAAGGAAAAAGGCATTCAAATAATGAATTGTCCACTGAAAAAGCTGTAAATCCAGACTCTGCTCTGAATTTAACACCATAGAACTGCCTTAATGAGCCATAGGCTGCCAGCTACTGACATGATGTTCGGCAGGAGACTGAGGGCAAGAAGGCTGTAATGTAAGAAACATTACAGGATGCACTGGAAAGCTGCAGATGTATGAAGAAATAGGTAAGGAGAAAAATCATTACTTGCTGTTCAGAGCAAGGAATAACAGCTGCAGCTGAGGGAGGTGGTGTTGTCACTCTGCAACTGCTTAAATATCATATAACTCTGTGATTAGATTTTCCTTTAGGATTTATTCACCACTGCTCTTCACCTTGCAAAATGGGCATGACATTTGGTTGGTGCAGTTGCACTGGGAGATAGGGTATTGCAAGGACATCAGGATTAGTTTGGCTCAGTGCAGCTTGAAACAGCTCAAATCTGAGTCGATATACTAAAAAACAGGAAACAAGAAGAGCCACTGTTCTTGTTTATCAGACAAGTCTTAAGATTCTGAGGACTTGATTTAGCACTGCAGAAATCCTCAAATTATCCATACTGTAACTGTTTAAACAATGGAGGTACAAGCAGAATAGCTTAAGAATTTGTACTCCAAGCAGGAAATCAGAAATGCATGTGTTACTAAGAGAGTTGTTATTATTCAACATTACATGTGATCCTAATATAGGAATAAATCTTTTACAGTATGCAATATCATTTAGATATTAAGCAACACTTGGATTTTCATATGTAAGTATTAAAAGAAATGCAAAATTCTTGTGTTGAATTACATGTAAAGAATTACATTGATTGTATCATCAGGGAAATTCACCTTCTTCATGAAAGAAACGAGGTTTTAAGCAGCACAACAAATGGTGGATTTAAAACAAAAACAAGGGTAAATTACCTTTCACTTCCATTTAATGTCTGCCATTATGGAATGCTCTGCAGGAAAGGATTAGATTACTACCTGTGGACCTGGACTGGGATTTATCTTGCTGAGTTTCACACTTTTACATTATCATTTTCTACATTTTCTGCTAGGAGCAGACTTCCCAAGTCCTTAAAATAGATGCTTGGAAACATAATTCAACAATCTTGCTTTAACTGCCCACCTGTGGATGATGGGAACCATGTTCCAGAGGTGTCTGCTTCTTTCTCTTGTTTGCAGAGGGAACGACATAGCAGGCTCAGGAAAACCCACTCTTTCAATCTTCTGAGTGCCCACACAGCAGATATAGTTGAAAATGACAGCAGAACATTTCCCAAAGTACCCTACCATTTTCTCTTGCCCTTTGTTTCTAAAAGCTGTGCAGAAGGAAAGAAGAGGGAGGTTAATTTTTCAGGAAGCACTCCTGTGCAGTTCAGGTGCCAGAGCACTGGCACAGGCTGCCCAGAGGCTGTGGGGTCTCCTCCCTGCAGCTCTCCAGAAGCCGCCTGGCCGTGGGCCTGGGCACCCTGCTCTGGGTGGTGCTGCTGGAGCAGGGGCTGGGACACGGGGACACAGAAGGCCCTGCACAGCTCAGTCAGACTGGAGTTCTGGCATAATTTCTCCAGCCATGTTTGCACAGTCTTTGACAAGGGGCTCTGAGAGCATTTGCTAACACAATATGTGCCTTGGCCCTGCGATTGGTTTTCTGGCTCACAGGCTGCAGACTCCGTGTGGTTGGGTCCTGGTGCTGAGCTGCCCTCAGATGGGTCTGCTCTGCTCACTGGGGTGCCCTTCACTTGTCCCTAGGCAGCTTCTGCCTGCAGGGACTTTGGCTCTTGGTTTCACATGGCTGTAAGCCAGCTCACAAAAACAGTGCAGGAATATTTCTTGTTCTTTCAATTCTTGGCTTTTCTGTTGTCAAGGGAATCCAAAAAGAACAACCAGGGTGATTGTTCTTGTGAGGACACACAGTCCTGAGAACTTAAAACAAATAATCATTTCCCAGGTGAGAACATTTCAATGACAAGCTGTGTTAGAATTAGAGAATGACAGGGGCAGAACAGGGGACATTGTCCATCTAGATAAGAACATGCTTAGGAAACATTCAGATTTCAATGAAAAACAGAATAAAATGTAACCTTATTTTTTCTTTCCTACAGTCACCCCCCTCCCCTCACATCTCACAGCTGATCAATAATTTGCTTTGACATCTGAGCTGTGAAAAGAAGAGGGGAAAAAAAGGGAGCTCATGGCAATATGCCACCTAATTATATCTACAACACAAAATCACTGCTTCAGCTATATCTGACAAACATCAGGGAAGCCTTAAAGCTAACTATGCATGAAATTTTGAACAGACATACTACATGTGTGAAAATTGCCTGCAAAACATAAAAAAAGGATAAATTCTATACTTCATTGTGTTCTAATTAAATAGACAATAAGGTACCGTATCTGTTTTTTTCTTATAGTTTTTTTTAAGTCTTAGATTCTTGCATACCTTATTATAATAATTAACAATACCACTGCATGTGAAAATCAGTTTTGAGGGAGCTGATGCTCAAGTTGTCATGAAAGAGAATGGTGAGGAGAATTGCTTTATACTTGGAGAAAAGGAAGCTGTGAGATTTCAAAAATAATTATCATGACTGTGAAAAATTTGCTTGGCAGTTCATTTTACTTGTGTCTCAGGGCTGCCATTCTTTCTTTTAAGTGATTTCTTGCTAGGTCTAAATACAGGCCTCCAGTCTGAAGCTAATTCCCTACTTCAACTTTTAAACTTGCTTTTGAAGAGAACTGGGAAAGAATTATGTTTGGTGACTTCCATGATGCTCAGAATCTGACTTCACTTCATTTTCACTCTGGGATCGAGACTTCAAAGTGCCACAGAACTATTAATCCATCCTCCAATGTTAGCCATTTATTATTACTATAAGTTCTTATTTTGCTGTGGTTGGCATCAGAAAACGCAGGCTAGCTTTAGTGGAGGGAATCACGAGCAGCTTGGTTGTCAGTAATATTTGTCTTTTCAGAGCTCAGCATGTGTCCAAGGACTTCACAGTCTAAGGTCTTGCTTTTTTGGCTGTTAGTGCAAATGCTTAATTTCACTCACCTTAGCAGTTCCCAATCAATACATTAATTTATATTATTTTTAATAAAAAGGGAAAAATGAGAAACGCTAGTAAACAATCTCAAATATTGAGCCTGGTTATAAAGAATTCCTTGGTGTCCAATAATGTAGAAACAGTACTCTATTGATGACATACATACTGTTTACAGTTTGTTTTTAATGCAGTTCTATAGGATGTGTCAAGAGCATTCCTATAAGGGGAAATGGAACAAGAAGTGCTTGTTATGGGCTCCTGTTAGCAGTACACACTGCAAATAAAACTAAGCTATGCTCTATTACATTTTGTCTTGGCTCTGTCTCCAAGGAAAAAAAAGAACTAAACCAAAACACACAGACACACACATACATACACGAAAACCACAGGTTAGAATCTCTTAAAAAGAATGGCCTTGAATGGAAAAATTGCCTGTATTTCTCTAAGCTCACTGAAAATGTATCATTCTGTGACAGACGTGACATTACTTATTTTTTTCCTCCCATGCTGTCTCTTTTGAATGTTACCTTTTAATTCTTGATGCCAAATCTCTTCTGAGAACGTGCTTACAAGTATGTTCATGGCTAGGAGCATGGCAAAGGGCCCTCGTAAGGAACCACAAGCAAATGTGAAAGAAGGTCTCTTTTCCCTGAGAGAAGATGTAGGGAAGAAGTACACCTGGGAGGATATGGTTTTAAAGCAAAAATGGTTACTCTAAGGCTCTGGGTGCAGAACTTTATACTCATCGAAAGAGGGCCTCTTGCTTTTGTTGCATTTCTCAGTCCCTGCTATTTGCTGCCTACATTTGTCTTTCACTACCTTGATGATGAGCTCCTAGCGACAATGACCGACTTCTTGTGCAGATGTGTTTCTTATCACATAAGCAGAGAGGGGTGTGATGTTTTCTGTGTTAGCATAACAGTAATTAATATTGAGATGACTGGCACTCGTGGCAGCAGGGATTCTACTTTAATTTGAAAATGCACAGTGAAATTTTGCATGCGTATCTGGATATATTGCAAAATAAATTTGAGAGTAAGAGTGAAAGTCTTTGATTTATTTGATGATACTACATCTGCAAACCTGTCCATGAGTACGTTTTATATTTCTATATTTTTTACTTGCAGAAATGTGCACTGCTTCAGGGGAGTTTTGTTTGGTTTTTTTTAAGAGATGTGTTACTTATGCTCTTTCTCCCCTTTTGGCTAAAGTTCTGTTTCCATAAACACAGATAAGGGATTGTGTTCAGTTTTTCCCCTTCTAGGTAGAAGAGAAGAGAAGATACAGATTTGAACTTTCTGGCCTAAAGACCAAATATCCCAGATCATGGGCACTTGGTGAGATCACTAAGAAGCGCTACAGTGTGAGAGCAACAGCCCTTCCCCCTTGCCCTGTTGCACTGTGGGCAAGGAATGTGCAGTCTAAGGTTTACTGCCGTCTGCCATGGGGTTTGAACTCCTCCTTGTCCTCCTTGGACTGTCCTGCACCAGGTAATGTGGAAGATGACACGACAGCTGCCGTTTTGACAAAAAGCAAATTAAATGTCATAGAGAGCAAAAGTCTCCTTGGAGAACTCTTTTATCCCGATGAACATATTCTAATTGCTTGCCAGTGGCCATGAATGTACTGAAAAGAGACCTCATTTATAACATATGAAGAATAAAAATCCTCCTTGGTCCTCACAGCACTGAAATACTGTTTTCCTTGCCTACAGCTCTGAACTGCTCTCTTCTCCTGTTACTGCATTTATTGTTTAACTGAAACGAGCCCATTATTTAGCAAAGCAACGTGAGAGACAGTTTTTAATAAAAGATATTAAACAAAGTAAAGTTTATTGTATTATAAAGCTTTATGTTGCAACCAAAATGTTACCACTAGGAAATCAACCACAAAACTCAAGCAATGATTTTTACGTTCTGCTATTCCCATAAGAATATGAATTTTGCTCTTTAGATGTTTCATACTAAATTTCCCCCTCATTTCATGCTAATCAGGAGCAACAAGAAAGGCATTGCCATTACTTTTCCAGGGCATTTGACAAGTCTCTGTGTATCTACATACTTATGTGCAAAGCATATACTGAGGCCTTGATGCCCACTGCACATAATTAACAGATCCCTAGTGACTGAATCTCTCCATTTATGGAAAGCAGAACTGTGTCTATCGCTATGTCTCCTGTAGCTCTGACTCACCTCTGAGACTTTTTTCACCCCATGGCAATAACTCTTTTTGTCATATGAGTCTGTCCCTTTGGTAAGCACAGGAATACTCTGAAATGATGGAAAATCTCCCAAAATGATGTTTACAGAAATCACCTTTTTGTTTTCCAGCTATTTTGAATATATCCTGTATCGATAAAAGTGGAATGATCTGTCTATAGCTGATTGCAATAATAGTTCTTAAACAAAAATGTTCCCAGCACTGTAAACACTTGAAACATGAATGTATTTGTTACATGTACTTTTCAAAATTAATATGAATCTTAGAGCATCGGGAAGAGAGAAGACACCTTTCTCATATTTCTGAAAAAATAAAAATTAATAGTCTGTGTTTGCTATTTTTAATCTAAGGATTTCCTTACAAGCATAGAAACATTGTGAGGCCATCAAGTGCCTGCTTATTGTCTTTATTTCCCCTATTTTGCTGCAGCTGGGTGGATCCTGCTGTCCCTACCTTTGTGACCTCCCCTTGCTTTCCAGTAGCCTGAGCTTCCTGGAGCTCAGCCCATGGCCGATCTCATCTCAGCACAGGCAGCTGCGTTTGTTTTGTGCAGACAGCATGGCTCCCTAAAGATTTCCTCAGCTCTTTTGGCTGTGCTGCTCTCCTCCTGGCTTCTGGAATTTAAGTATTTGTCTTTAAAATGCGCTGTCTTCCAATCCCTACAGAAACTGGGACAAACAGATGCACAGTTTGGTCCTCGGTTTGACTCTGAAATGATTTTAGAAGTCGAGGCTATAAATCCTTGGGCTGGATGAAGGGAGAGTTTATCAGGGAAAAGATTAAGTTTAAATCCAGCATTTCCACATTGATAGCAGCATTATTATTGCCACCAAGTGCACGCACTGCATATCTCACTAGTAAGTAGCTCCAGCATATCACTCTGCTTCAAGGTCTAGTCAAAGGATTTTTTTCCCTGATCTTGTTAGCTTTGGATTGACCTTGCTTTATTTCTGTTCAGTTTCTGTTTGTTTAAGGGACAAGCTTCAGAATAAATTTATGAGCATTTAAAAAGAAAATCTGTTCAGACTATCTCATATGCACAAATATTCAGTAGAATTAAGGTACATTAAACAGTTTTATATATATATATATACACATACATATATATATATGTATAAACATTTATCAGAATGCTATTTCTTAGTAGCTATTTTGTTTTACTCAGGTGTGGCTGCTACAAGAGGAAGAGTATCAGTTTTCCCATTAGCTGAAACTTCTTTGTGGGGAAATACTTATGCATTCTTTCATACTTTCTCTTGGTCTCAGCAGTTAACCTTAGCAGTTGCCCACAGCACTTCTTGGTGGCCAGCCAAAGTCTTGGGGTGTGAAGCTGGGCTTCTATCCAATGTGTCTGTATGGTTTTTGATGCAAATACAGAGAATATTTGTGAATACTCTTCTTTTTTTTTTCTTTCAGATTATACAGCCTGATGTCTTTGGACATTTACACCATGTCCTCTTTTTTGGCCTCCAACTGCGCTGCTCATTCTGAGACTTCTGAGCAATTTCTCACTCTCATCTTCATAAAGGGCAAAGCTTTTTCTTAGCCCCATCTATGACGTCTTTTTTTAAGACCAGTCATGCACCGCAGCTGTTTCTTGTACCACATGCTGAAGGTTGGAGTGACCGGACCTCTACAGACCCATTGTACTTTGGCTGATTCCATAGATTGCGTCTGGTCAATGCACAAACGATCTTCTTTCCACTTGTTCAATATCATGCACAAATGATCTTCTGTGCAGCTTGTAAACAAAGCACATTCACCTTCACCAGCTTCATAATGATTGTAGCAACTAAAACATGCTGGAGCATCCGATTAATTGAGCCGATTTAAACACACTACACGTGGGTGATATTTTGGTATTGCTGAACACAGAGGAAACAATAGTATGCTTGCATCAGGTATATTAATTAAATAAATTAAACTTCTATTGTCTCGATTCCTAATCAGGTTGGTCTCAAAAAAGGGTTTGAAGGTTATCAGCACAGATCTCTGCATCTTGAGATTTTATTATCTGGTATCCTGAGGTATCCTGGCACAGTACATGCTTTCAAATTATTTATATCCTTGCTTGCTTACAGCTACCCAGCCATTTCCTACAGGTCTTTCAATATTAACACTTCCATCCAGTCTTAATCAGCCTCCCAGTTCCACGGGACAAGGGGTTAACCGGAGATCTAACTTTAGCTATTTAACGTAGGTGACTAAGTTACTGCCTGTAAGAGGCAGCTTACCTGTGCAGATGTACCTGGTCTCCAGCTCAGGAATCTGCCCTCAGTTCCTTAAAGTGTACTGTGTTGCAGCAGGATGGAGCAGCTGACTGTATGCTTTGAAATTATTCAGTTGTTAAATGTGCTTAAAGATATGTTATTATCTACTGAGTGCAAATCAGATGAACAGTTGTCAGTCATGAAAATAATCTGTCTAATCTCACACATTCGTTTAAATGAAAACCTGCAATTGTAGTGACAGACCGTTGCATTTTTCTTGGCAAAGTCTTGCTGATAAACTTGGTGGCCACTGTTACAAATGTCATTGCAGTCATATAGAATCGTAAATTGCTACTTGAGTTGAAACTATATTTGCTGAATGATTTTTCTTCAATACATGAGACTTTGGGTGGCTTGAAAAATGGACAGAAATTGCTCCTTTTTGTACAATGACATTGATTCTTGTAAGATGAATAACCTCTCATATCTCCTTTTAAAAGCCTTGTATGTTGCCATGAAATGAATTATTTCATGTGAATGTCTTATTTCTATGATTAATGATAAAAATGAAGAATTTTTTATGCTACAGGAAAACATTTAGCTCTATTCAAAAGAAAACCCCAGAAGTGCAAGGGAGAAGTTCAGCAAATGGGTAGAAAAATTTGAGAGAGAAGAATTTTGTGGTGACCAAAAATGATAGTTTTGCAAATACTGCATTTTTGTTTTGGTTACCTGTCTCCCATTAAGTGCAAACTGTATAACTACCAACGTCAATAGGTATAGAAAGAAAAATGCTGCAGACAAGGGATTTGGTGCACAAGTGCAATGCTTTATGACTTCATATATGTTAGGAACAATTTCACGCAAATAATTTGAAATACAAGCTTTGTAGCTCCTATGTCTGAACAATTACTTGCTAGCATTACAAGTGTCTCATTTAAGATCAACCTGAGCTCCATACTTACAGTTCACTCAGTGATACCTGAGTGTTTGACTCTCTTTCATGGCTTTAGCATTTGCCACTTCCGTTATCCCTCATTCATGGCTACAGCAGTGCTTCAGAGACCCAGACTTGTCTTTTACAGTTTCAGTTCCTATCTGAAGCACACAAAACTTGTTCAGGTGCAGCCCATACATGTCTGAAGCCTTCTGGGATTCTACAGGACACTTGAGACACCTGGCAGATATGGCACAGGACATATGATAGATCAATGCTCTTCCAAAGAGGCAGGTGGAGGCCAGGTGGGTACTCTGGGGCACCCAAAATAGCCCTGGCTACCAATGCTCAGGCAGCTAAATCACACTCTCAGACTCCTCAATAGTCAAGGGGGATCGATAATGACTATTATAGGATGGTTCAGATTTTGAGTAAGTTGAATCACACTGCTATTTCTTTTTCTGTCAACTGTAGAAGACTCTTCAGTTGATAATGCTCCTAATGCTAAGCATTTCAGTTTGATTAGGTCTGGGTTTGTATATCTAGCTGCTGCAGATGACACAGTAACTGCAGAAAAGCATATGCTGATTTTAATTAGTTTCTGATTAGACCGAGGCAAAGTGTTTCTCTCTGAATAACGTATTTACAAAAAGAAAAAAAAAAAAAAAAACCACCAAAAAAACAACCTAGAGATTCAAGCTGGCTGAAAATAATTCATGGCATTTGTCTCAGTTTTGCTGAGAGACTAGCTTACATAAAAATGACAGCAAGCTGTAGAGGAAAGGCAGAGTTTAGTCAGACTTATTTTTAAAATGGTTGTTTCTCACATTTGTTGACTGTGTGAGGTTCCCATATTGATCAGAGCAAAAAAAGGACAACCACCAGATCTCCAGAAGAGATGTGCTGCCTCTTCTTCCTCGTACCTCTTCAGCTTGCTATCTCCTAATCATTTAACGTCTTATTCTCTTTATTCTCCTTCAAATCCTGATGTGAAGCTTCCTACTCCTACACAGTGGTGAGTTACCAAAGCTGCAGTACATTTTGCAACTTAACACTGTTTCTACTGCTGGTTTGTTTTTATTCTTGCTGCCTTGGAGCAGATGTTGCTCACTGGAGGTGGGACTGGTCTCTGAGCCGGGTCTGTATCTCTGCTTCTTGCAGGATATTGCCAACAAAGGTACACCTTCTTTCCCTGCCTAAAGATTGTTACTCTTCTTCCGGGGGTTCTGCAGTATACACAAAGATCATCTGACTGTGTTTCCCCAGCCTCCTCTGCTGAAGCTGCCTCCTTTGTGCATTTCAGCCAAGGAGGACTTGCTAAATTGAGGTTGGAACTTTTCTCTTACTGAGCCTTAAAGTCATTCTAGTTCAACTTTTAGTATTAGAATATTACAAAAAGCAAATGGAGATCAGCAGGAATGGTTGTAGCCTACCGAGAACAGTCAATGGCCCACTTACTAGGAAGCTCTCCTGTCAATCCCTCCTGGGTGAAACATGTAGCCTTTGTGTGGGTTGTGTGCCTGTCACACTGAAGGCCTGCTCTCTCCTTCAGCAGGATTGCAAGCCTGACCGCTTGTTTTCATTTCCTTTTCCTGTTTTCCTCTGGAAAGCAAATGTCAGGGTGACAGCACATTTTTTCAGGAGTATTTTTTTGCTGGTTTGTTTTGACAAGGATTGGCTCATTGCATGGCTCCATCCCCAGCAGTGTCACTGTGTGTGTGAAATAATGAGTAGCACTCATTGCAAAGCTTTCAAGCCACACTCACAGAAGGCAGAGGTAACCCAAGGTATCTCAGCCTAAGCAGCCAGTGCTGCTGGAGCTTTCATAGCACCTAGTGATCTCCATTAACTACTCAGGGAATAAAGAGTTTCTCTGGGGGAGAAGGACTGCTTCCATCAGTGCTGATCCTGTCTACATACAAGGTTAACATCTGGGGACCGAGGGCCAAATACTCTTCCTGCACCTTTAGTATATACATAGGCAAATGCTAGCAAAAGGCAGATAGTGACATTAAAATACAGTAATAAAATACTAGTAAGAGACCTTAGGGAATCAGTTCACTGGGGAATGTGACTAAATTGCCTTTTACAGATTTTCTGTGTGTCATCTGGGATTGCTGTAGAGGGGATGTTTAATTTATTTACTTGCCATATTAAATTAGATAATTTACACAAATTACCAGCCATAAATTTGCCATGGAGTAAATCAACCTGATCTCTATGAATTAGTTTATCTGTGACCTGTTTGAAGCTACCTGATAGGATTTTGAAGCACAATTAATTGATTAAACAAGACAAACGTTGTCACTCTGAATGAAGTTCTATCTTATTCATTTCAGGAATCAGAGCTGTAAGTGTTCATCTCATTGGCCATGCATTGCTCCGCAATATACTTCTCATCTGAAAGACTGCTGGCTCTCTTCAAAAATCTATAAAATATTCTGTTTGATACCCATCGACCCAGTTGCTTGTTTCTATAGTGCTGAACTCATTTCCTTGGAGGTAATTGAGGCAATCAGTTTCTCATTATTTAGCTGATCCAGCTTTGGCATTTTAATTTTAGATGTTCAATAATTTCTAGTCTATTAGCTACTAACTTTGATGTACACATCTGTTTATAACTATATATTAACAATTTCCTCATTAATTTTGATGTGAATTATATATTATCACTAAGAAACACCTTACCAGTATCTGTGAAATTTTTCTGTTTTGAATTATGTTTGTGCTAGTTTCATTATTAATGGATAAAAATAACTTGAATTATAAAATGCAGACATTTATATTCAAAGTTGTGGATACTATATTTCACTTTGGTGGAAAGTTAAAATAGCTATCTGAAGGTTGTTCTAATTAAAGAATAATCAGATATTTAAATATCAATATTTCAATAAAAAGAAAACACAATAAATTTGTTCATTAACTCATTATCAGTTACATAGCATTATTAGCAACTACTGACACTTGAGTTCAGAGTGACAGGTACTTAAAAATATGGAAAGTTATGATATGCACCATTTACTATATAACTTTAGACATAAATTGATAAGCATGTGTGAGAAATTGGTGTGAAAGAGGGAATGGAGTGTGAAGAGAAAAACATCCCTACCATGCACTGCTGTCATTTTTTAAATAAAGTTTCTTTTTTGCCAAGGAACTTCTGCCTCTTTTTTCCCCCCTCCCCCCCATCTACTGAACGGTGGAAAATTTAGATATGGATTCACAGAAAAATCCCTTGCAAAACTGTATAAAGATCCCTTTATATGGAGCAGGTCTAAATTGCCACCTTTTGAGTATCCAACTTTTGAAAATTTTACATCCTTGTCTTTTAGGATATGCCTGGGATAAATTACCACCAGAACAACAGCCTTTCTAGTGAACCTTGAGCTAGTGCAAGCTCGCTTAGTGAAGCCCTGAAGCTATGTGTTGCCACAGATATGCAGAGTTGATGTATTCCAGTTATAAGCTGTTTCCTTGTGACTCATGATATAAACATACTTTTATTTCACAGCACCCCAATCTGGTTGAGGCGAGCAGGGCCTTCTGTGTCCCTGCATCCCAGCCCCTGCTCCAGCAGCATCACCCAGAGCAGGGTGCCCGGGTCCACAGCCAGGCGGCTTCTGGGGAGCTGCAGGGAGGAGACCCCACAGCCTCTGGGCAGCCTGTGCCAGTGCTGCCAGTGCTCCGGCACCCGCAGTGCACACAGTGCAGCACTGCTCCTGGTGTTCAGAGAGAACCTTCTAGGTTGCAGTTTGTGTCCGCTGCCTCTTGTCCTGGCACTGGCCACCACTGAGAAGAGCCTGATGCCATTCTCTTTGCATTCTCCCTTCAGGACTTTGAGCACTTTTGTAATGTTTCTGTCTCTAAGTTGAAAGCATCTTTAACTACAGTGCCATTGGCCATCATGAAAGCACAGTTCTAACATGTCTGCACAATAATCAAGAGACACATGTAAATTAATGCTCCTTTATCACTGTCTCCTGAGAAAGGAAACCCCTTGCTGTGCTCTAGCAAGCAGGTTCCTTGTGACGGCAGCGTTCAGGGGTCAAAGCCTTGCCCTCACCTGACATGATCTCAAAATAAAGAGCAATAGGCCTTACTTGCTACCCACACATCTGGCCTATGCTGCAGAACTGCAAGCAGTTATCAAGACTTGACAACCCAATGTTCATACTTTACCCTTCTGTGCTAAGACACTCCTTGTGAGTTTAATGCAGGAGGTGAGTCTGCTTTTAGAATAAGAAACACAGAGAAAAATACAGCTGCAGCATGAAAATCCAGAAAATCCAGGAGTTAGTGACAGGAGGCCAGGTGGGCATTAAGCCAGCTCCAGGAAATGTCAGTAGTCCATAAAAGAGAGGAAGAAACCTTGGGCCAATGAACTCCCATAAATTAACTTTTGGCATTCTATTCTCTCTTGGGACTTTAGACACTGTAACTTATGCAAAATACAGAGAGCTTCTTCAGATCATAAGTCTCTTCATTAAAAAAATAAAGGTGAACTGAGGAAAAGGCCACCTGGGCCACCGGAGTGCATAAAAAGGAAGAGATAATGACTGATGATCAAAGTAAATCATGAGTTTTGGGTCTACAAACCAACTTTCAGTCAGAACCTAGAGGTTTAGAGATTTTGGCACTGATTCTAGAGACTGAAGAATTTCTCATTCATATGCACTCTTGTTTTTGCCAGTGAACATAAAATACATAGATTAGCAAGCACTTTCAGAGTTCTGCTCTCCTACCTGTTAAGGAACAAAGCAAATTAAAAGTCAAATTAGGCTTCATGGATTGTGTATTAATAAATCAATTCTCACCTAGTAGACATGAAACAGAGACAGCATTCAGATTGTTTGCTAATGTGTTACTAATATGAGACAGCCCTTGAAATGGAACATCTTATTTAAAAGTTACCTAAAAGCCATTTAGAGAAAATTTCAATTGGATAAAAATGCTGATGAAGTATGTATAAATATTTACATGTTTGCGAAGAAGACAAATCTCAGCACTAATTTCAGCTCTGCGGTAATACCTAAGAGGGATGGACAGTTTTATGGTTATTCTGAACTTTACAATGAATGAACATATGGCAAGAGTCATTGAGCTCTGGATCGCTCACCGTCCTTAGAGAGCAGTATATATAAAGATAAGATCTACGATCCTGTGAAACATGCTGCACTGTCAGAATGACAGAATCACTGGCAAATTACAATCCATGCTCCAAAACAAAATGCCCTCCCAAATTATTGTAGTGGTAGTAATGGTGATGTGAGGATGGTTGGACTAGATGATCTTGTAAGTCCTTTCCAACCTTGTGATTCTATGATTTTATGATTTCAAGAATGCTGTCTGTAAGAAGGCAAGAATTACAAACCAAAATGTATAGGCTGTCTTAAACTCTCTACCAAGAGAGAATGAAGTATACATGTGGACTGTGAAGACTTCTGAGTCTGAGTCTTGAGTCAAATTCCTTATCCAGCCAAGGGGAAGGTACAAGCATGGCCAGGCTGCAAGTCGACTCATCCTAACTGAGGTGTCAAACATAGGCCAGGCAAACTATGTCTGAAAATGCATCCACTAACTAGACCCTTGAAATGATTAGCTTAATTGTAAATAGCAGGTGCTGGAAAATCTGGGAAGGTTGTAGCTCAGGTGTCTCGGTAGATGAATTCTCATTTTTCAGAGTATGTACCTTACAGCAATTCTTGTTGCACTAGGCATTTTTAATCAGTCCTCAAAGTTATTTGCATCTGGCCCTTTACTTTCTGCAGAGGTAAGGAGGCATGTAGCTTTCCTGCTCTGAATCTGCTTCAACTAAACAAATGTACAGCTCCACTGCTGTCCCTTAATGCATTCAAAGAAGTGACTAACATTTGTCACTTTTCTTGAGGAGAGAACTGAACATACAGTACAGAATTTCATTTCATTATGTTTCCAGAAGTGTTTATCAGCAAAAGCTTGCTTTATAGAGCATACTTTATGCAAAACTGAGGGTCATGATATATGAGATGGTTTAGCATTTCACTGAAAAACATGTACCAAAATCACTATGTTAAAGGAGAATAAGATAAATTTGTTCGTCTTTTTCTTGTTTATCAGGTACATAAATGCTGAGCTATGATGCTTTTCTGAATTAGGTGTATGTTTTCACATCCTTAGAGGAAAGGAAGAGTTGAATCTCGTGAAACATTGTTGTTAGGTCAGGTGAAAAGTGAGCTTCCAGCAAGCTACAAAAATATAATTAGATGATACAAAAATATAATTAGATTACTACCCCACTAGGAAGTTTGAATACTTCTGCTACAAAGAAATGCCATTCTGCTGGAGCTCACCAATGTCTGTGTTACAAAATAAGAAGAATATGAAAGCAATTCAGATGAATTTATGTAGCAGTGAGAGAAAAATTATGTAGCCTGGCCAGCTTTTGTCACATACAAGATATTGGTACTGTTTCACCCAATAAGAAAAAAATGTTGATTCATCTACACCATGCAATCTATAACTTCCCTCATCTCATATTTTCCATCACCTGTTATGTCAGGACTCCGAAGCTCAAGTCTAGAGCATTTCTTGACAAGAAGCTTGAGGAGGAAATAAAGAGATCCATTGTGAGCCTGTGCAGCTTGCTTCAATTCCTGCTTTATTCTGCACTTAAACAAGAACCTTGAACTCCTAACAGCATTATGACACAGTGCTCATCAGGCCTTTTCTCTGAGCAGTGCTTGTTTCACTAACTTGAATCACCTCAGAGTTAAATGCCTGGACTCCCTTTCCTGTTGATGAAGAGAAATAGCAACCTTCACAATGTGATTCGTCTCTCAGCTGCTTTAAACATCTTGTGTGGGGCAAATACTTCACCTGCCTGTTCCCTATGGGATTTGTGATTAAATAAAAGATATTGGTGCACACGTGTGTATGGGGTGACTCTTCTGTAGACTTTCATGTAGAATAAATTGTCACAAGAAAAAAAAAAAAAAAAGAAGAAGAAGAAATAGAGGATAATTTTGGTTGAGTGGTAGAAAAAGCACATCCTTTTTAAAACAAAGAAGAAAAAAGCATGAGAAATCTCTCATAGTGATACAAAAGAGATAGAGAGAGAAAAAAACAGTGACAGTGTGGAAGAAGTGAATATTGCCTAGTATCCAAAAGCACAATCTCTGTCTTGATCTGCTTTCATTTAATTTAATGGTATAATTCCTGCCCACTTCATGGGATAGGGCAAAGCCAAAGACAACACTGCAAATGAATACATATCCATTAGGGAATTAACAGTCACTGTGGCAGGAGTGTTTAGAAACATCAGATTTTAACTTTAAAATGTAACCTTACTAAACTCATTTATTAACAGCACGCTTTTTGACATTGGCCAAGACTTACACAGTATTAATCATCACCACTGCATATACAAACCTGTTAGTCTTTAACACGTATTCTTAATTAGCTGTGAGTATGCAGTACCATGGAGCTGATGCCAGATAGCACAGATTGCTACAGTTGCTGATGGTCCTCTGTCAAAAAGGCTGAAGTGCTTTGAAAACTCATCCATGAGAGATGTTGTGACTGTCGAGGGCTTTTTATTTCTTTTTATTTTACCTTGCTTCTTCTTCTTCTGCTTTTTCTTTTCTTTATGTCTTTATTTCTCTCTCTTTTTTTTTTTTTTTTTTTTTTCTTCTGCTATTACCCC
Source organism: Centrocercus urophasianus (assembly GCF_019232065.1). Taxonomy (NCBI): domain Eukaryota; kingdom Metazoa; phylum Chordata; class Aves; order Galliformes; family Phasianidae; genus Centrocercus; species Centrocercus urophasianus. The sequence continues at coordinate 65,949,797 of NW_024884364.1, read as the reverse complement.
TCTTCCTCTCTCCATGAAATGGCCTCCTCTGCTCTTTATTCTGTTCATCTGGGTTTTGATTTTGCCAGTTGTCTTTCTTGTGCATTTGCCAGCTGTGATCCCTTGGGTTTTTGTTGTCCTTTGTCTACCAGACTTTTGTCACTAACATCCATCCTACATAGAGCAAGAATCATCTTTCCTTGTCTCTGCAGTGATCTCATTGCTTATATATTTAAAGTTAGATGGTTGCTCATTGTGTCTGATTGCCTTCATCATGTTACAAAGCATTTAAGTTCTGTTGCCCATTACATTTACATAACATAGAATAGAATCATAGAGGAGTTTAGGTTGAAAAAGTGTTCTGAGTTCATCAAGTCCAATCAGTAACTGCTAATTCTAGCACTAAGCCATGTCCCTAAGCTCCATACCAAGCAATCTTTTAAACATTTCTGGAGAAGAAAACAGGGCCATTTTCCTAGGCTTCCCATTCCAATGTTTCGCATGATAAAAGCAAATAAATATTCATAGTACCCAGATGAGTATATGTATAATTTGTAGGGACCACAGGTCTCTGTACTGGCTAACAAGGAGTATCTAATAGGCATTCATTACAGTTGGAGATCCTTACTATGCTTTTAAAAGTTTTCAAAGAGATTTAAAGGAGATTCAGAGCTGAAGTACAGAGAAATACGTCTTATTGCTTAAAACTACTGCGTGAGCATCTGGGTTCAAAGTAAATGTCAAGAGAACTACAGGAAGACAGCACATATATTAAGACCCTCTAAGGAAGAGAGAAGTTTCTGAAATACATTGAAGCTGTTGTTCACACTAGTGCAAAGGAAAACTCAAAGTCCTGTCTCATAAGCAAATCAGAATGAATTGGACACTCTGTAATGTAGAGATCTCTCTGAAATCTGAAATGTAATCCAAAGACTGATTTTTCATTTTGAAGGTGTTTTGAAACTTACTTCTATACCTACCAGCTTCTCAGCTAAGGACCAGAGCCAATAGGCAATGACTCTAGAACTGTCATATCATTTTATATGACCCTTACACAATATTGACCTTCTCACTCATTTTTTAATACTGTATTTAGCTGTTCTTTCTATATAATATCGTACCTGCAATTAGGTGAACTGTGGTTACCCTAGAATCCACAGTCCATCTCCTTTTTCCTTGCCATGAACGAAGCTGACCTGGGTGTCACATGGAACAAAGCTAATTCATATAACAAACTGATAGTTCTTGTCCCTGGGAATGATTAGTCAAGCTCTAGATCCCATACGAGTGAAAGCCATGCACTGACAACAAATAAGGAGGAACTGCTTGTGTTTCTGCAGCTTGTTTAAAGCATTTTGTGAGGAAAACAGTTGGGTTGTGGTGCTTGTAACAATATGATGTGCATTAAAGTTCAAATAATATTCATATATGTTTTTTAAGTACTCAAAACTGTGAGTGGTATGAACTGATACAGTCCTTAGGATGTTATCTGGCTCAAAAAGGCAATGCCTATAACGTATCTGAGAATGTAAACCTTGGGCAGTTCTGACTTGCAAATTCTCTAAAATCCAATGAACAGTAGCTACAGGACTATTTTATTTCATGATGCAGTACTCATTTATCTGTGGTTATCTTGAACTTTATCCCTTCTAGATTTTATAGAGTTAACAGTTGATGAAATCGGGATCGTACATTGTAGGCAGTATTGCTGGAACTCATGTAATGATTAGCTTAACAACATACCCTTAAAGTGAACAGCAGAAATCTGCTACAAAATCTATTCCTTCTTTTCATGCATTTGTGAAAAGAACAAGTAAGAAGTACAGAATAATTTTGTTAAATGAGGTTTAAAATGTATGCTGTACTTTCTCAGTGTAATTTCTGAGAAGGCAACATGAAAACATCTCTTGAAACTGAAAGGTGGATTCATGCTTTCTAACTGGATACTGAAGCTTCAGCCTAAGTGAGCAGGCAGCCTCTCCTCTCAGACTAAATATAGACTCCATTTAGAGAGAGACAGGCTGCTGTGGAGGTAATTTAAAGCAGAAATACAATTTTCAGTGCTCTGAGGTCACATACTAGAGTTTGATTCTCTCATGGTGTTACTCCTGCATATTTGGGCTCTGGAGTGAAACTGGCAGAGCTTTAGTGTGGCAATATCACTCCTCCCCATTGTGTGTGCAGGGAGCTTAGGAAAACCGAGGTTGGATATAAACTCCAAGTGAGTGCCTGAAAGTAGGTGGTGGGAAATCTTTCCATCATTTTCATTTTGAAAGTGATTTTCCAGAATGAGGAGGAGTTTGTACCATGTCCATTTTTCCCCTGTCTAATGTTTCATGCACCCCTATGCAAGTTTTAAAACAAGTGACAAAATCTGCAGAATAAATCTGCAGATGTTTAGTCACGTGGCTCTCTGTTTTGCTGAAAACTAGATGGCTACATAAGAAGATCCATCTCTGTCACATATGGTATTTTTGTGTGTGATGTAGAGACTACAGGGAGGCAGAAGCATAAACTGATGCAGCAGATGGAGGTTTGCATCTGAACACAGTCACATTGATTTCTTCTTCATAGCAGTGGAAAATTTAGGTTGAATCTGGCATATTTTCTCTTTTTTCATACTATTTTTTTAATGTACCAAGGTGTATACTAGTTATACATTAAATGTTAGACTTCATCTTTTGTGCATTTTATTTGAATATTCTTTCTCAAAAAGTATTATCAAGTTAAAAACTATTTACTACTATAACCTCTTTAAAGTACTAGAATTAATTACTTGAATGGCTGTCGGACACTTGCTTACTTAAAAATGATCTTTGTATTCAGTTTTGGGGAAAAGTGTGGAGGAAGAGTATTTATGGGAAAGCCAGCAGGTTGCACTGAGTCACATGCAAACATCTTTCGATCACGCCTGATGTGACGTAAGCAAATTTTAAGGCGTGAGTGACAGAACACTCTTCTATTATCTGGAGATAATGGAAAGATTATGTAAGACCAGGAATCAAAGTGAGATAAAACGCTGGCAATTAGTGGGGTACGTGTGTTTTAATTCATACATATGCAATTTCATCCTCTTGTCATGAGGTAGGAATCTGTGGTGACAGATACCTTTGCTGCTTTCAAAAACAGGTTGCATATATCATCATTGTACCATGAAAAAACAATCCTTTTCTTTCCTGACAAGAATCTTAAAAAGTAAGATTCACTTAGAAATATCAAATGATTTCTTTTGAGACAGCAAGAGGCAGAGTAGCACAGGCATCCCATTGCTTTGCAATGCTGGAGCAAGATCCTAGTGCTAAGTCCCCCTGGGCTCCTCTTATCCTGTTCCAAATTGTTGAGCAATGCTGTAATACAGAAGTCCCGCATGAATGCCTGGTGGGGATACATCCAGATGGGATCCAGGAGGGCATGGAGTCTCTGGGAGCCACAGGGCCATCAGCTCTGCCCGGAGCAGATGCACAGCCTTGCCCACTCCTTGCAGGGAAGTAATTATGGCCTTTACTTAAGGTAAGAAGTTTCACTCTGAGAGTAGCAACTAGAGGAGTTTTCCTTGTAAGGTTTTTCCTTTCCTTTCCTTTCCTTTTTTTTTTTTTTTCTTTTTTCCTTCCTCCTCCTCTTATCTCAACATAATTTTTTAGAATTTTGGCCAGGAATTTGTTATCTAAATCACATGAAGGAACACTTTTAATTGTTGCTGCTTGAACATCCATCTCATATTTACATGTGGAAATGTCTTGTGTTATAATCAGCGTATTTTTAAAATTTGCTAGTGATTTTCAAAGCAACAACATGCCATATCAGTGCCAGCAGTGGAGTGGTAAATATTTTTAGCAACAGAAGAATTGTGGAATTAGACTTGAATAATTATTGGGAATTGTTTTGATACTTGTTTTCACTTTTACAGTTTTTGTCATGAGTTAGCTTTTTAAACTAGTCACAGGTGAGAAGTGAAGAAGGATCTAGAGCAGAAAAAGAGCACAGTTTCTCACAACTCACACTACTCCAAACTATCTTCAAGCCTTCTACACTTCAGCAACTGTTTCTTCATTAAATTAGAAACAAAAGTCAGTGTCTTCTTGCAGTGGACCCAATCTTTTAAAAATATGTGCTAATAGTGAAATTCAGTAGCTATAGAAAAAAGATTTGAAGAAAGTAAGACACAAGTAATATTAATTCCTAGAAAAGATTTTCAAAGTTTTAAGCTGAAGGTGGAGAATGATCTCATTGTGTTAATGCTTAGGAGAGTTATTCCAAATGAATGACCAGCAAAGAAGTCTCAAATGTTTTACAGCTTACAGATTTTTTGGACTACACAGGTAAAATGAGGAGAAGATTCTTTGGAAAGCATTGAGTATATGGTCACAAAATATGAGCATATCTTCTATTTTTCACTGGAAGATAAAAGGAAAGATGCTTCATTCAAGTTGTATATAAAGATAGAAATCAGCTGAAACTGATTTTTTAATAAACAAAATAACAGAAAATAAAATGGTGAATTTGATAATTTGGGAAATCTGTTTTTTCTTAGTTCAAGACTGGTACAGATCTTCCAGAACTAAAGAATGATCACATGTTTTCCAGTGCACTGAGGAATATATGTTTGCTGACTATACATTGCACTGTGCCTGGTAGAAAATATCTGGTGATTTTGTAATATCTGGGTAACTCATTTGGGAAAAATATTTTAAAATATAATTTAGGCTCATTATTTCAAGGGTACAGTGTGAACAATCAGAATGGCTATTAAACAATTCAGTACAATGCACTTGACTTAAAAATTGTCCTGGAAGATTTAAAAGACCTATTTGTAGCACTGTGAGAGCACTGTAGCACGATTCAGGATGATTTATTAGGATCACAGGTTCTAAGGCTTATGTGCAGAATGATAAAAACTGCAGAACTGACACAATGAAAGCTTTCTGAGAGAGACACAGTTAGCTGTGTAGAAATTGAAAAAAAAAGAAAAAAAAAGAAAAGAAAATAGGTCAGAAATGGCAAGACTGCTACACAGTCATCTTCTTTTGGAGAGAGAGAATGTGGTCTCTGAAAATGAATGTGCTGACATCTCCCAAGAAAAACTATTATTTCCTCTGCCTTAGGGTTGTATGCTATAGCTGTGCTAAAGGACACCATAGCACAAAGTTGGGGAAACAGCTGAACTTATCCAGGAATAACTGCCTGTTTTTCCCTTGAGGTCAATGGGAAAACTTTTGGCAAAGGTAACAAGTTATCCTTTTGGCTACTGGGAATACATGATCCAGAAATCACTTGCAAAGCTTTATTTGGGAATTTTACAGTTAGGAGGAAGAATTCAGTAAGGAAGCAAGGAGAGAAGTAAGAAAACAATAGTTTTTCAGTGACAGGTGAATTTTCATAAAAATAAATAGAAGAGGAAACCAAACCTATTGGAGTTTTTTTTACCCGCATATTCCACAATTATTTATATGTTCTTTTATTGCTGTGTTCATTTTTACATCTTCTCTATCTCAGTTACTGATAGAATTAATTTCCACTTCAAAGGTAAATAAAACCCCAAACACAATAGGTATCATATCAAAAGAATGACAATGTCTTCTGTACAAGACATATATTTGCACTAGGTCCAGTGAGAAACAATAACAACAACCACAGCAACAACAAAGAACAACAAAAAAGAGGAGTAGTTTTGTGAACTGCTGATAGGACAAGATTTGGAGGAATAAAATAGGAATAATTCATCCACAGGCTGGGGCTTGTAATGGTTGGACTTGGTGACCATAGAGGCCTTTTCCAATCTAAATGATTCTATCAATATTCATGCCTGCAGACTCCTAAGAATGCGGTAGAAATGATACTGTCTACCTGTGAATGAATGTTATCTCAGGGCAACAATTTATGCATAAAAGGTCTGATTTTCAGATATGTTTAACAGAAGCACCTTGCACCACAATCAGTGATAAATGCCAAACTTCTGTTCAGAGAAACCAATGGAAGCTGTAGGAACTCAGTGTCAATTAAAAACTACGTCACTTTTCCAAGGGTGCTTATCTATTGATGTGAATCCTTGACTTCAGATATCTAGATTTAAAAATTTTGAGCTTAATAAGATTTACAATGCAAAGCAGCCAAGAAGGAATTTCTCTCTACTCCTCGCTGCCTTTCATTGCTGTTGCTAAAGGAAAGCAGTGCCAGCTATCTCTCTAAGCAGTTAAGATTATGATGAGCTGCAGCAGTTTAGTAAATTTTTTCTCACTCATTTTACAACATACAATAAAGTATGTCTAGCAAAGTTTTACTGCTTTGTTCTCGGGAATAAACTTACATAATTTGTATGATAATTTCATTAGGAATGCTACAGGTCAAGGATCATGGTTAAAACTGGCAGAAGTCAATGGAACAAGTTCTTCTGTAAATTGCATGTATGAAAACTTATTAGGTACACTGATATTGCAAGGATGTGGCTGAGATAAAAAAATATATCTATTTATCTGTCTAACAAATGCTTTTTTTTAAGAGCAAAACATTTTTATCTTGTATGCAATCAGTTGCAGGTGATTTTGAAAAAGCTCAGAGCTCTTGGTGTTTCTACTGAGAGGCCTTTGGTCCTAGACCTACTATAATTTATATTATTATTTTTTCATGCATGCATAGACTATGTCTTCAGATAGAGAAAAAAGTTAAATCAGATGTATATCAAGAAAAAGTGTCTTGTTATTTAAACAGCTTCAGCTTAGAACAAATGTTCTGAACCTAAACAAAGTCCCTTTTCTTAGAAGATGTTCACTAAGATGTCTCCAGTTCCATAGTTAAACTGGTGTATGGGAGCCAGTATCAATATGTAAGCCCTCAGCCTCCCATTTCCCAAGCTTTGCACCTGTAACGTTGCAGCAGTATCAATTGCACACAGTTATAGCTGAACACAGGCTCTGTCTGAGCACTAAGAAGAATGACATAAATATTTCTGACAAGTGAGGAATGATGAGACAAAATCCACTGTAAGTGCCTATATGAAATAGCCAGCATCTTCTGGGAACTCCAGATAGAGTCCTGACACTTGTTGTCCTATTGAGTTAGCCATGTATAAAATATCTTGATACACAGCTATTTTAGAGACTGGTGATTCAAGGAGACTAAGGAAATAATATAGGCTTATAGAACTCACAGGCAGTGCAAAGCCTCACTGTGTTTCACCACAAAAATACAGAAAAACCTAGGTGCTAGTTGACAAGTCCTCATGTCTGATCTGTCCAATACAGAACTAAATCTGCAAAATTTTAGGGGATTTTGGAGCTCATACTTGCATATGTTAATCTCATACTGCTCAAAAAAATTGTAACTGTGGTGAACAGCATCCATTAAAATATTATCATAAAACAGAATACAGTATTAATAAAAATATCATATTGTCATATTGACATATTGACTATGGTAATATCTCTTGTTACAACTTTCCTGTCCAGACAACACCAGACTCACTATAGTATGTTTGTCCCACTCTTTCTTGTAACAGGGATCCTCAGATTGAGCACTATTTTCCTACTGTTGTCAAGTGTCAAAAAGCCCTTTCTTGCACAACTGCTTCCTAAATGGTTGTCTTCTTGCAACCACTGTATTGTTGCATGGAGTTGTCCCATATGAGATTCAGGACTTCATAAGGTTCCTGTTAGCCTGTTTCTCCAGCTTGTCCGGGTCCTTCTGGATTGCCACATTAACTGTCCCTGCCAATTTGGCTTCATGTGCAAAGCTGCAGAGCCTACACTGCTATCCTGGTTGTTAATGAAGGCATTAAGCAGGTTTTGCCCCTGAGTGATGCCACTTTTTAGTCTGCCAGCTGAACTTTGAGCAACTGATCACAACTCTGAGCCCAGAAGTTCAGCCAACTTCCCGCCCACTTTATTGTTCATTTATCCAGCTCATATCTTCACACAATCACAGAATGGCCTGGGTTGGAAGGGATCTCAAGGATCACGAGTCTCCAACCCCCCTGCCACAGGCAGGGCTACCAATCTCCGCATTTAATATTAGACCAGGTTGCCCAGGGCCCCATGCAACCTGGCCTTGAACTCCTCAAGTGACGGGGCATCCCCAACCTCTCTGGGCAGCCTGTTCCAGCACTTCACCATTCTCATAGTAAAGAATTTCCCACTGACATCCAACCTAAATCTTCCCTCCCTCAACTTAAAATCATTTCCCCTCGTCCTGCTGTTATCTACCCTTTCAAAGAGTTGATCCATATAATCAACTCTACTGATTTGATGATATGGATAATATGAAGCATGCATACAAGGCCTTGCTAAAGTCAAAATATGTAGCATTCCTCACCCACCTTTTTCCATAGATACAGCCACTTATCACAGATTACAATCAGACTGATCAGGTGTGACTTTTCCTTGGTACATTCATGTTGGCTGCTTGCAGTCACTTTACCCTTTGTATGACTGCAAGTTTTTTCTAAGAGGAATAGGTCCATTCCCATTGCAGGAGCTGAGGTGAAGCTAACTGCTCTCTAATTCCTGGATCCTGTTTCTTGCCCTAAATGTGAGCCATTTGGCTGTTTGCACTTATTGGGAACAGAACGGCTTGATTGCTGGAGCCTCATGAAGGCATTAGAGAGATGTCAATTGGATGATTCCCATCTGGTCCCACTGACTTGTGAACATCTAAGTGAGATAAGTACTCCCTGCGTCTTTTTCTCCCTACTGCTTCATTGCCATGGGCTCTTAGGAGTCTCAAGGAACTGTGAGGCCTGCAGACAAGCCTTGGCAGTGAAAACTGAGATAAGGGGTTTGAGGAAGTCATGCTTTTCCCTGTCACTTGTTACTGGGAACTCTGTCCCAGTGAGCAAAGGTTAGGATCACAGTCTCCCTGGATTTCTTTTGCTTCTATTGTCCTTACAGAATACTATTTTTTTTTTTTTCTTTCCTCCTTTTTCACTTCTTGTAGAAAAGTTTACTTCTTGTACAAAGTTTACTTCTTGTAGAATTAAGTTCATAGAGTAGAAACATGAAGACTAATTGTAACTATGTATCTGATTTTCTACAGGATATAGCAAGTAGCAAATCGCATCTAAGGATGTGTGGGATTTTCTCAGCCGAGAGAGCTCTTCAGGTAGTGAGCAATTATCTATCACATCTGTATTTCTGCAACTTACCTGACTTAATTCCTGACTTTAACATCACATAACGTAACATAAGAAGCATAAACTGTGAGTAATGGCCATCAGTGCAATGAACTAGCTGCAAAAAAAAACCAAAACAGGAGTGGGAGTTCATGCCAGATGTGGTAGTATTTTATGGAACTGATTATTTTTATGTTATGAGTTGTGTTGAGAACATTCACTTACTTCATATAATTCTGTAACATCAAGACTAAACTTCTGTACATAAAAGTTACAACTTCTATATCAGATGCAAGTATTCCTTCTACAATATTGCCCTTCAAATAGCAACCTTTTGTTCCGAGTTTATTGGGTAATAAATTCCAAGTATTATGTTTACAGAATTAAATAGACAGCCAACGTTTTGCTTTGCAGTTTCTGTAGAGACATCTGCATCAGTGATGTAGAGTATCAGTAGAGTGATACAGGCTCCATGCCGTATGGTACAAAATGACTCATGTGCCTCAAGGCTGGCCCAACCCAAGATTTCTGTCTTGCATTTTTCACTGCTTGAACTTAACCCTGGGTATCCAACAGGCTTTATGGTCTTATGCTATTATCATCATCATCTTTGTTTGAATTTTCATTTCAGTGTGTCTGAAATAATGCAAGTGGCTGCATTTCTACATTAAGGTAGTAATATCATAACACGAAATGAAATATGTACGCTTTACGAGCATACAGGACTTCACAGGTGAAAACAACTCTAAAATCTCCATGACAGTGAGTGACCAGGTTTGACATTAGTGTGGAAATGTAGTTCCTTAGTGTTAAATACGTTTTTCTTTTGATATCAGAATTTTCTTTTATTTGTGATAATTACAGGATCCTGCTATGTTGCACTTGATACTATTTCCCTTTCAAATGTAGTTTTATGGAATACTTTTACAGCTCTTACTAGTGATGATAGTTTTCAAATGCCATCAGCTGCTTAATATTTAACATGCCTTCTGATGTCTTTAACGTTAGAGGTTATCAGATTATATATTTATTTCCTGCAAAGTGGTGAGAGAAATGGAAAATTGGTTTGGCTGATATTAAGAATGCATTCTGAGTTTTCATTAAGGCATTATCTTTAATTACTTGGGAAATTCGAAAGGTACTATTAACAGTTACTTGCACATTATTACCAAGGTAAGAATATTTGCAAAATATTATTTTTTTTTCAGAAATGAATACTGCCTTATCTACTGCATACTGCAAAGACATGGCCAGCAAAATTTCTGCCAGTGCAAGACTTTGGGAAAAATGTCTGTGTTAAAATATATAGCTACTCATTTTATGTTAACTTGGTTCTTCATAGCTAAGAATTAATCAAAGCTGCAAAGCTATGCGAGAGCAATAATTTCTTTCCATTTGGAAGTTGAGTAAGGCCTTATGTGTAGTTATATACAGATATATCTGATTGGAGAATTAATGCTCCTGAATATCTGCTTACTTTTTTTTAATCTTTAATTTCCTTTGTGAGCATTTCATTGTAATATATTTATAAAGAAATTATTTCTACTGAAGTAAGAAACCAGCAGTGCTGACTCTGTGCCTTTCTGTCAGGAAACCAGAATGGCGTACAGCAAACATTTATTTAAGATCTGCATGCATCACCCATGAGGACTTTGCCAAGCAATGGGAACAGATAATTTAGGTCTGCTTTATTTTTAATTTCTTCACAGAAGTCTGAAGCTGTCTAAGTGCATTGTTGACAGAAGTGGATTTCCAGAAGATGCTTGCCTTTGATCTCCTGCCACACAGTGCAGTGGAAGTTATCAAGTGTTCTCAGGGCTGATTGAACAAAATCTGCCCTCTGAATGCTCTTATCCATCAGACCATGTCCCATATCTGTAATAGCTGTCACAGTTTTCTCACCAAGTTATCTCCATTTGAAGGAGAGCAGGTGTTATTTCTAGCACTCCTTCATGGCCTGGCATCAGCAGTCTCTCACTGTCACCGCAGGATTGTGGCAGTGGTCCAATCTGCACATTTCCCACAAACACCGGATGGCAGGGATCTAGGGATTAACAAAAGAGCCCACACCTACTTTGCTGAAACAAAACTATGGCACTCAGGCACTTAGTTTCACCTACCTATATTCTTTTAAATCTGTTTCTATTACAGAAATGTTAAGAGTTCAAACAAACACAAACTTTGAGCTTAGTTTTCCCTTGCTTTGGACATAGTGTGGCTGCATGAAAATCCCGTCCATAGCAAAATGAAAAAATGCTCCCTTTTCAATGCTTCTTTCAAAACACTGACAACAGATGGCTCTCTCCATGCTTGAAGATGTGTTTTTTAATCTTTGGAGCTTCTTAATGGATGTAGACCATTGACTGAGAGATCTTGCGCAGTGCAAATAATGCTTAGTGCATCTAATTGTTTTCAGCAATTAAGTTTGTTTTTTTCTACAGAGTGGAATTTCAAAAAATGAAAAATGCCTAGTAGCATTTCTTCTTTTAAATTAATATAATGGTGAAAAATTTTCCCAGCATTTTATGAAGGAATCTATGTTACTGACTCTTCATCCTGAATAAGTTATTGTCTTGACATAACTTAAATGGAAATATTCAGCAAAAGTAAGAAAGAAAATTATTATGGAAGTGATTTGTAATTGCAATGCAAATTTGAGGTTTACAGCAACAATATACTGTTGTACATCAAAACTCAGAAAGAAATGCAGAATCATTATGAGTCACCGTTATGGTTTTCAGATGCAAAAATTAGAAGCAATAAGTGGAGTGCTTTTTATTTATTTCTTTTTCCTTCAGAGTTTTCTTCGTCCATTTACTTCATGGGCAATTGAACAAAATACTGAAGGAAGAAATTATTTCAGCTACTGTGCAAAAGACAAATAGCAGCAGTATTACCATCACCTTCTTGAGCTATGTTTTAAAAATACAGAGAAGTAAATTAATAGAAAAATAAATAACTTTGAAGTCTAACTGTAGGCTGTTTTTTGTATCTGGGAATCATATTTCCACAGAGCAGTAATATTAGGTATACTCCTTTCTGCCCTGACTTACAGTTGGTTAGCTAATTTTAACTTGCCACTTCCTTCTACAGTCCAGAAGATTGTTGCCAGGAATCCCATGCTCTGTTGCCTTGCTCTTCCTCTCTGTCATATGTGGAGCTCAGATAGTGACCTTGGCATGCTCATCTTCCTGAGCCATCTCTGGTTTGTTTGTGGGTGTAGCCCTAAAGGATTTGTCATGTAGACAAAGGAAACATTTGACTAAATGGTAGATTAAGCCAGTTTCTAAACCAGCTGCCAAAGTATTTTTCTAATGTTTTCTTGCTGTTGCATAAAATGTTTAAGCAGATCACTTTTCCATATCTTTTTTTTTTTTTTTTTTTTTTTGCAAGGAAGTAATGAATGTCACTGGGATAGGGGTGGTGACACATGAATTAACTCAATATATCACATGATCTTCTTTGAAATATGTTTCTATCTGAAGAATTGTGCATTAGAATGAGGGACATCATGGCCTCATGTGCCCACATAAACAAATAATTGATATCTCAAGCTTCCTGTAATTGAGCATTCTACTGATAGCAAGGATTATGAGTGATGATATAAGCAATGCAATAAAACACGATGAAAGGTAGTGAAACCCTGCACTTTGTCTTACTAGATTTACTTGCTCACTTTCTTGGGATGTCTTCAGCAAGACTGGAAGCATAAGCTGCCCAGTCTGATATTTGTAAATTGTGGTATTACTCAAATTCGTGACATCGTAAAACCAGTCAGAAAAGTACCAATCCGGTTTTAAAGAATCCTGTTGATGCTGTATGGTGGGGGAAAAGTTTTCTTGATGATGCTTTCATTGCAGTAAGGAAGTTCATTTCAAAGTAGTTCCTTTTACAGAAATAGAAGCCTGCAGTAATAGAGGACTGCAGTAGAGTTATCAACCGGTAATCCCCATTTCTAACTGAAATGTTTTAGTTGGGAGAAGATGAGGAAGTTAAATTTAGCTTTCTAAACTGATAAAAAAATAAAGGAACAGACCATATTGGGACTGAACACTTTCCAGATAAAAAGTGTACAAGCAGATTTTTTTCTTCAGGAAAATACATTTTTTTTCTGCCTTTTCATCCATTTCTGCTTTCCTGTATCTCCTTCATTTAAACCAATGCAGAGCAACAACAAAAAAGTATATCTCTTGTCTATGTTTTTTTTTTTTTTTTTCATCCTGAAAAGGATGGCTGTTAAGAGAAAAGTGATTCTTTTGAAATCAGATGGTTGAAGTGCTTTAATTTAAACTCAAAATAAGGATGCACAATTTAAAATTTGAGGGTAAATGAGGCTGGCATTCAAGAAAAACTCAATGCAGATAATTTCAGGTTCAATTATTTTCTTATTGTCATCCTAGAGAAGAACACCTGGGTTACCAAAATAACAACTAGCAGAGGAAGTTTGTTGCATACCGTAGGAAGAATTATAAGATAAGTGAAAGAAAAGATAGCCTCCAGTCTCAGTCATGTCAGTTCTAAAAAAGGATTTACTAAGAAAGATTTAACCCCCCTACCTTTTTTTTCTTTAACCATTTTTGTTGTCATTCTTCTGATGGGAAACAGCTGTATAATGACCAATTTAGCCCCAAAATATGACCTCATCTAATTCTTAATACAGACTCCCATCTATCTGTGAGCAAGGTACCAGGAAGTAGAATATCACTGGAAACCCATGTTCTTATTATTTGATGATCCATTTGATCCTTAAGTGGACAAAATTTAAAAGAATTACCATTTAAAAAAAGCCATAAATCAAAAACATTTATTTTACAACTAACTAGATGATATCTTTTCCTAGAAGCTTTCATTGCACCCTTTTCTCCCTCTCTGAGCTACTTGTGGCATGAGAGCCTTTCCTTAAGAACACTAGTTCCTTCAGGACTAAAAATCTGAGTATACATTACATGTCTGAAGCAGGCAAATTTTACTTAGCTAATGTGAATTTTCAGTGACATCTAGCTTAGGCATATATTTTATGTGAGTGCCTGAATGTCTATATATCTTAATATTATGTACACACATACGGTAATATCTCATTAACATGAAGAACTCTTTAGTAAAGATGTTAAATCTTATAAAGGTGCAACATATATATCAAGAGCCAAATTAGAATAGGTTTTTGCCATTTAAATTGCCAAGGTAAATAGAGCACAACTGAAGCAAACCTGTCCCTCTAGGCATTCACGAGCCCATGCCTGGGAGCTCTTAGAAGTGAACTTAGCACCAGTTGTATCTTATTTAACTTGGCCATTTAAAAGACTAACCCCTTAACAACTTGGCTCACATTGACCTTATCACACCTTTAAATGACTGACCTTCCCCTCTCAACTTTCCCTCATTTAGTGCACACTGAATGTTTTTGATCAGATTTGATTTACGTTATTTTGGCCAATTAGTATAAAAGACAAAAACAAGATCTCTGAAGAACATGTCTGAACATAAAATATAATTAGATTGAAGTGGACCCGTTCACATTCCTTTTGCCTTAGTTCAGAATGTGAGCATTAAGTTCTAGACGTCTTTTTTTTGCCTGCTCGCTTTGCCACCCCAAAGAGCTTTCCTCAAAGCCTGACAGCGCTCTTATGCAGGGCTTGTACTCTGTTATAAAAGGAGAATCCTCCCTCTGCTTTGGGAGAGGATGTGTGGTCTGTGCAGAGGGAGCAGGCAGCCAGTGTATTACTGAAGATTTCTGCTGTCATATGTCAAGACATGCATGTGGTACAGGCATATGATACTGTTAAAGAAGTGAAGAGATTCAGGCTGTTTTCTTTCTGGTAAATCCATGCCTGAATGAGACTAAAATAGAGCATGTGTATCCCATGGATGCTGCTGCTAATTTGAAGAAAGAAGATTTTTGAAAATGATTTTTTTTTTAACATCAAATTGCCGTTGCTGCACAAGACACAAGATTAACTCTTGTTAATTTACTTAATTAACTCCATGTTACACGTGATCCTTCACAGATCATGCATATTTGAAGATACTCCCACATAGAATCCCATTGTTTGAGTCAGCAAAATCAGAGTCAATGACAATGGAATTAGATAGAAATTTTGTGTTGCAATCTTTGTAGATTATTACCTATGAGAATTAAATGCTCAGAACTCATAGTAATGACAGCAGTATAAAGGTTTGGACAGATTAGATAGAAAGAATATAAAATTAGTTCCCTGAGGTGCTTATGTCATCATACACATGGACTCATGCCAACTACTGACTTAGCGTGAGATTCTAACTTATGCAATAAAATCTCTAAAAGAGACTCCATTTAAGATGAAGTGGGGATAGAGATGCCTAAGGAGCAAAGGAAAAGTAGGAAAATGGGCCCCCAAAAGCACAGTGGTGGATAAAGGAAGATTTCTGTGTGTGTGTGGGAGGAAAAGGGAGCAAGTGTCTCATCCACTTCTTGGCTATCCAACACAATCAGTGTGCAGAATGTCCTTATGCCTATATTCCAGCACCTCTTCCTGTAATAGGATGGCTGGGAAAACAAACATGGAATAAGGTCAGCCAGCAAGGACATGTAACTTACAATACGTGGAAATAAATTCTGCCTTCTCCAAGCCTGTTGTGTCAATTTAGGCTTTGCTGATGACTTGCTCCACTGCGCAGCTACCAACTGTCCTAAGGCTTTGAGGGTTATCACTGTTTTTTAAATATGCTGGGTGTAATTTGTGTTAAAATGTCATTCCCTTTCACAATTGCAAGGTTGTTAATAACTGGGTACAGTTCAAAAATTCATTAGAAATGTGAGGACTATAATAGAAAAAAGCAACTACTACTGTTCACCTCTTCCTCCTCTTACCCTTTTCTGTTTTCTTCCCTGTAATCAAACAAATTTTTTACTGATAATAAGTTGTAAGAACATAGGGTGAGAATAGACTATCCTTTTATTAATATCTCTTGTTCTTGTGTTCTAAAAAGGGGTGCTTTGTGAAGCACTTGAAGAATATCAGCTTGACTTGTCAGAATGTTTCATTGCACATATAATAAACACATCACAGCAGCAAGCAGAAGAGATGAGAGTACTACTAGTGCTGTAAGTCCCTGTTATAGAGGAAAATCAGCTAATCAAAATTCCAGAAGTACTAAGCAGATACTCTGAGCACTTCAAGGTGAGACAAAAAGTCCAGCAACTCCTTCCAGTCTTACCCGGGGTTGGGAGAGAAATAATCTTTCTGTCCTCAAACCTTTAGCTCTGAAAATGTGAAGATGTAGGGACTAACAGGTAAATGAGATCAATACCGCCAATTATTAAGAAGATTCAGTTCTACAATATCTTTTTAGCTACAATACAGGAAAAAAAATGCAGAAGAAAAAATTCCTACAACAGTTATTAGTTCATTTGAAGCTCTACTGTCAAGAAGACACAGAACACATTGCACTTCTTGATCTAAGTAGGATCTGAAAACATGATCACTGATCAAATAAGGATGTCTACCATTTAAAAGTACTACATCTGAGCTAAATAGCTTTGACTCCCTTCTGTGGTCAAGGGAGAGATACAGAGATCCCATTATTTTCCCCTTAAAGATGCTTATAATAAATCAGATGAACTATGTTTTAAAAGTTTTCATTTCTTTCCCTTGATAACAAAGGAGATTAGCTCAAATACAGGTTGGAGTTTTCCTTGCATACATATTGTCCATAAGCTGGAAACCTGAGTTTCAGGTTTGAAATGGAAGTGTTTAAGTGGACAGACAGGTAATTATGATCTACACACTGCATTTCAGAGAAGAGAATATTAGTAGTGTGAGCATGAGCTGCTATGTGCTCTGTGTGAAGTCCAAAAATTGCCCCTTTACAGTCAGGTAATGATTTTGTTTCCAGTGGAGCCCTAGAAAGTGTTGTCTGATGATGTCTCCTATAAGGAGGACAAGGAAGATTTTCCTTGATGCCAGGGATGTCACCACCCATCAGGACACCTTGCTGCACAGGGTGAGCAGCCTTGAGGCTGTGACTTCTTGCAAGGGCTGGGTGTTTTTGTTCAAAATAAATCAACATGACGGATTGGCCAAGGACGTGTCCAGGAAACTAGTAACACTTTGAATGCTTGTATCCCCTTGGTTTTTGAGCTCGAGTTTTTTATTGGGGAAGGTAAATAAAGATCTTTTAATAGAAGCACATGCAGTCAGAAAATATGCCATCAGCATACCCCGTAGCTATGTTGTTGAGAGCTAAAAATTAAACCAATTAAATTCTGGTCTTAAACTCCACCTTCCTATCTCTGATGTCAGATTTTGAGAACAAGATACACAAAGAAGCAATAACTTTTTCACACATTCTTTGGTAGGTAATATTTCTGATTTTTTTTTTTTTATTATGTGCTTGTATGTGCTGCTGTGCAATTAAATTCCGATCTCTGGGACAAATTATTAAAAATTAAATTTTGGAGCTCAGTTCTCCTTGTATGCTCTCATCATACATAAGGTTAAATGACGATATTTTCATGTTTCTTTGTAAATATTTCACATAATTTCAGAAGTTTAATTTCAGGATATAGAGTGAAAAATAGAAGCAATATGAAATAATTTGGGCTTCTCAGGAGGAAGAAAGAATAAATGCAGTAGGATGGGAAGCTCTCTCTCTTGGAAGATTAAGCAAAGGTTTGATATCAGCTTAAGTCCACAGTTCTCTCTCCCTCTCTTTTTCTTTTTTTAAAAGTTTTTCTAGATTTTTTAATTTTGGTAATAAGGGGTGGAATATGGAAATGCAAAAGCCAAAAAAATCCTGTCCTAAAAAGAAATTAAACTGTTATCACAACACTTCAAGCAACAGAGTACTTACTCCCACTGAGGCCAGTATTTCAAGATATTAGTTAGCTTTTAAGATCTAAAACTAGTCTAAAATATGAATTTACAAATTGCCGTCATCTAAGCAGGGCTTTCCCTACACCAAAATAATATCTGTGTAGGTACAATACCATCATTAGGGATGAAAGAAAAAATCAATTTGTGCAGTCTACAACCTGTGAGAACACAGTAAGATGTTATTAAAATATTTTATATTTGCTTAGGTTGCTTTATAAATGTTGCTCTACAAATACACTGATTACATTTGAAGCAACTGTATTACAGTCTGCTTAATAACTCAGTGACAATGGAGAACAAAATTATTCTTCCTTTTTGACAAGTCTATTCCTGAGGAAGTTCAGTCTGCTGCATAAGTTCACTAAAACAGTGCATTAGTTGCAACTATTTAATGTATATCTCAATTCTTCTGACACAAATTAACCAATCAAACAAATGCTATCTGAGCACAGTACTGCAGTCAGTTAAAACATATTCTGCTTGAAAATAACAAACCTGATTGAAATTTTTGCTTGAAAGAACAAAATTAAGCAAGTCTTAATATAGTTGAAGGGGTACAGAAAGTAAGGGAAAATAAATTATTTTCCTTTGTTTCTTTATAAGTTAGTACGTGCCCATTGCTCACTTGCTCATCCAAAGTGCATATCTTCTGGCTGAACTGCTGTTTTTTATCTCCTGAAATTAATCTGATAAGAAAACCCCCTTTTATCTTCAGAGTTGTAAAGACAAGACTCTTTGGTAAATGTATATAGCACACCCTATTTGATTTCAGTATGCACTTAAAGACAGAAGGAACATTAAGATCCAAGTTGATCTCTACTTTTAAAGGGTACTCTTTCAAGAAAAAAAATCATGTGGAGGCAGACTAAAAAATATTTCTTCTACAGTTCTCTATATCAGTAAGGAAGAGAGCTACAAAACCTTTTCCTGCTACTAGATCTGATCTCTCAGTCATTTCAGACCTCTTCTTGGCCAGAATGCATTGTTTCAATTTACATTTCTTTTTTTTCTTTAGTGCTACATCCACTTTTTTTCTCTGTCTACTCGTGTTCCTGCTCCAGTGAACATTTACAGTAGTTTCTCAGCTGTTACCCACCCTTCTGTTATCTCTTTCTCATTTATTTTCTTTCTTTACAGTGTCCTGCATGAAAGTATCTACTTATGCACTGAAATGTTTATTCCTGGAAGAGATAAAACCTTTTCATAACAGCACACTGGCAGTGATCTACCCAATCTACATGTACTCAGAACAGAAAAGTACTCTTGTGAGAAGAGTACACCTCTCTGCCCATATCTAGACTTATCATCTGTTGTTGCATGTCACATAATATGTGGTGTTATCTATCGAATGCTGATAAAGGGTTGGTATGTACAATGGTGCCTTTCTGGATGCAGTATGTTTTGTAGAAACCCAAGTAAACATTGTCTGTAATGGGACTAACAGATTTTCAGAAACATCTCAATCTGATAAAAAAAAAGTATGTAATGACAAGGAAGATTCTCCCATTATATATATACTGCTAAATGAAAGAAGACTAGGTTCTGATTCTTGTCTATGTTACCAGGGACTGGGCTCTGCCATTATGGATGGGTATCAGAAAACTAGACAGCCGTATGGATGACTTGCTTCCAGGCTACCTTTCCGTTTAGCAGCATACTCTTGTGTGATAGGTAACATCCACTGACAAAACTGAACATTTAAGCAGTAGAAGTGTCAAGTCTGGGGTTGTTGTTGCTGCACATTGCTCTGGGATGAAGCTGTGTTTTGTGCTCATTGTCAGTGTGACTTTCTCCACCCATTGCCAGTCGAGCTGTATTCATCATTACTTCTGCTTCTTCTGCGGCAGCCCTAGGAATAGAAAATGGTGTCTTCTCTGTCTCTTCAGAATCTTGAAATCCTGCAATACTGCACCACTGATACCAAAGTGCTCTTCTATGTGAATAAGACACATACTCCTATACTAAATTTTGTTATTAAAGTCAAAATCTACATGTTCTTCTGGCTAAGATCAGTTACTTTGGAGGTAGTCTGGAAGCAGTCTTCTGTACAGTGCTCTGTACACTCCGCCTGCGGTCTGCACACTATTTGCAGTGCTCTTGGATAACGTTCATTTCAGGCTTCAATTGAAAGGCAGAGATGTAAGAAGCCGCACCAGCTAAAGGGAAATATATGCTGTTAGGAGGGTTTTGAGACCAGCCATCAAAGATGTGACATGGGGAATCCAGTCAACAGTGGAGCTGTAAGGACCATTTGCGGCACAGTCTATGCGTTGTGAATGTTGAAATATACTGAGCACAAATGAAATGAAATGAATGAAGAGCGTGAACTTCATATAGGGAATTAAGAAATATGGCTTAAATCTCCTTAGACAGAAGAAAAAATGGAACTCTGCTCACTGTACAGCAAAGGTTGATTGGCTAATGTACACTGAAAAGGAGGACAAAGGAATAGAAAATAGGTCATCAACAAGAGCTGGAAAGAAAAAAGCAACAAGCAGCCAGAATCTACCTCTTCATCTAGAACTCTGCTAAATTTTCTGAGTAAATGACCATTAACTGAGGTCCTGAGGAAAAGCAGATGTCGGGACTCCTTATTTCTAGGACCTGAGTGGATGCTGGAGTTAACTTGTTTCCAATCTGAATGGCATTATAAAGGACATACTATAAGAGTCTGCATGTATCTGTTTCTTGAAATGCCTGATGAATTCTTTGGTAAAACTGTAAGTTACTGGAGTTCAGATATTTTTGCTGAACAGTTCTGCATTAAGTACAAAGAGTACATAAAGTTCGGAACATTTGCAAAGAAGTTTATGAATCTGAGTAGCCTCACAGCATCAATATTCCTCCTTTCTTTGTGTAGTCAAGATGTCCTTTCTCATTATGTAGAGATGTGATTCCATATCATTTTGTATATTTGAGCTACACATTTTTGAGAAGCATACCTGAAGGCAGCACATTACCTCTAAACCCTTGTAGTCCTCTGTAGTTAATCCCAAATGAGTCATGCAATACAATTAGTCTTTATAACATAGTAAAAATGGGAAATCTGTCTTTGAAAACTTAATTCCAAGGATCACTTTCCTGTTCATAGCCATTAACTTATTTAAAAGTAAAAATATGTAACATTCAAACACAAACATAAATGGTACCAGGATAAAATAGATAAAAAAAGGAAGATTACATCAAAGATATAATTTACTCATTTTTTTAATAAATGGAGTCTGGGTTCCACAGAGAGAGAAACTGTTTAAACTATTCAGTTAATTAAAGCTTAATTTGTCATTAACATCATGAGTCAGAGCAACTATAGACCTACAAGGAAATAATAGCAGAAAATTCATGGTCTTTACATAGAATTCTTTGATTCCACTAAAGTGAGATGATTTGGGGTATTTAAAGAAAAAAAGAAATAATTTGAGCATGTGCTGCTACATTTATAAGTAAATAAGATCAAGGCAAGTCTCGAGGACTGTCACAAGGCAGATCATATCTGACCAATCTGGTGGCCTTCTATTGTGGAATGATGACATTGTTGGACAAAGGAAGGGCAACTTATGTTGTCTACATGGACTTGTACAAGGTGTTTTCTATGATCCTGCAGTACTTCCTTCTCTCAAAATTGGAGAAATATGGATTTGAAATCTGGACTATTCAGTACAGAAAGAATTGGTTGGATGGCAATAGCCAGAGGGTTGTTGTGGATGACTCTACGTCCAGATGAAATATGCTCAAGGGTGGTGTCCCCCAAGTGTCCATCTTGGAATCTGCACTCTTTAATATCTTTATCAACAACATAGATGATGGGATCAAGTGCACCCTAAGCAAGATTGCTGATGACACTACACTGAGTGGTGCAGTTGACACGATAGAGGGAAGGGACACTATTTGCAGGGACCTAAATGGACTTGAAAAGTGGTCATACAAGAACCTAATGAGGTTTAACAAGGCCAAGTGCAAAGTGTTGCAGTTGGATTGAGGTGATCCCAGATATGACTACAGACTGGGAGAAAAACTCACTGAGAGCAGCCCTGTGGAGAAGAACTTGGAGGTCCTGATGGACAAAAACTGGACATGAGCCAGCAGTGTCCTCTTCCAGACCAGAAAGTAAACAGTATACTTGGCTGCATTAATTTTTTTTTTTCCTATATCTTTGTTGGATACAAGGGAAAAGTCTTTTATAGTGAGGGTGGTGGAGCACTGGAATATGTTGCCTAGAGATATGGTTGATGCCCTATTCCTGGATACTTTCAAGGTAAGCGCAACCTGATCTAGCTGTGGATGTTCCTGTTCATTGCAGAGGAGTTGGACTAGATGACCTTTAAATACCCCTTCCAACACTAAGGATTCTATAATTCTATGATTCTATGAAAATAAGGGTGGCCAGCAGGAACAAGGAGGTGATTGTCCCCCTTTGCTCTTGTGAGGCCCCATCAGGATCACTGTGACCAGATCCAAGGCCTTAGTAAAGGAAGAATGTGGATCCATAAAAGAAGGCCATAAGGAGGGCCACAGAGATGATCAGAAGGCTGGAGTACCTTTCTTTGGAAGAAAGGTTGAATGAGTTGGAGTTGTTCAGCTTGGAGAAGAAAAGGCTCCAAGAAGACCTCATTGCAGCCCTCCAATACTTGAAGGGAGCTTACAAGCAGGAGAAGGAGCAACATTTCGTGTCATTTGATAGTGATAGGACACTGGAGGATGGTTTTAAATTAAAAGAGGAGATATTTATTTTAGAAATTAGGAGGAAATATTTTACTCAGAGGGTGGTGAGGCACTGGCACAGACTGCCCAGAGAAACTGTGGATGCTGCGTCTCTACAGGAGTTCAAAGCCAGGTTGGATGGGATTCTAAGCAGTCTGATCTAGTGGTTGACAATGCTGCCCTTGGCAGGGGTGTTGGAACTACATGATGTTTAAGGTGCCCTCCAATCTAAGCCATTCTATTTTTCTATGACTGCCAGTGGTGTTTGCCTGCTTGAATCCTTTTGGGGACAAGCTGAGAAGAGCATGTGGGAGGAGGCAGATTGAAATGTGATCACCCTGTTTGTCTGCAAAGAGAGTTTAGGTCTGTGCACATGAGAGGAGCAATGCCACTTGACTTTGGGGTCAGAGACTGCTTTCTGGATTATTTTATTTATTATTTATTTATTTTGCAGGGGTGCAGCCTAAAATTGCATTTCTGCTGTTGTATTAGCATGGATTTGTGCCTGAGCCCAGCCTACTCTTTCCACAAAAGCTGAAGTGATGGATGGAAATCTGCTTTTCATCTGGAGAAAACTAAGTGTGGAAAACTAAGTGCAAAGTGCAGGATTGGCTGATCTTCTTTGACCAGATCTATCTGACTCCTCACCACCTACTCTGTGCGATTGCATGGCATATTTCTGGTAGGTGCCTGCAAAGACCATGAGGAATATTTGTTATCTCTGAGTGAATGATCTCTAATGGAGAGTCTGATCGTATTCCAGTAGTTCTCTAAATAACATCACTAATTCTGGTATTGCAAATGGTCCAACTGTCCTATGTTTTCTCACTGCAATTGTAGTTTGTATACCAAATGGGTGCTGTGAAAAAAAATCTGGAAAATGAAATGGAGTGGGTGAAGTGATATAGAATAGAAAGGTCATCAGGGTGATGACTTTTACAGACAACTAGGAATGTCTTCATAAAATAGTTTTCTCTGAGCTTTCTCCCGTTACTCCTCCTAATACATTATTCATTTCATAGATGCTATTCTAGTGAATCCCTCTACTCAGCTGTTATTTCCAGACTGAGTGATTTTTCCTTTCCTTTCAATAGGCAAAATATCTGTAAGCAGATTGTACTTTTCCTCAGATGTAACAGTTTCTGGAAATGATTGCACAGACACAAGAAGTGCAGAACTGTAGCTAGCTCTGTAGTGGCAGAAGCAGGTGCTGAGAAAAAAGGGTGTAAGAGACAAGGGCTTACTTCTCCACAGCTTCCAGAAGTTATTTAAGGATATTCTAAGCTGTGACTTGTACATCAAGCATCATATTAAATTGCCAGCGATGAAATTCTGGTCCATGAATTAGTTTTTCTTCCCTTCTTTCCTGTCTATTTTTTTGCACATGAATTTTGTTCATTTTTAAATTGATCCCTGGACACTCTGAAACCTGAAATAGGTCTTCACCTCCATAAGCTGTGTGTTTTGCTCTGTTTCCACAGTAGGTGTGCTTTTATGGAAAAGTGGTCCATATCAGCTGTGGGATATTTTATGAGTTCTGGGTATATTTTTAAAGAAAGAGCCTATGTGGAAAGAATTTGTGTTCTACCTACAGCAGATTTACTACTGACATTAGAAACACATCAGCAGCACAGCCTGTAACCCTGACATTTTCATTAATCCCTCGTAGTTAATTCCACTAGTGGGGAATTAATTGTACTCTCAAATTATTTAAACAGGGACTTACCATCTTACTATGACCTCCTTACATTTATTTGGAATTCAGATGGAAGAAAGTGGCTTTTAAAAACTGTGATGAAATCTCCCAAATGAGTAATACATAAACTCATTGCAAAAGAAGGAGACAGAAGGTCTGCAGTCATATTTAAAATAATATATCAGATTACCTAAATGATATCTGATCAGCATATGTAATCAGTATATCTGAAGCAATTAAATTACCTCTGTACAATATCAGGCAAAGTTAAATTTGTGTAAGATAGAAACAGCAAGTATGTGATTATAAATATTTCTCACTGTGGTGAACATTTGCAGTGAATAAAAATGTGTGTACTAGCTGTGTGTGCTGTAAAGAAAGGGAACTGCTCTGATTGCCTGGAAAATACTGTACTTTTCCATAAGAAGATCTAAGATATGTCATAACTTGGGGATAGACACACCACTTAAAGGAACTGATCAACTCCCTGTTTTGACCAGTAAGATTTTTCTTCACTATTGAGATTTTTTTATCTCTTGGCATTTTAAAGGTGTTTGCTGTTATTGCAATAAATTTCTCAACTGGATAATTTTAGAAAGGCAAAAGTCCAGTCCTCATAGCTAAATCTCCATAAAGTTGATGTCAAAAGGACAAAGATCTTAGTCTTGATTTACCATTTCTATAGTTGTGTGTTCTTAAATCATTATTTGAGGGAGGAGGTTGATTTACGTCCTTTTGAATGTTATTGGCAACACAGTTTTGTAGTGATTCATTTTAAGTCTTTTATGAGCAAGTAGAGATATCACTAATACATTTTTATATATTATTTGTTTACACACACAGCGCTTTGAGTGTCCTCGCAGAATTTTATTCCCAGCCCTTTGTCTTGATTTCAGCTGGGAAAGAGTTGACTTTCTTCACAGTGTCAGGTATGTTGGTGTGTTTTGGCTCTGGGAGAAAAACAGTGTTGATAATACATCAGTGCCTTCGTTGTTGTTTTGCTGTTCTTCACAGAGCCAAGGACATTTCAGCTTCTTCAGGAGCTGAGGGGGGACGGAACCAGAACATCTGAGCTAAACTGGCCAAAGGGATATTTCATGACATATGACATAATTTGAAAAAACTTGGGGAGTTGGTTGGGGAGAGGGGTGCTGCTCAAAGGCTGGCTGGATGTCCATCAGCTGGTGGTGAATAATTGCACAGTGCATACGTTGTTAAGTTGGCATATATTGTCATTTCTATTACTATTTTCATTTTCTGTCTTAGTAGCTTTTATCTCAACCCGTGAGTTTTACTTTGTGGCTTTTTTTTTTCTTTCCTTCCCAGTTCTCTGTAATGCCTTTGCTTCCAGAATTCCTCCCATACTAAGCCAAGTGCCTGAAAGGTGTGATGGCTTTCTTTCCATATATGCTTATCTTTTTCTACTGACAGTACTGACTCATGTTTTCCAGGAACAGTGAAAGTTGACAATGGAAAATTACTTGTATACAGATAAATTTAATGGAAACTGAAATGAAATAGTGATATAATTCCACAGCACATAGCTACTCATGAAAACATATTCAAACTTCTTCAAGGCTTTCAACTATCCATCATCTACCATTCCAGTTTGAAGACTGGCAAATATCATGACAACTAACTGTTTGGTTTTGATTTGATGTTTTCAGTTAATTGAATGTTCAGCTTAACTGAGATATTAGTGCTTCTGAAAAAATATATATTCCTTAGCAAACAGAAGCAGTTTTTCTTGTGTTGCTCATCAGTTCTGGCTCAGAACATCTAGACAGTCTTGTTTAGTTGCAATTTGGTTGTACTTCTGCATTGTACTTCTGCACAATACTTGTTTTAATTCTGGATGTGAACAACTGATACTGTTAATCTGGGAAGAACAAGAGCATTATTGTGAAGTATTGAGTAGCAAAGGTCTGTGTTTTCAGAGATAGGGAATATTGATTACTGTTTTAGGTTTGCATCAAATGTACAGTATATTGATTGGCTGGACCACAAAAAAATAAGTTCACCTGTCTTTTCATAGACTAAAAAAAACAATAATGATTAGCAGAGTTTATAATTATGTTTCTTGAACATCATAACCTGATTAGTCTGCAGCAACAAACTCATTTAACTTAAATTGCAAATCAATTTACTCGTTAGTTCTATTCAAACTGTACTCTCTTATGACTAAGACAGCAAATTTGTGATAGAATCACTTCTTCCATCTGTCTTTTGGTCAGCTGAAAAATTAGTTGTATGATTAAAATCGTTATATTCTTCTGTCTGATTTTTTTTTTTTTTCCTGGTTAAAGGAAATGTACTAAAGGATGCCCAGAGATTTTATGCAGAAAAGAGATGCATTTAATTTCATCTTTCTTGTTAAATCTGATTGTCAAAAAATGATGCATTTAGTCAGACCATTCAAATGTCCCTTATAGAGAGAGAGACAGAGACAGTTCCAGTGAATAATTCATCCTAGAACAGATATGGGAGACAGAAGGCTTGATTAATTTTGGTGGTCCTTCCTTTTCTTTGCTGGCTAGAGAACACATCTTTGTTCTCGGATACATAGCTACGAACTTTGGCTTGGAATATATAATCATTGAATCTTTGCAAACCTTATACCACCAACCATGGGATGAGACAGACAATTAATTCAAATACCTTTTGAATTTTGGGGTAAGCTTGTCCTTAGATATACTTCAGTTCATTTTTCTTACAATGGTTTGAGATCCTGAATTGCAGCATAGTCAGAACATGACTATGTAGAAGTAAACTCATTGTGTTAACCTAGAACCTGCTAAGACATCAGTGTAACTTTTCAACCTGAATTGATACATGATTATCAGCATGTTTAAGCGTTAACTGGATCTGTTAGACTGAACATCACTGCTTGATGCTTCTTAATTGCACATCCTGTGATGTCTCATCAACAG
This sequence comes from Centrocercus urophasianus, assembly GCF_019232065.1. Taxonomy (NCBI): domain Eukaryota; kingdom Metazoa; phylum Chordata; class Aves; order Galliformes; family Phasianidae; genus Centrocercus; species Centrocercus urophasianus. Next base: position 65,922,542 of record NW_024884364.1, on the reverse strand, counting down.
GTTGTTTCAATGAATAGAAATAACGTTGCGAAAATGGTACTGCCTTTCTTTTAAAGGAGATGATGCAGAGTGGATTAAACCAATTGACCTCTGTAAACTGGGCTCTTGCTTTTGATGATGTAAAAAACCCTGCAGCTGTAAGGCTGGAGGACACCAGCATCCTTTAACAGAGAAATTCACATCTCAGCACTTGTAGGGATGACAGCAAAATGGCATGCACATGGCAGGGGGGGTTGGAGATTCATGATCCTTAAGGTCCCTTCCAACCCTGGCCATTCTGTGATTCTGTAAAAGAAGTAACATCTTTCTCAAGACCTCTTTCTCTATGGAGAAAGAACACAGCTCCTCCAAAAGTTCTTGTGAGAAAGCCCAGACCAATTGCATCATAAATGGACATTGATGCTTCCCAGCCGCCTGCAGCTGTATATTTAGGAGCTGTCATGTCAACACAACCCTGCCTCTGGCAAAATTAGCAAGACACGGAGATTTTTTTTAAAGTATGTTGTACCCTAGAGCCATAGGTTGGCCAAAACATTTAAGCTGGCTTTACTTCACACAAAACTTGGAACATCCAACTCTCACTAGAATTCATTGTAATGACTGCAGGAACTATAAGCACCAGGCTTCATCTGGTACCCTCACTGCACATACACCATGTACATTAAAAAAAAAAAAAAAAAAAAATCAAATATGGCATCATATGTCTCATAGTCATCTTACACATAATCTGAGATATTTTTGTTACATCTCACAGCCATAAACTTTGTCTGTATGTTAAGATTTAGTCTCAGTTCTTTCCACCACAAATTATTCCAGTGGGCAAAATTATAAATAGTTTCTGACTTTATTCAGTTCAGTGTTTATACAGTTGCTTTAAATACATACACATACATAGTATAAGCAAGACAGACTTCTTCAATACAATTTCAAATTCTCCCTTAAAAATACACAGAAGCTTTGGGGTTCAGCATGGGGAAAGAGTAGCAGTTTGTTCTAAGAATGACTCTACCCTAACTAACATCTGCTGCCCATTTTTAGATGGAAACAGGATAAAGACTTCTTATCACAGATGTTACAAGTAGCAGTTTATTCTTTTCTCATTGAAAGTGGTGTTTCACATCTGTGATTCCTCCATAGAAGAATTCACAACATTTTTCTGTTTATTCTTTATTCTATAGAAAAAAAATATCACACCTAGCTATGTGCTATCTTCCACTAAGGGTTGAAATCCTCCTTGGAGGTATGACCATTCTGAACTTAACCTGAAGGCAAAACAGCTTCAAGCCTCTCCGAACTCAGGAACATTTTAAGATCCTTTCTCTCACATATGGTATATAAAAATAATTTATCTTTTGTTTAATATTGGGCATGTTTCTGCAGCAGTGGAAAGCTACACGTCTGGAACTTAAATTCCACAATTTCAGTTGTGTTTGTAGAAAAGCTGCCATTTCAACTCATAACACCTCAGAAGGTCCACTTGAATATGACAAAGAGGTGTATAGTTTCCATGTGTTGACAGTTGGCTCACTCTTAAAGTTTTTGGTCAGCCAAGCTCTCACTTATTTCATCTGAAGTTCTCTGGATGTTTTCTTTGCATAAGAGCTACAAGGACTAATGTTACTGAATGTATTCACAAAAAATTACAGCTGCAAAAAATTTACTGTACTATTTCTCTTAAAATTATGCTATTTCTTCACATACTTAGGACAGTTTTCCATATGTGCCCTTGAATTTTCAGACAAATAATGTATATTTACATCCAATTATGTTGGTTTGTGGTTTGTATAATTAAAATATCACAGTCATTAACTACATCTTAAACTATGTCTTAAAATCATGAACATGCAAACTTACTGCTTTTGTACAACCACAGAAATTTATGACTCTCAACTATACTTGATGGCACATTTCCCAAAACTCACCTTGCTTTTCTGCCTGTAGCTGTCATTCAAATGGCCTTAGACTTATCTCCTAAGCTTTATCTCTCTGCTCATGTTTATAGCACCTAAAGATCAGACTGAAGATGCAAAGCTTTTAGTTTTCATTAATCCAATAAAAAAAATAAGAGTCTTGACATACAATGTACTATGCATTTGTGAAACTTATAGTTTTAGAAGAAATTAATGCTTCAAGCAATTAGTACAGTGGAATAACTTTAGCCTGCCCAGAGTAACCTAAATGAAACTTTATTTCATTACTAGCTTGTTTCAATTTCATGGTTGATTCATGTTCAGTGGAAGTCCCCCAGCTTTATCAGATCTTCCACATCAACTCCAATTGATGCTCAGGCACTTATAGAAGATTTATCTTTGTTTGGGGCAGGGACTAAGGCTAGCAGACTGATTTGCTGGATCATGATCCAGAATCTGCAAAACAAGTATCTGCTTTTTTTAAATTTTTTTTTAAGCAATGGCTCAACTTTATTTTTTCCTTCTTTACAGAAACCATAATAATACATTAAATATTTTAGGAAATTGTATTTAAGAAGAAATGTTAAAATTGTGATAGCAACCATGTTGAAAATCAAAGCAGAAATTTTTCGTAAGTTAATCATTTTGAAGTCTCACTGTCTGGTATCATCAAAACTCCATCTTTTGCTAAATATTTAGCAAAAATGTAAAGCAACGGCATCTGAAAGCAAGTTTTAAGTAAACCATGTATCTTTCATCTTTTCAGCTGGTTGAAACAGAGAGGGAATTGACTTTTTTCTCGTCTGATACAAATCCTCCATTTTCTTTAGTATGTGACGAAATTGATTTAGAGTCATCTTTTTCTTCTGTTTTCTCAACATCCATATTAGTTTTGACACAGTATTTTAAGTATAAACGGTAGGCTGGAAAATTAATATTAAAAACATTATAACAATGACTGAAAAATACTGCATTTGCATATAAGCATACAACCCTTTATTACCTTATGTTGCTAAAATATTCAAATAGCTCAATACAGTTTATTTAAAGTCAGATTTAACTATTCTATGTCAGCAACTCTCATTACTAAAGAAGTATGTTTAGAAAATAATAAGGAAAATGTTTGATTTTTTTTTTAATGCATGACTGCTTTTTGTTCCTGATAAAAGTACTGCCTATCTTTATTGGGAAGCCTTTGGGCAATTGGCTGGATCTGTGGGACTCAGTCTTCTACACAAATCTTATTTGGTAGAAACTAAGCCAAAGTGAAGAAAAACAGTTCTTCCATTGTCATGCAGTTGCCACCTTGGAAAGAAGTGGGGATATAGCTCCCAGGTTGTGTCCCTGGGACAGTGCTTGAGATGCCTGGTAAGTTGGCTCGTTTGTGACTGGGAGCTAAAAAGTCCCAGCTAGTTTTGGGGGTGAACAAAAAGGATAAAGTTTCAATCCTCAGTAGGTTAGGTGTGTACTTCTAGTGCAATGCGTATGAGGTGTATGTAGAAGTAAAAAGGGACCTTATAAAAGAAGATTTCTGTTCTCATATTGGCTGTGAAACTAATCTTTCTCTCGATGTATGTCAAGATGTATGCTTTTCAGGATGGTCCTGGTGTGAAACTGTAAGCTCAGGCACTTTGGAGTGGTAGAGGGCTCAAGAGGAAGGCACATTTGCCTTTCTTCAGGAAAGGGTAATAATAAATCTCTGCCCAAAGTATACTTCTGTAGTCAGTTGTAGGTGACAGATTACATCCCTTGTTCTGAAAAGTAAAGGGCCTTCCAAATCTTAAATTGATCCTTATATTGTCCCACACAGCACAGTGGTGATGAACAGTGATAATTTGAGCCATTATTAAGTTAACTGTTTTCCATTTGATTATTTTTCTCTCTCAAGTGTATGTTCCTGTTTTCTGCATATTGACAGAAAATGAGGCTGATGATGATAGCAATAATAATAATGTTCTAACAGAAAATATCAATATCTGTACTATACCTCCTAAAATAATCCCTGCAAACGCCAACTGGAAAATGCTGTAGATGAGTGGGAAAGTAAACATCAGTTCAAGTTGTTCAGCGTTGAAGGAGAGCTGTACAATTGTTGAACAGAGCTGAGTGTTTTGCATGCCTGTTTCCAGAGACACCGTACGACATCTAAAGGGAATAACACAATAACAACTGTGAAATGGCATCCTGTGCATTCCTCTTCTTTACTAGGTGTCTGCAAAGTCAGTATCCACACAGCTAAATGAAAAAATAGCACTCCTCAGCTTACAAGTGATAGAATTTTTAGAACCAGAACACATGCATTTTATGCCAATTAAGCAATTGCAGGGGAATATTATATGCTATAGTCAACACTATTGATTGTAGAATCATAGAATATCCTGAGTTGGAAGGGATCCACAAAGATTATTAAGTTCAACTCCTGGCCCCGCAAAGGACCACCCAAAATCCAAACCATACATCTGAAATGCTCCTTGAACTCTGTCAGCTTGGGGCTGTGACCACTACTCTGGGAGCCTGTTCCAGTGCCCAGCCACCTTCTCAATGAAGAACCTTTTCCTGGTATCCAATCTGAAACTTTATTCTCCCTCTCTTTTGAAACAGTACTCTAAATTATAGGCTGCTGTTTCTTCATTAGAAGTCTTACTTGCCACAACCCATTTGTTTGTTAGGTCTATTCTGCTCACTTTCTTTGAAGTCCAAGACATGGGCACACATGAGAAAGACAGGAGGAAATACTAGTTATAATCCATAGATAAAAATGTAAACATTATAAGTTTTATTTACATGCTGTACACTAGAAACATGGTTGGGGAATGAGTGATCTGTTGCAAAACGAATATTTAGGAATCATTGTCAGCATTGATTATTTCTTAAATAAAAGCTTCCTTCACAGATGAAATAAGACTATAAGTCTATGTCAGAGAGAAATCTATACATACCTGCTCCAAGACAGACCAGCGAGACGAGCCAGAAAGAATCCCAAACAATAGCCAGCTGCTGGAAATATGGTACCAATGATCCATAGCTTAGGTGTGATAACCCACGAGCCTTTGTAGAGTATTCCCCCAACCACAGCAATGATGACAATGAGAACTGCTCCTGCTATGGAACCAACCTGTGAGAAAAAGAGGAAAGACGGTGTGAATAAGAGACTTCACTGAAATTTTGTGACAACAAACATAATGTCAAACTCACATTTGAATGTCTTTAGCCGAGCCACTGAAACATCTTATTAAACATAAAGCTAAATGTTTACTGCCATCTAATTCATGGGAATCACACAGATTAGATCATTGCCATTTTCCCAAAAATAGAGCTGTAAAATGTACTTCAAAGTGTGACTACAGACAGATCAAAGCTCAGCTAAAATTAAACATTAAAAACTTCAGAGCTGTAACATAGATGAAGAACAACTTGGATATTAGATTTTTCCCAGCATTACTGGGAAAATAGTAGTCTAATAGCTAGAATAATGCACTTTTCCTTCCCACTCTTTGAACAGTCACAGTTTGGGGCTTAGCACAGTATATGCTAATTAGATGCTAGATTGTTGGTGCTAGGAAATTATTTGTCAAGTGAAGGAATAAATATTTGTTGTGGCTGAAAATATTGCGTATGAGAACTGGCTGTGAGTTCATACGCATTTCTATATAGACATAGTCACTGAGTTAATCTTATTTTCTGTGGCTGAACATACTGAGATCCTCATTGCTTCTTGCCAAGGTAAAGGATAACACATTCTCTTGTAAATATTCAATTTATCTCAATATCTCAATTATGGTATATGTTGCAAGAGATCTCACCAGATATCTATGGTTAAGTGAAGGAGTAATCCATTTTTTAGCTAAAAGGTGTATTCTCTTTGAACTGGCTTCATCAATCTTTGACTGAATCTTTTTAAGGGCACTGAGTCAACAAGTGCTTTTGTTTGACTGAGATATTAACCACATGCACCTAGGAAAAAGTAACAGGGTCTAGCCATGACAAGCTATTCTGTTTCACATTGTGCTCTTATCTCCATTTCTCACTATCTGGACTTTAATCTGACAGCTACAGTTCAGTCTTTGCTTGATGCTTCATTGTCCAATATCAAGCAAACTGGCTTGTTCAAACCCACAGCAAACTGTGGGTTGCTCGCCCACTCAGTACAAATAATGATAAAATTGTGTTTTGCTGAAAGAGTAACTAGATTATCTTCTTATGTGAGCTCAAGTCCATGACTTTCCCTTAACTGAACATGCAGGAACAGCACTGTTTTGAAATCTTTTCTCACTACTATTCATGTTCTTAAGTAAGGTATGGATACATTTAGAAACATAACAGGATAAATAAAAATTTCATGAAAATTACTGGGAGTTAAAAGGAGTTATTTGCATTCTGTAATTTCTGAGCTGATAGCAGAAAAGGAATAATAAAATATAGGTAACCACTTGTCAGGTTACGTTTGTTTAAGAAAATGTAGAAAATGTTTATATTAACTTAGGATAGTCAAGAAAGGCCAAGGATTCTCAGCACATCTGAGAATCACTTTGAACTGAGCAGGAAAATATTCAGAATGATTAATTTTCTGTTAACATAAAATGCAGATAAGCTGTTACTATTACTATTTTGGTAAGGTCTGTTTTTGCCAAAAATCATAGATTCAATGCTTCTGAATCTATCTTGCAAATATAGTTGAACTTTCTGAATAGTTTTCTTATAATTTTTAAATATTGGAACATTTTCAACACATGCACATATATATATGCATATTTAAATCAACTTCACACTCAAAATTGCCAAAAAATGATAAATTGGTTTAAAAGTGGAAATATTTTTGTTTGACCCAGAATGTCTTCATTTTGTACTATTTTGAAGGAAAAGTTCCATTTGACCTGACTGATTTTCCTTCCAATTTTCAGTTTACATTGTAAACTGAACTCAGTTGCTAGCATAGTTCTAGCCAAAAAAAAAGTATGCTCTTTGATGATAGCTTCTAATAACATGTACGACTAATGCGTGTTTGTGCAGGGGGAAAGCAATACATTTCTGCAGTATTTCATTTGCTTTCTGCTGAAAACTCCAAGGCTCTCAGATACGAATGCTATGAATAGTAATATGCTGCTTCAGTGGTGCTACAGATTTCATAATTTGTCTATAATTACCAATGCTTCAGCAGTACAAATCCTACCTTAAGTATTATTTTTGCTTTACTGGGCCATTTGTGATTAACAAATACTCCAACTGAAACAGGAACTACAAGAGCTACCAGTGAAATTCCTGTAAAAAAGAAAAGAAAAAAGATAAACCCACATATCATGTAGAAGTTCATGATGGGAGCATGCACTGTGTGGAGCAGCCGGAGGTATAGAGCAAGCCTACGGTGGATGTTTCTGGTATGCACACCCCAACACATGCACACTGTACCAGCACCTGCCCATTTGCTTTTCTACAGTCTGTTATCTTTGGAAACCTGTTGAAGTAATTGCCATTCAGCTGAGCTACATGCTCATTCACCTGAATCAAAAAGGCAGACAGAAATTTGAGTGCACTAATCACCACTATCCTGTGATGTGTGTAGCTATATTAAATGTTCACTTTGTCTGCAGGTGTTTCACTACTGTGTCAAATCAACAAATGGTTTAGAGCTTCTTTTGTTCCGGCCTTCTTTCTCCAGCATGTTTTTTGAAAGCACAAGCAATATATGTGATTTTTTTTTTTCCCCAGGACAATGGGAATTGAAATTGAAGAATATGAAAGTGATCTGCTGGCTTTGTAAGATAACCACAACATGGGACTGAACGTGATAAGCAACAGGGCTACAGTTCTGCAAAGCACTGGAGCATATATTTCTAAATACTTTGACTATTTTCTCTTTGTAACTGGATGAGATTTCTGACAGGAAGTCAAATGAAGCCACTCCTGGTGGTGTAGATTGCAGCTTTTCAATGAGACTCAGCAGTTTTAATCGCTTGCTTAATTATCCACATGTGCTTAAGTACTTTGCCAGATACGGCCTCAGCTCTTAGCTCTTTGCAGGATTGTGCCTTAAAGCTGTTACCAATGCTTTCATCCAGGGAAAGCAGCTATTTCTGTATGAATTACTCTTATCCCAGTACCATGCAGGTTTCTAAACTATTTAAAAAGAATGCATGAACTTGTGAAAAATAATTGTACTGTGTTTATAATAAAATATTTGATCTGAAGAGTTGTGGATGACTTGAAGTGATCTAGGTACCTAATTCCCACCAAAATCACTGAAAAGTAGGAAAATACATATTTTTAAAATGTCTGAGGTAATTTCTTTATGCTTCTGCAGGATGGTGATAGTGTAAGAGTGTTTGTTACTAGAAGGAAAATAAAGGAGAGTCAGAAGGGAAAGTGTGGTTTGCTTGACTTACCAATGCTGTCATAGGGGAGTACAATTGCATCAGACTCGATCCACATCTTAGTATAAATAAAAAGACAGAGTGGCATCATCCCCATTGCGAGAATTGTGGAGCACGTTGTCATGCTGATGCTGCAAAGAAATTGGTTTAAGTGACAATTTGTCTCATGCTAGACTATGCTCTCTTCATTTCCTTATTATGACTTCGCAGCTTATGTAAAGATACACAAGAAATGCTGCTGGCTACAGCCAATTTATCCATGTCAAGTTAGAAAAAAAGCTAAATGCAAAGAATGGTTCTGCTGAAAAAATAAAAGAAAAAAAACACATAAATACCAACATGTTCTGCAGACATTAAACAATACAGAATCACAGAATCACAGAATCACAGAATTGTAGGGGTTGGAAGGGACCTCCAGAGATCATCGAGTCCAACCCCCCTGCCAAAGCAGGTTCCCTACAGTAGGTCGCACAGGTAGGCATCCAGGCAGGTCTTGAACATCTCCAGAGAAGGAGACTCCACCACCTCCCTGGGCAGCCTGTTCCAGTGCTCCGTCACCTCACTGTAAAGAAGTTCCTTTGCACATTTGTGTGGAACTTCCTATGCTGCAGTTTCCAGCCGTTTCCCCTTGTCCTGTCTCCACTCACCACTGAAAACAGTCTGGCCTCGCCATTCTGCCCCCCACACCTTAGATATTTATAGACCTGGATCAGGTCCCCTCTCAGTCTCCTTTTCTCAAGGCTGAACAGACCCAGTACGTTACAGTGCAGAGCACAGTACAATAAATTTCAGTACAAACAAAGAAGCAGAGTGGCAATCATCAGGAAGGACAGTTGGCAAGTCTGTACGCACGCTGACTGGCTGGCCTCTGAAAGGTCAGCAACATGGATCAACAGCCACTTTCCATTTCACTATCAGCTCTGGACTATTTTAGAATTTCTCTCCAAGGCCAAAAAGCAAACAATATCAACAACAACAAATAAACAAATAAATAAACAACAACAAAAAACACATTAATCATCTAGGAGGTACAAGATAATAAATTTCCCTTTTCTGACTTTTCCTGCTCTAGGCCAAAGAGCAGGTACTGATAATTACACTTTGAAACTGAGCGTAAGTATTGTTGCTTCCTTGGTTTGTTCAAAGATGTTTTTGTGTTAAAATATGAAGTTTTAGAATCATAGAATCACAGAATGGTTTGGGTTGGAAGAGACATCTAACATCATCTAGTTCCACCCCCCTACTATAGACAGGGACATCTCCCTGTAGATCCAATTGCTCAAAGTCTTGTCCAGCCTGGCCTTGAATGCTTCCAGGGTTGGAGCACTTTGCTGGGTAACCTGTTCCAAATCTTGAATCTCTTGAGCCTGGTATACTTTGTTGAAAAATGAGCATTCTGCTGGACAATGGAAGACAGAGTGAGACAGGGAAAAAGACAGATTTTTCTTTGTAGTGTAGATAAAATGTTGCCTTCATATCATTCTCCTATGAGGTAAAAATAATGACAGAAGGCTTTACTTGAGAGACTTCGGAAACTTCCTCATGAGCCTCCCTTTTGACAGATCTTTGATGTAGTTTACTCTCATAACAGAAGCTACAGATACACAAACTGGATACATTCAGAGATATCTGGAAGAATTCATACAGAAACAACAGAAATACTTGCTTTAGTTTTGATTTCTTTGATTCAGTGTTGTTGGATATAATTACATGGGAGACTCTGGAAAGGGAATTCTTACACATAAAGGAAAAAGAGCAATGGTCTTTTACTCAGGTCTGATAAAGATCCAAGTTAATAAAGAGCTCATGTGTCTATATTTCCTACATATTTTCACAGTTTCTATATCTACATCCTACTACAAAGGCTGATCATTTGCTAACCCCAATCCCTGTTCTTGCAGCAGCTCCCAGAGGAGCTATGGAGGAGAGGAAATGGTAACACAGAAGAAGTTCTTATGAGTTAGCAAGAAATGTCTAAAACTGGTGTCCCTATGGGAAATTTCAGGGGATATTATCTGGGTCTGAACTACTAAGAAAAGTACAAAACCTCATACTTTATCTTCCACATTATCTTTACACAAATAGTAGAAAATTAATTCTTGCCCTAGCTTATGATTTAACTGCACTAGGAAGTGTTGAGCAGGACTGTAGATAATGTCGATGGCTTATTATATACAAAGATAAAATATCAGTTAAAGGCAAAACTTAGTCTGATATGCTGTGCTGGCTACAGAAACCAACCAAGCTACTTGTACTGTTAGTCTATCAAGACTGATTATAATTGCATCACTTGCTGTACCTCCTGTTTCCTCTAGTCCTTGAATTATTGTAAAAATGTAGTGATCAAAAGCCTTTGAAATCTTAAGGTAAAGGCTTTTACCTGAAGAATAATATTTAGTATGTGTTTCCAATTTACCTCACCCTCTGTCACCATCATGAGTTATAAATTCTACTCGTATTTATAGCATCATCAATTAGGATTCTGATTATACAGACCTGACAAAGAACAGCTTAGCTCAGTGTATTCTTCCAAGGAAAGATTAGGACGGAATTTAAGACTTGTGCTGGATGTCTTTTTATCTATGTTTTCTCAGACCCGCATTCATTGAAATAAATTGTCTTATAGTTTCTACTATCATAGGTTTTTCCTCCACAGTGAGGAAGCTGGTGATTAGCGGGGGCTGACTTCATACATAATTCGAATGCAGGCATTATATTAACACCTGTGTGTAACAGAAAAGTTCACTGTTTTCAAAGGATGGAAAAAATGTCTTATTAAAGCCACAAATATTAACGTTCTTAGTCAATTTGCTCTGACTCCACATCTTTCTTACTTCTATTATTTTTTCCACTTTAGTTCAGACTGGCATATGATAAATTGGATGAATGCTCCAATTTATGTTTCTCTGCAGGAAATGGAGAAATTATCTTGTTTATTTTAGAGCAGAGTAATCAGGATATGAAAAGAAAAAAAGATGGCTCATTTTTAAAAGCTGTTAGAGTTAATGAACGCCCCAAGAAATTTTCATCAGGAGTATGATGCATTTCTACAGTGTGTTTGCTATCCAAGACTGCACTACATATCCTACATATTTGTTTCTGAGTTTGGAGCACCCAGTCAGAGACCATCACGCTTGGTCACAGTGGAGTTTTACCATAGCAGCTCATGCACAGGGCTGCATTAATCAGTAGTTTTTCGCCTGTAAAAATTTCCTTCAGTTTGAAAACTTTGCAGAAGGTGCCAGGAGCACGTAAAATTGTCATAAGTAATTTCCTTTTGTATTAGTACCCAAAGAGAAAGGCTATGCCTGTCTGTTCATTGTGCAGAACACAAAAGGAGGAAAAATATTTTTCCACAGGTGGTTTCTTTCAAGAAACATTTTTTCAAAAAAATGTTGCATAGCTGCTCTTTCATACACAGGACTGTGTATGAAAAAAGTCTTTATTATATTTTTTTAATTGCCCTAGGTCTTGGAGAAACAAAATCACAAATATAAGTCTTATTTAGTCAATGAGTTCATAAAACTTAGTATGCTATTTTATGAAGAATTTGAGATCTTATAGCAAAGACATTCTCTAAAATTCACAATTTTGTTATGATATCTTCCTAATGAGTTATCAAGTTCTAACAATAATTCTAGTCTGGTTATATTTATTAGTACTATAGTAACTAAATATCTCTACAGGAAGAAAGTTTCACCACACATCAACCAAGACAAGAAAAAAATCAGACAGTCCTTTTCAACACAAAATTTACAAAAAGCCATGTGAACATTTTAGAAAACAATCACTCTTACCTTAGGTCCATGTCACCATCCACCCAGTAGGCAACGACATTAGAGGCTGTGCCTCCTGGACAGCATCCCATGATCATCACCACAACGGCTTGAATAGGAAGCACATTAAAGGCCAGTGACAGCAAGAAGGCTGTGAGAGGCATAATTCCAAATTGACAGAGAAAACCCACCAAAATACCCCAGGGTCTTCTTATGTGGCTCAAAAAGTTTTTGATTTCCACATTGCAACCCATGGAGAACATCACCAAAGCCAGCATGATTGTTAGAACAGTACTTAAAACTACATTCAAAGTCTGGTTAAAAGTATCTTCTGGTAACACACAAGATGTACCAGTACAAATAGTAGCATTTTCTGGACAAGCTGTGGAGTTGTCCACAGCTGGACAAGCTGTGGAGTTGTCCAGCAACTTGCTGTTAAAATGCTGAGAAAGTAAGTAATCCTGCATTTTGAAATGCAGAACTGCTCAGAGAATCCGAGGCAAATTTTCAAGCCTGTGTAAATGATTGTTTGTCAGCCACTCTTTTTAAATGATCCAGGAAGCAATAAAGTTCAATAAATACCTGGACGCTGTTACTATTCCTTAAGGGTTTGGCACAATGCTGATTCATATGGTTATAAAAGTTATGCTTGCTGGTATGGTGGTAATCAATCATTTATTCATATGATAATGAGGAATCCCACATCGAGAGAATGTCTGTGTTAATATGTAAGGGTGTAAAGGAGGCTTGTGGAATAGCTAAGCACACAAAATGAAAATCACAGGAGGAAAAGAAAGTTTAGATTTCATTCTTTGAATTTCTTGCATGCCTTCAGGAAAGCTGCTCCTGCGTGAACAATGTGTGCGTTACAAGGATGTGCAGGGCTGAAAGGAGTAACTGATAAAAAAACCTGGGTAGAGGCACTGAGCAAGGAAAATAGATTCACCTTCTAAATACTGCACAAGGCTGCATTTTAGGGGATTGTAAGAACTTCTCTGCAACTGCAGTAGAGCAGTCAAAACCTCAATCCTGTCTACGGAGTGCTGCAGGAAGAGCTGTGAAGTGTCACACCATGCTATGCGCCACAGCATTCAGGTACAAGGGTCTACTGGATGCAGGGAGTCATACTGAATGGGATGTGATCCAAGTTCAACTGTATTTCTGGTGTAATAGAAGTTATGACTGGTGTACAGTGCCAACATTCTAATTGTGTTTAGTTGCACTACTTATCATTCTTTCTCAGTTTCCATGTAGTCCTTAAAATGGTTAGGATCCTAGCCTTGAATTTTCCTGCAGTCTGCTTAAAGGTTGCCTGTATTTTGGCTTTGGCTCATGCAGCACAACTGTAGGAGCTGACACCCTGACATCTTCATGTCCCATCAGCCCATGGACCCAATGACCAGGTGTCTGTGTCTCACCTTACTCCAGGCCACATCTACCCCTGTGCTGAACCCGTCACTTGGGGAAGGAAGAGGAGGTGGCATGGGCTGGGCTTGCTGGGGCAGCAGGAGATTTATGGTCCTCCTAGCCAACTTTTGCCAGTTGCACCTGGCACTCTCATGTTGTGCTCCAGCTTATGCCAGAAATGTTGGATGTTGAGAGAAAGAGCACTGGGAGGTGACAAAAGAGGAGAATGGAGATTTGTTTGCTGGTCTGGGCACAGGGAGTGGGACCGTGGGGCTGGCATGTTGCTTTGGAACTCGCTGTAGTCAGCTCCGGCCAAGCTAAAAGCAGAACATTTCCCCTTTGATGTGATCTCTGGTCTGAGACCTGCTCCTGTGAGGGTTCTCCATGGGCTGTGAGCTCCTTCAGACCCCATTAATTGCTGCCCCGTGGGCTCCTCCATGACTGAATAGGGAGATCTACTCCATGTGGTGCCTGGGGGCTGCAGGGGATGGCCTGCTCCTCTCTGGGCCTCTCCTGTGCTTCAGGGAACTTCTGCTCTGTGCCTGGAGCACCTCCTGCTCTCCTTCTGCACTGACCTGGATGGCTGCAGGGCTGTCTTTTCACATTTCTCACTCCTCTTTCCCAGCTGCTGTTGTACAGCAGTTTTCCTTTAATCTGCCCTCCCAGAGACACCAACAGTGTCACAGTTCCATGTCCATAGCTCAGCTCTGGCAGCTCAGTGTGCTTTTGGAATAGCTGGAGCTGACTTTACTCTGACATGGGGCAGTGCTGGGCTCTGCTTATAGAGGCCACCCATACAGCCCCCTGCTACCAAAACCGTGCCATGTAAGTGCACTAGAATTGTGGCTATCATCCTTCTGGGTGGATGCTGTGTGAATATTCATGCATTAAACAACACAACATTGTGAAATCAATATACCATACAAGCAAAAAAAAAAAAAAAAAAAAAAATCCACTAGAACAGTTAGATGAGTTCTTCATGCCAAAACAACAGCAGTAACAGTAGCAACAAGAAAACACTAGGAAGCTGGGATATTTTACAGTTCTTCCGATGCTTAGCATACATGAATTGCATACATGAATCTCATGTTTTCCAGACCCTACAAGCCATTAGTCTCTTTCTTGTTTTACACTCTCAAGCTTCTCCAAAACTGGGAATATTTTAAAGGGACAAATTATGATGCTTCTTTATCTATATCCAAGATATATAAATGTAGATCTTATACTAAAACCTAATCCAAAATGTAAAGTACAGCAGGTGACTCCCAAACATCTTTAGTTTTCCATACTTCATTTTTTTTTTCTAGACTAATAAGCTAAGCTGTAATTATCTTCAACAAGCAAGACTCCCACTAAAAGTCTCAGCATTTTGTGCCTAAACTCAGTGTGCAAAATGATAGGTATTACCTTATTTTATTTTTTATTTTTTGCTTTTAATGGTGAACCATTGAGGGGAAATAATATAAAGAGTTTCCCAGCATGCCCACATGGCACCTGTTTCTTTAAAAGTGGATCAACTACATGACTTATCTCCTAAGTCACTGCTGGATGCTTGATGGGATAATGTCAGACTCGCTGGCAGCTGGCAAGCCCTGCCCTGTGATTAGTGCCACATCTGTGTGACTCTGATATGTTTTATAGGACAAAAAGCAAAATAATAAGGAGTAGATTAAAGGAAAAGAAGGCTCCAAGATCTCAGATAAACAGAAAACTCATTCTTCTTCTTACATTCTCATCCAAACAGAATGTTTTATTTTTTCAAACCAAGTCTCTTAAAGGGCTTGTTAGCTTTTAAAAGTATGGCTGTAACAAATATTTTTTTTATTTTTTTCTTGTTTTAATCTGCATCTGAATCTGTACATGCACTTGAATTTGCTTCTTGTTGAAACTAAACTTCCTGATCAATCCACCTTCAAATCTCCAGCGAGACTCAAGGCCAAGGCTGGCTTTCCTAAATGTATTAATACTTGCTATCTTGTGGGAACCAATGGTGAGTGGTTTAGGAGAGGAGCTAGTGGAATATTACCTGCTATTGCTCAGATGGAGCTCATTACATGAGCTTCCTTCTGCTGCCCTCTCGCACCAGGCTTGTATATGAACCCTGCAGTGTGCTGGGTGCTCCCACCCACCAGAACCAGCACAGTGGGGGTGTCCTGGCTGTTGGTGTCCAGCCTCAGCTGAAAGATATGAATGCCAGCTCTTTCTCTCCTAGGTTTGCCAATTCATCAACTCATTGCATAAAATCTTAGATAACAAGACATCCTTTCAGGAAAAAGAATTGAACCATTCTGAACTCAGTGTATTATTAGGCTAAAAACATAAATTTAGCACTGATGCTAGTACTTATTTCAAGAATTCCTCATGTGTTGTTAGAGTACTGGAACAGACATTGAAATATTTACAGTCATGGTTAAAACTTGGTATGTTTTTAGGGGGTACAGTATTATCAAGTAGGAGGTTATCTGTTTCAGGAGTGCTGGATTTCAAACAGCCCTCTAGTTTATTTTGTTTTTTACAGTATACTTTTGAGATTGGAAACGGATCAAAAAACACAAATTTCTCTGCTCCTTGCAAGTTTCCCTTACACTGACAGGGACAGCAACATTTCAGCAATTGCTGTCAGACACACCGAGCTGTACAGCTTCTGTTTTGCTGTCTGTTTTCTACTTAGGTTCTGGTTCTTAGCTGCTGAGATGGACTATGTACCCTGTGAACATAGTTGGTCGCTTTTGCCCATTCCTGTTCTGCATATTATTTAGTGTGCTTTTAAGAATTTGGTGCCCAGGAAGAAAGCAACAGTGAATGTGATGGCATTTCAGTGATGATTAACATCACTCATTTGATTGTGGACACTATCTCCCGGCATACCTCAGGAGTGGAAATAAACAACACTTAAATAGAGAAATATCAGCCCAGCTGTACATTTGTGATGTAGAACTACCAAATTGCTTTATTCTTAATTGCCTTCTTGAATTCTGTGATGGATTGATGAGCCTGCCAGCTTGTGCAAGTTACTTTAGTGGCACTTCAGCAAACATATCTAGGCAGATTAAGCCTGTACAGATCTGTCCCTCTGTCGACAATTATATAATTGATTTATCCATTAACTCAAGCAGTTATAAAACATGAATAGCAGTAAGTGCATACTAAGCTCTACACTGGGAGAGAAATAATTTAACAGTTTGTCTTTTATGGCTGTCTAGTGCTTATTTCTGTGATATTTCTCCTAATGAATCTTTTCTGTCTGCTTAATTCAGATTCTGAGATACTTCTTAGTATATTTATGCTTTGGTTAGAAGGATCTTTTATTTCAGACAATTAATTTCCTAAAGGCAATTACCTGCTTCTTTATAGCATCTAAGAAAAAGGAGACAGCAGTTACATCTAATGTCAGTGATTTTGTTTGTAACTTTAAACTTTAGTATAAATATAGATGGAAGAGTTCTTTTTTGTTTGTCTGGAAAAAGTTGTTCTACATAATTGAAAGTTTATAGAGGGCATTATGAAAAGGAAATCTGTCTGGGATGGAAGGAGAGAAAATTCTTGATGTTAAAATGTACATAGCCAAGATTAGCTTCCCAAGAAATACTGAAAAGTAACTGTGAAGTAGTCTTACTGACTCTTTGCTTTTACACATTTGCATTTCAACGTCGGTTGCATACATATGAATTCTGCCTACCTGTTAGATTCCTGAGCTAGGTCTGAAAGGAAACATCTGTGGCAGGGGCTCTCTTGCAGTTGGCTGTTGATGAATTCAGGTGGCAAACAACCTGATGTGAAGGGCTGGGATTACAAGCAAATATGTTCTGCAGGTGTACTAGTTTTGAGAGATGCACCTTATGCCCATGACTGAGCTTCTGCATACACCAAATAGTTGGTTTGAGGGATGCGAATCTGCTAAAATTTGCCAAAACTCTAAAAGCTGTGTGTGTAAGGAGATTTATGTAGGGCATTTGTGTTCTTTGACACGTTCCAGCAGTGCCAATGTAAGTCATGACAGAAAATATGAACTTCAGTTACTGAGCAAGTTTCTGCCCTTAGTTTTCCCATTTAGAGCTGAATGGAAGAGGGAAGACTGTGAGCAGGAATTCCTTCACGTAAGAACTGATCAGAGCTTCTAGGAATGGAAGAAAGAAGTGAAGAAGATGCAATGGAAAGGCCTCTAAGTAAAACTGTTTTACAGTTACACAGATGTTTACTCTGATTAAGGCTTTATTAATGAAAACAAGCAGATTCATCAAATGGGAAGCCTGTGCTCTTTTCTCAAAAATTGCACTTTCTCTCTCAGTAAGAGAGAGGAAGCTTAGTAGTTCTTTTTCAGATTTATAGCAGGGATTTCAACTCAGGTTTTCTACGTACTGTTTTGGGAGGTTCTGGACACAGGCTATCTAGAGAGTAGCAGCTTTTCCCGTATGGCTCTGTGGGAAGGCCTATTTACCGCTGATTATTCTTTCATCCTATGGCTTCATAGAAAGTTCTGGGTCAACTGGAAACAATTTTTTTTCTGGTAAATATAAAAAAAATTGTCTTTTCATTAAAACTGGATCGATACGTGGTAAAAGGCACATAAGATTCACCTGACTCTAGAGCTTTAAAATTCCATGTAATGAGGGGAATCAGATAATGGCAGCTGTTATAAAGTTAAGATTCCTTTTGTGCTAGATGCTGTGCAGGACCATAGTAAGCATGATTCTCTGTCATTTCTGGCTTTTCTTCTAATACTACTCATCTTATTCTGATAAATGGAAAATGCCAGTACAGCTGGCACAGAAGCGAAAGAAAATCTAAAGCAAAAAGGCGTTCATTGCACATATAAATGGTATGTGACAAAGACACCTGTTCTTCTGAAAAGCCAATCTAAAGATTTTGCCCTTTTCTTTTGGGGGAAAGCCTTTTGATCTTCATGTCCATCATCTTAATTGGATTTTAATTTGCCGATGACATCCATCTTCATTATGGAAAATAATGGCAGGACTGCATTATTATTCTAGGCCTTTAAATTCTGTTTTTAAAATGACTTCAGTGATTATACTTGACTGTTTGCTTTCAGAAAGCCTCTTATCACAACGAGACACTGTTTAAAAGCTCTTTAAATATTGGCTCCATATCTGCAAAGATAATCTTAAAACCTTCAACAATGCAACATGCAACCTTATCTGGGAGTTGATAAAGTCTCAGCACTTTGGAAATTTTAACAATTCTGTCTGGATATTGGAGGTTTACTTTTTGCTGGCTGAAAATTCATGCAGGTGGCAGTTTGGCTGTGGGAGTTGAAAGTCTGGAAGATGTGGTGCTCTTGATTTGGTGTATTGTAGTGCTTGTGTAATTGCTAGGATTGGTGCTCTCTCTATGTGAGTGTCTGTGTTGTGCAAATGTTAAACTGTATAATTCTTACTGATGACTGAAGCAATAAAATTAGACGGTAATAATAAAGTTGTATTATTTAATAGAGCTCGAGTAGCATTTGGGGCCTTGAGTTAGCCATTTGTCTTCCCATTTTGGGAAAAGGATACAAAAGCTTAATGATGTTGAACTTGCTGATTCTGAGACCTAAGAGAATCCATGCTCAGATGCTTGACATCTTCCATGCAATGTTCATCAAAATAGACAGTCTCACAAAAGTAGTACAGTAAGGCAGGAGTAATCAGTTCAAAATGCTGAGGAATTGCATTTTGACCTCCAATTATCTCTTTGTTCACTGACTCCTGCAGTATGAAAGCTGGAATAGGTCCTGGGTGTCTTTTTCTGCAAGTCCTGTAGGTTCATGCCTCTCTGCTCTAGTGAGCATTTTGATTACACCACTCTGAGAGGGACCATTTCAGCAGGAGGTCTGAGGGAGTACTTGCCCGCAGTAGCCTGCTGGCTTCGCCCAGGGCACTTTGCAGGCAACTCACCAGGAGCTGGATGATGTGAGTTCAGGTCCCTCCAGGCAGAGATTGCCCTTTTAAATTCTGCTTCCTTTGCAACTTGCGTGAATATTTCAGCCAGTGGGCTTTGGGGATAGGAAAATAGCAGATATGTCAGTGGCACTGTCTGCATGTTAGTGTGCTTTGCCTGTACTTCCACTGGTAGTTTTGGTTGTGCTGGGGCATAGTTGGCAGTAAATGGCAGCTCAGTGAAAGCCTGAGGAATCAGATTCCTGCAGTGGCATCTTGTTAGTATAGTATCCACAGCTCTTCATGGGTGGTTGCCTGCATGGGTATCCTATCTGTTTTGAAAATGCTTAATTTCCACCAATTCTGTTTTGAAATTATTTTCAATGCTTATTTCCATCAGAATACATGCTACTTATTACTTGCATTTCTGATAGTGTTGAGCATCTTCTGTTTGGAGTGTAATGTATCAAGAAAGTGACTTTATTCCATCTTTATAATAAAATGAATTTACATATGAATATGAATAAAGTTATATGTAAAGAACCACATATATACATTTATATATAAATTACATGCAATGTGAACAATGACTGAACATAGGCAGAGAAAGTGTGTAGGTTTCTTTTTTTTCAGAGAAAAGTTGTGCTTTCTGAAAATTTGTAACTGAAATGATTCTTCTGAAGTCTTCAGTGTTCCTTTGGTAAACAATGACATGCTTACAAAATGACATTTTTGCTATTGTTACTGAAATAAGCATAGGCAGTATAAACTTTCCACGCATTGGGTCTTCACTGATAACTATTTTCCCTTCAACAGGATTTTGTGAAAAAACCTGGTGGCCTACTGTAAAGTGGCATTTTTTTAGGAAGAAGAAAATTTGTTT
Source organism: Centrocercus urophasianus (assembly GCF_019232065.1). Classification (NCBI taxonomy): domain Eukaryota; kingdom Metazoa; phylum Chordata; class Aves; order Galliformes; family Phasianidae; genus Centrocercus; species Centrocercus urophasianus. Next base: position 65,902,322 of record NW_024884364.1, on the reverse strand, counting down.
CATTTTGAAGGCATTTAACAAAAATGGGAACACTCTAAACCATATTTTTTTATCCTCCTAATATTTGCATGATTCAGTACAGTTTATTTATCCCTCTGCACTCTGTGCCTCAGTTTGCAACTTTAAATGTATGATTATTTACATACACAGTCTTCTAGTTAAAAATGTTTGGAACATACTTGATCTTTTTAAAAATGTGAGATGGTAAATGGAGGAACTTGCTTGGTTTTCTGATTCCTGAACACTTGGAATATGCTTTAGTGCTATTTCTATACTCTGCCTCATGAATTCTGGAAGTGATCTTAAAATGAAAGTTGGAATGCTAACACATGGAAAAAATAATATTGTGGCACTCCAACAAAATTAAAAATTTTATGACAAAAAAAACCCAAGCAACTAAAACACCAAGCCCTAAGTTATCTGTACTATCTGCAAAGAAACCTTTTAAAGAAGTTTTAAATAAAAGTGTACAGACACAAAATAAAAATGTGGATGTGACTTCTGGAACTGTGAGAAATGCAAAATTGATGAGTGGGAGTCATTATAAAAAATAGGACAGCACCATATTAACAGATATGTTAACATTTAAATATTGAATTAAACCTCTTTTAAAACATTCTGTGCAGTGTTATGTCAAATAACGAAGTTGCAATCCAAATTTTTTTCATCTGTGTCTCTAAATATCTAAATGTGTGGGTTTAACTTTCTTCTCCCTTTTTTTAAACCAGTGTGACCTGAAGGTATCTTGCAATGGAAATAAAAATATTGAAAAAATGAAAGACTTAAGAGTAAAAAGTAGATCCTTAGAGACTGAAGTAATAGCATTAGTGAACAAACTAAAATAAAAAAAGCAGCATCTAAAAAAAATTTAGATGTGCAGCCTGGTCAAGTCCATTTACATTATAAAATATTTGTCAGAAGTACATATTTTTTTAAACAGGAAAGAAAAAACACTGGAAAAAGCAAAAAAGACTAATTTTTTTTGGGTCATGCCGGAATACAGTTAGGAACAAGAAAATGATAACTGGTTCAGTGCCAGCCCCTGAACTAGCTTCTCTTCTACTTTTTGCAGTAAAGCTGCCATTTTATCTTTTATGTGGGGGAACAGTCTTGTCAGGTGACCAATTTGCTATGCTGTGTTTGTGTTCCCTGGAGAAGACATGTGGCTCTGGCCTCTGAAAGGATATATGCTTCAGGCCAGGCTCTGATGACACATTTTGATGGTATTACAGGCTGCAATGTCAAGGCAGCCAGGCTGTACTCTGAGAGACATGGTGATGAGAAGATCATCAAAATAACACAAAACTCTCACAGCTCATTCAAAACTTTTCTTTAGTGTGGGCTAACATTCTGCATGTACTTTCTGTAGCTACATGTTGACCTTGAGAGTTGATGTACACTGAGAATGTTGGGCAGATACATGTTTATTTCTTTAATGTGCCTTATTGTCCTTGTATTTTCCATGTTTTCTTAGATATTTAACTCCTTCTCTCCTTAACAATACAAGCCAAGAAAGCCCCTTACTAGTTCTGTAGGTTTCTTTGATGCAAGCTTGCAAAAACAGCCTCTGAAGAAAGAGATCATAGAATGGTTTGGGTTGGAAAGGACCTTAAAGATTGTTAAGTCCCAACTACCATGCCACAGCCAGGGACACCTTCCACTAGACCAGGCAGTCCAAAGCCCCAAGTCCTGCCTGGCCTTGAACACCTCCAGGAATGGGGCATCTACAGCTTCTTTGGGCAACCTCTTCTGGTACCTCACCACACTCATAATGAAGAATTTCTTTGTTATCTAATCTAAAATTACCTTTTTTTTTTTTTTTTTCCCCCATAATTTTAAAACTGTTACTTCTTGTCTTGTCCTATCTATATACTCTCAGAAAAAGTGTCTCACCCCACCTTTCTAGAGATGCTGTATTGAAGGGCTGCAATGAGGGAACAGTCAGCTTCCTTGCTCTGCTTCTTTTAATGCAGCTGGGGTTACATCTGGCTTTCTGGGCCGCAAGTGCACGTTGTCAGCTCGTGTCAAGCCTTTTTTCCACCAGTACCCCCTCCCGCCATTCCCCCACAAGTTCTTCTCCATGGTGTTGTTAAATTCATGTTTATGAAGTACAAATAGTACAGTGGAAAAAAAATATAGTATCCTTTCTTGCAAACTAGAATTTCAGTGCTATGTTGTGAATTCTGTTAGGTTCCAAGTATACCTGTGCCTGCAAATGTTGTGTATTCTGATAATGCTAACAACAAGAACTGAGAACTTCAAGGATTTATGTCTGTTTAATATTTCCTACATTCAGCTAAGTTGGCCTGAGTAGTTGAGAGGCCATGACATGCCAAAAACCAGGCCTGCTAGCACTACATAGAAAACATAAAATATATACTCAACTGAAAGATGCAATATTATGTAACAGAACCAAAGAGTGGCTTGGATTTGAGGGGACCTTAAAGATTATCTGTTTTTAATCCCTTGCTGTGGGCAGGGTTGCCAACCACTGAAATCTTCTTTCTTCATCAACAAGTAATATGTTATGCTGGCCTTCAGTGATTCCTAGGCAATATTCATTTTGTCTTGATTATGTGACTGCGTGAATGACAAGTCTTAAGGTCTCCTTTTGTTTTCAGAACTGCTTGCACTTGTGTTATCAGAACTGAACACACCTGAACAAAGGCTAGGTGAGATGTTTAATAGGCAAAACTTTCCAGAAATGCAATGGCCTTAGTGTTGTTCTTTGCCTTTAGTGTGACATTAGTGGCAAAGATGGAGAGATGATCATGATGATGGTTAATGCCTCGATCCCTGAGCACTCTCTTTCCCTGAAGTCCCATCTTGTCTTTGGTTGAGGATGCTTTAGCACAGCGGAGAGAGGAGGAGTGAGATAGGAAACAGTAACTTCATCTCCATGAAATATTTTCCTTTTCTAACCTCCAGCTACCTGGAGGTAGCTGCAGCTTCGCACCTGGTTGACTCAACTCTCAAGAATTGTTGCACGAATTGGGACTCTCTGAGCTGGTGATCATTTCTTTTCTCTTCTAGATGCTTTTCAGTTCATCATGGGAGACCTCTCATTTCTTTACTATAAACTATTATACGGAGCCATTTGGTTTTGCTTGTTTGAGGGGAAGGATGGCTGGTTATTTCTCTATTTCATTTTTTTAAAACTCTTTTTACGTAATAAGAGGATCTCTGGCATTGGAAAAAACAAGCTGTAAGTGGTGCATGTAAGTGAGGGCTTGGTGTGAAATATACTGATATAAATTAATATATCCAGGGAAGTTAGTTGTGGAAGGATTTTCTGGAGAGACCTGGAAGCTTTCCTTCTCAGGCTGAAGAAGCAGCATAAAAATGAGCAAGATGAACAAATTGATTATGCTCAGAATTTTCTTTAGATAATGCTTTACTATCCACATAAATAACAATTTCTATTTTTTATTTTTTTAAATTGTAAACCTGATTAATTTAGCTGTTTCTTCTGTTTTGAGGCTGCCTTTTCCATCTCAGACACTGAAATTTGAACAGCTAGTTCATATGACATTCGTCAATTCTTCACCAGTTAAGTTGGAATGGGTATGTCTCTTCACGCTGTCATTATTCAGCAGTATGTCACCATGGAGAGTCCTTTTTACCTCAGGTGAAAGAATGAAATACAGTGAAAAGCTACCTATTAGTCTGTCATCATCCATAACTTCTGATGCTTATTACTCTCTCATATGCTTTATTCAGACCTGTGAAACATATGTGTTCTTCTGATTTCTGTGGTAATGTTAGGTTCATTTAACAAAGTTCATACCCACAGCCCCTATTGCTTTTTCAAAGTTGTTGCACTTTCAAAAACTGTGATGGCCTCATGCCTTCACCTTAGCCCTGTTAACATAGAAGAAAGAAATAGACTTTAAATTTCTTGGAATGCTGTAGCAAGCATATAGAAGTGTACAGAGGAGAAGGAAAAGCTGTTAATAAGTGACTGTTCTGTTCAGCTCACATCATGGGTATGATCAGACTTTTCCTGTGTGGGAAACTACTTCACCCAAAACTGTATAAGGAAGTGATATGGGGAGTGGGAACGTTCCTAAGCTAGGGAAAGAAAATAAAGATATTTATTAACATAATGGCACAGTCAAGCTTTGGAGACTCAAATGCAATCTCCTAAATTGTAGGAATGGAGAAATAAATAGCATTACCTATCCATTACTTATTTCAAAACTGGGCGGCGTAAAACTTAATTACTTCTAAGATATGCAAAACTCTGATCTTTAGCTTTTTGATATATAATTATTATTATTGGTCACTGTAATTACTGTAAATGGCATAAGAGTCCCGACTAAATGATGTTTAATTTAAGACCTGTGTCATGCAAATAACAGCCCATCAAATCTGAAGGTTGATTAACAGCAATAACTTGATCATAGAATCATAGAATCACTCAGGTTGGAAAAGAACTTAAAGACCATCAAGTCCAACCATGACCTAACCATCCTATCCTAACTCTAACAACCCTCCACTAAATCATGTCCCTGAGCACCACTTCCAAATGGTTTTTAAACACATCCAGGGATGGTGACTCAACCACCTCTCTGGGGAGCCTATTCCAGTGCTTAACAACACTTTCTATAAAGAAGTTTTTCCTGAACCTAAACTTACCCTGGTGCAACTTGAAGCCATTTCCAGTTGTCCTGTCACCAGGTGAGAAGAGACCAACCCCGCACACTCTGTAAGCACATACTTCACAGTGAACAATACTGGACAGCAAGAAGTGGGGAACACAAACAGAAATCAAATATAATGGTGATGAGAGATGTTGTTCAGTTCCAAAAACTTCAGACTGTTCCAAAAGCCTTACACTCTGTGGGGTGTGGGTTCATACTACATTTACTCAGAGGAAATCTAGTATGTAAAACACTAAGAAATTCCAAATTTTAGTTTAGTAACACCAAGTTACCTTGGTAAGAACTGTGGACATGACATCCATGTCCATAACTTTCAGACTGCATGATAGTCTTCAAGGTAGCGATCTGTCAACAGTTTATGGGCTGGTTTGGCCTGGTTCCATGATTAGCGGGACAGGGGGGACCCACGGATCCATGCCCTGAAAAGGGAAAAGGGAAAAAAGGAAAAAAGGGTAGGGAGATGGGCTTAAAACCAACACAGCAGCAATGATCTGAGGAGAAAGAAACTAATTTACTAAATAAGACATTGGAACACAATATAACACATTATAATACAATATAATTAGAATTGAAGACAGTAAATTAACTGAGAGTGTCCGAATGCCAAAGGCCTTCCTCTAATGCTGAGGTGAGATGTGCAGTCAGGGTTAGCAGAAAGGAAGAGAGAGAGCTCACATGACTTGGTGTGACATTTTATTTCCTCTCAGAATACGAAGCCCTCTAGGGTATGTAGTTATTTTCTGGGACAGGTACCTAGAACTGGAGCATTAAGTTCCAGAGCACTGCATGATGTTATGATGTGGAGTACCAATAACCAAAAATCATAAAACCATGGCACACATTTATTTAAAACAATTTCTTCTACACCTGCATGGCAGTTCTGTGAGTGGAATCACCCTGGGGTCTGGACCACTTGAGCATATCAAGTGCACAGCTTATTGTAAAAGATGTGAAACTAAGGGCAAAAACAGCCCACCAGCTTTATTAATGATAAAATTTAGAAAGTTATCAGCAGTAGCAACAAAAACATCAAGCAGAATGACTACATCATCAGCAAATGGTTAGGCTGGAAAGGATAAATTTTTGAGCATTTCCTTTTCACACTCACTTGTCATAAAAAGCTAATGATGACATTATCTCTGGGTTTGTTTGATTCAAAGCAGCTTCTTTGAATCTCTTTGAAGCAGTCTGAGGACTCTTCAGGGTCAGAGATTGACAGATTAAAAACTACTGCTCTGTAGGAAATTTGTCTGTGTCTCATAGCATTTTGCCTCCTGAGAGAAACACAGACTCTCATTTTTCCAGCTGATGCTGTTCCCTTCAGCATCTCTGAGAAGGAGAACACTAATGTGGATTCTATGGAGTTTTGCTGTTTTTCTTGAGAGACATTAAAGCAGCACTTTATGTGGACAACTCCTGCCATCTCTATGTCTCAGAGCCACGGGGGTTTGGAAGAGGAAACCATTCCCTTCCATGAGCAGAAAAAAGAATTCTCTCATTGCTTGGATTATAAACATTATAAAATAGCTGACTGTTGTTTGTGTACCTTCTGATACCAAATCAACAAATCATTATGGAGGGTAAAGCTGTCCTAAATCCAAGTGAAAAATGGCATCACTATCTTCCCTCATTTTTCCTGAATTGTATTCATCCTCTCTACAATCCTCTTCTTTTGCTCTAGTTCTGATGAAGTCTACAGAGAAACATGTTTCTTCTACATAGAGATGAAATAGGGATTCCCAGAGAATATATTTTGGTTGAAGTTCAGGCAATAGTGAAAGCTAGTCATATTTTCTATGTATAATAATTTTTGATTCCCCATGCTATAGAAGAGTTTCAGAATCGTTTTTCAATCTCTTCTTCAAATGATGAATTCCATCATTCCCGCTTCCTTAGTGTGATTTTGTAATTGTGGCAAAACCCACATAGTGACTAGATACTTGGTCATGTCTTTTGTTCTGCTGTTAATTATGTCATACATGTTTTTATTTTCCTACATGAAAGATCAAGAACATCTGACAAGAACATTTCCTGGATAGTTTATAGTTAAAAAATGATGATATGGTCCTACATATTTAACTTCACTTCAAAGATAAAATGGCGGAGGCTGTTTTAGGAATTGAAGGACATGGGAAAGGGAATTTATTTTCACAGAATCTACATATTTTACTTCTGGTTTCTATTCAACAGTACATTAAAGATTGTTAGTCATTACAAATAAAGGCAGCCTTGTTCTCAATGGAGCTTATTGTGCAGCAGATAGCTGGAAGAAAAAAATAAAACACCTGAAAGTGAAATCAAAAACATAAAGTAGCCTGGCATATGACAGTTGAACTCTATTAACAATTTTATTGGGCTCTACAAAGTACTCTGTTTTTCATAATGATGACAAAAAGAAAAAATTAATTCAAGTTTATATCCTTTCTGAAATTGTTAAATTGCTTTTCTGCTCTGGAAAATGTAAACTTAAGCCCCTGAATCTCTATAAAATCTTGAAACAATCAATCATGGAAACAGCATCTGATTGCAGAAAACATGATTTCAAAATCTCCCCTCCTCTCTTTTTCCTTTTTCTTTTTCCCCCTTTCCTTTTTCCTTCCTAATTTGTCATTCTTACAGAATTACTATTTCTGACACATTTCTTTTCTGATTTCTTAGTAATTACACTATCTGATTTCCATCTGAAATCAGTAGCCATCCCAATGGTCATCAACCTCCCACCCCCGCTCCCCCCCCCCCCCAAAAAAAAAAAGTTATTTCTTCCTGTGTAGTTACTTAATGCCTATGAATTATATTGCAATACACGTGAATTATATTCAGGTAGTAACTAACCTCTCACTCTCCCACAGTTCATAGAGGTGTGGCTGGCACAGTTTCAAACTATTTGAATCTATATGCTTATCTACAATTTGAGGCCTCATTCTTCAGGATGTTTTATTTATGGCCAACAGCCATGGAAGTAATCTATTTCTTGAAAACAACTGTTCACAACTGTCTGCTTTCTTAATATAAATTCAAAGGCCGGCAATTTTTAAAAAAATTGTTTTATTCTAATTAGAAAAACATGAAGACTATTTTTTTAGATGTCCTACATTAAATTTTGCACAACCACTATGTAATGCTAAAACTTCCCTCCGTGGAAGGGTGAGATACCTAGATCTGGAAACACTTCCACACAAAAGCTCTTGTTTTACTTCTTTACTGACTCAGTACAATAACACATCAGCTTTCAGAATACCTTCCAGGTAACACATTCAAAAGGCTCTGATTGAATGAAAGCTTTGAAAACCAATATGAATGGGTTCAATTTTGAATTTAGGCAATTTTTGGTGAGCAGTCTGTATGAATCAGCTATATTTCTGAGTGAACTGAAACACAATCTCTTTTGGATTCCATCCCAGGGAGAACTATTCAGACATCCACTTAATTGCTAGTGCATTTTCATTTATGTACCTTATTGATTTTAATCTCAAATGATTTATACAACACCATAAACAGCTAACAAGCCAAACCAGTGACATTTTACTGGAGATGAAAATACCTATAAACTATCTTGTCCAAGATCTGCTTATAGATAAGACTCCTCTTGCTATGGTTATAGTTTGTACTTACATCTTCTCAGAAAAACCTAGAGCTTTTCTCCATCCAAGGTTTGGAGACCGTTTTCCTTTTTTTAGAAATAAATTACATTTCCTTTTGACTGCAAGCTACCTCATGGCCTTCTGCCAGAGTTTCCTGACATATATATATATATGTATGTGTGTAAATATATATATATATATATATACACATATATATATATGTTTCATTCTAGCCATTTGTCGTTGGTATAACATTCCTGAATATGTATAAGATACATTTGGTCTGAATTCAAATGCCAGTGCAATAGGACCCTCTACACTGCTGTGAGTGAACTGTAATTATTGGCTTATTTTATAAACACAAATTAACGGAAATTAAGAAGCTTCTGAGCAAGTTGCACTTATCTTATTTAGACCTTTGTTCCAGCATTAAGTAAGTCCTAGACAATGCTTCTCCTTAGAAAAGGGTTTATATGTCCCTGAGATCTCCATGTAATAGAATTAAGAGTGAGTATGCATTTAGGAAGTCATAGCTGCTACTTTCTCAGCTCTATTTTCTGAATGTACAAAAGCAGGACTAGATCACAGCTCAAGTGTGTCTGCAGCACTCTTCAAATAAGTTCTTAAAACAGCTTAAAACTGATCCATACAGTGGTTCTTACAGTTGAATATTAACACAATCAACACTGGATGGTTTCTCATTCTTCTGCAATCAACAGTTTATCAACACAGAGACAATTTTTCTGCCCTATAGGTGTTTAAGCAGTCCATTAACACAATACTTTTTGTTTTGTGACTTTGGTTAAATACTATGTAATCTAAAAAAAATAAATGCAAATCAGAGAATTTTCCTCATTAAATGGACCCAATCTTATTTTAATTTTTCACTTCAAGTCACAGTTACTGTGTATAATTAACGCCTTTTTATTTCCCTGGTTATATTCTATTAAAATGGAACTGACACTTTGTGAGGACTGCCCAAGACATGGAAATAGGCAATTGTTATTTATGTTTTTCTGTTGTCCTTTGCTGTGAGCAATAATAGCAGACAGGGGATATTGAAAGTAAAATAAGGTATAAATTTTAGAGAGTTACCTGAAGAGAGTATCTGGATATTCATTTCTGCAGTTACAACACATCTCATCACTGCTCATGCCGGGCAGTGGGAAAGGGAAATAGAGGATTCAGGTGGGATACTTTCTCTTTATGTATTATTCAAGCTTGAGGTTTGTGGCTCATGTTCTTGCATTTTAACTTCAACAGCATTGGCTCCTTTACACAAAAATGAGATTTGGGTTGAATAAAGGATAACTTGCACTCTTGTGATAGAATTTGTTTTATATAGCTCATAACTGTAACATAGCTTATTTATATAATAATGATTAGAATCTTAAAGATAACATAAATTGTTAAATCTAGAAGTCGATGAGCTAAAATTTTTAGGGGAAAAATGCATCAACATCGCTTTTAGCTACAGCTGCTCTTTAATTTCGAAGCCCAGAGTTTTGGAGATGGCAAAGGTTAAGCTTTGGTTAGCTTTAGACTGAATTAGCTCCTAAAAATGTAAGTTTGTCCACTGTACATTCAGACTTCAGAAAACAAATAACAGATTTTGATTTGAATAAGAAAATAAAGCTGAGTAGGGCAATCAATAGTTTTTATAGAAGCAAGATTGTGCTGTTTCTCCAATGGAATGTGGAAAAGTGAGAACATTTTTCTAGCAATGTTGAAGAAAGGCATAAAGTAATGCAAATATTACAGAACTGTTGAAAATACTGGAACAATTTACAATTTGTGTAGCTTCCCTATATTTTCCTAACATCCAATCTGAAGCTCCCCTGGAACAACTTGAGGCCATTTCATCTAGTCCTATTGCTACTTATATTGGAAAAGAGGTCGACCCCTGCCTTGACACAACCTCCCTTCAGGTACTTGTAGAGAACAATAAGATCTTCCTTGAGCCTCCTTTTCCCCAGACTTAACAATTCCATTTCCTTCAGCTGCTTCCATAATACTTGTGCTCCAGATCCCTCATCAGCTTTGTTGGTCTTTTAGACCTACTGCTTAATTATGACACTTCGAAATTGTATATAACATCAAAAATCATATAGAATCTGTGGTCAAAGTAGAAATGTTTATTAGTAAAGACAGAAAAAAGCATTAGAAAAATATGAAACACACAGTCTGTCAGTCCCTCATCTGAATTGTAAGTGGAATTATATAAACTGAAATTAGCTCTAACTCTATAAGCTCAATGAAGGTCATATTATGAAGTAGCTATATTAAACTGAAAATCATTATCACAGATCCTTGTCCAAATGTACTTACTGTTCACTGTGAAAATCAAATATGAGGTTAAAATGTATTATTTTAAAAACGTATTATGATCTTAGACTCAACAAAATAATATGTTTTTTTTTTTCTTTTTCTTTGGTGTAAGAGGATCACCTTCGACAGATTTACATATGACTGACTTTCAGAGAAGAGATTTTCTATAGAAAAAGGAAGGAAACTCATAGGTTTTCTAACAGTCAGAAATAAAGGCATTTTATGCAGAATCAGATCATAATATAGTCCCATATGAAGCTGAATTTTAGTTCACTTGTTTAACATTGCCCTTTGTACTTTTAGCTTCTCCAATAATTTCTTTTGCTTTAATATACACTATACATAGTTCCTCTACAATGATAAATGTCATACTGAAAGTAGTCAAAATAATTCAAGTGATAGAATTGTAGAAATTACTCTCACTTACAGGAGATGACTTTTTGTGCCAGAAACTGCATACAGTTCTCTTGGCCCAGCTAAGGGCATTGTAGATGAAAGAATAGCACCTTCCTAATCTAAATTAGAACCTTCTAATTTAATGAACTGAAATTTTGCCATCCTTCTTCATGTGCTTTCCAGATCTGTTTTGAATATATATTTTTAAATTTTCTTAACTTAGCTGTTGATCTAAGCTCTCTTTTGTCCTCTGAAAATTAACAGGTTACCCAGTGCATAGTATGTATCACTACATACCTCTCAGACTTGACTGAGAAGAGTGCACATTGATAGTCTTTCATAAGATTTCAAAATGCTTCTCTAAACGAGATAAATTGGATCCAAATATATAAATTAACACTTCGTTGAAACTGATTAAAATAATAGCTGTTGACATAACTTACTCCATTGCTGGTACTTCTTAAATTGTAGGATAAATTTTCAAGGAAGTAGAAAAACAAAGATAGTGTCTCTTGCTACCTACGTGAAAATGAAATTCTACACTGAATAAAGTATGAAAGCAGTGTTGCTGTTTTCTCAAGCATTCGGTGGCTCAATGAAACCAAACTCAATGGCTTAATGAAACCAGTAAGGCTTTGTGTGAACTCTTGAGCACATAACTTGTCTGAACACAGTTGAAATCCCTATACTATCAGCTTGACCTCATTATTCTGAAGAGTGCTGAGATTATTCAGTAGTTCTCGATGCTTTATAATATTAACACTAACATATTTGGATGAGAAACAGCTTGTGAAATACTTATTTTTATTTGCCTGCTGGCGTGTTGCCGCTTAAAATTGCACTGTATAACTAATTATACCCTGAACAGCAATACTGATTTAAAGATGAACAGCTTAAAAGATGTCTGCATGCCATCTTTTAACATTTCACCTATCCTCTTAATCAAAGAACAACAGCTGGAGTTTGAGTATTGTAACACTGCTATTTTTAGATCATGCCCAGCTCTGGCATCTTGTGTCTACAACATGTAGTATAGTGAGCTCCTGGGTCATGTTTAGCATTCAAGTTTAATACAAATAAATACATGCAGACTGTCTGCACTGCTATTGTTAAAACCATGTTTCTTTAACAAGTTATAATAAATTCTTCCAAGGCTCATAGAAAAATCCCAGTTCAAGAATCTTTATCTGTGTGTTTACATCCCACTAGTTGCTGTGGTAGTGGAGTGCTTTAATAAGTTGTGCGCACAGTGAAAGGAGAAGATGCTCATTAGCGTCTAATGTATTGTTCAAGGTTACACACAGGATATAGAAGTTTAATGAGAACTTAATGGGACTTCTACTAGTACTGATTAAGCGTATCTATCATTTTGAGGATGTGGCCAAAACTGCTTAACACTGTAAAGTTAAGGAAAAATGAATGCCCAGTATGTCACTACCTTACACCATTAATCACATTCATTAGTTGCACTCCAGTGACAAGATTCTAGCCCATTACAAGTGAAGTAGTGGGAACACCACTGCCACTGGCCTGCTGATTTAAATAGTAATTAATCACATTAACTACAATGACTGTTTTTGTTCTTTTTGTCATACACAGCTTGTAGATTAAGCTAACTGTGACAAAAGTAAGTGTCTAGCACTTCACTGTAAATTTATCATTCACAGTCCCTTGCTGAAACCCAAGTTACTCGTCAGGAGAGCCAAAGCTTTTGAGATGGCAGCTGGGGAAGAAGCTATTCATTGTTGCTCTGTTTTAGAAGTGTATCCCAGGCAGGACTTCTCTGTCTATAGGAGGCAGTCAGCTACAATACCAACAGTGGAGATTCATTAAATCCTGATTTTCTGAGTCTCTTTAATTTCTAACCTTTATCTTCTGATTTGAGTGAGGGCACCAAGGAAGGCATGAACAATTGCCACCACTTTTATGATAGACTTTATAAAGGAAGGGATAGTATTCTCTGATCCGTTTTGGGTCAAGTAGATCCTATCCAGTGTCTTGTTCACATTTTTCATTGTCACTTCTCATTTTTCATTGTCACAAGACACACTGTCTGTAGTCATAAAAACAATATTCATTAATGTTTGAAAGGTTGTGGTGGAAGAATAAAGTTCAGATGACCAAATACACAAGAATTATATCTTCTTTAATTCAGCAGCAAAACAGACAATATCTGGCAGCTGCCTTTGCAAGTCAGCACATATAAAGATCAGTTTACTTCCCTGTGTTATTTTACATTTAAGGGGAAAATACTTTCGCATGTTTATGAAAGCAATGATGTGCTTTTGTTCCCCAAAATGAGGTTAGTTTGGAGGATGCTGAGTTCCTCAGGGTAACCTAGAAATGTCCCCAGGTATAAAAATAGCAAGTGTCCCCAGGATGCCCTATATCCTGCAGTTTCCCCAGAAATATTTCTACTACTCTGGGAGTTGCAAAGTGCTTCCTCTGGTGGAAGATGAGCTGCTGACACGTGAATGCCCTTCAGAAAACGTCTCCTGGAGGACACCTGGCTTTGTTCTGCTTCTTTCTGTCCTGTGTTAACGTTTTGATCTTTGATCGTAACTATCCCAAGGCCCAAGGTCTTTTTGCACTAGCTCTTCTAACTTGGGGAAAAAAAAAAAAAAAAAAAAAAAAAAAAAAAAAAGAGGATAATAGGTAGAGAGAAAACCCTTAAATGTGCACATCACTCATATGAACATAAAAAAGCATTCAGATGTTACCTAATGAGGTTAATAATATATATTAAACTAAATGACATGTACGATGGCACTGTAAATACAGTTTAAGAAAACAAACAAAACCAAAGAAGAAGCCCAGATGCCTGTTCTTGATCAAAATGCACTTGTCGGGCTGCTGTTGCTCTGACCTGTAACTTCTTCACAAGTTTTAGAGATATCTGTGTGGAAAGATTTGTTTAAAGAGGGAAGAAAATTTAAATATAGAATTTGAAAGATGTTAATGTTTGCAGCTTACTCATTCATAAACTCATATTTGATTTTGTTTTTATTCATTAGTTAAAGGTTAGGGCATGATTCTTCCTTGCTGGTGTTGGAAGAAACACCAATTAGTAAACTATGTAATTTTATATGATTAACATGAAACCTGTTTTGTCTATTGGAAGCCCTATGAATCCTTCTGATTTTTAAATTAAGACAGTTTAATTTATGATATCCTGTAACCTAAATAGAAGAATAAATGAAGAATAGATTTAATATTTCTTATTTTTTCCTTGCTGACTTCACATGATTTCAGTACGTTGTTTGGAAAAGAGGCAAACCTGCCATTACAATCCCTTTAAGAGATATCCCTCTTTTAGGACAGCAAGAACAATACTGAATACACAGCCTTTGTGAAGTAATACTGAAACTACATATCTTAAAAGCTGACCTATCTTGAAGGTCTTTATAGGTTGTTCACCTTAGTTCAAACAGTTTAGTGTAATTATTTCTGTGGATTGGGGAGTGATGCACATAGTTATGACTACCTAAATTCTTTCATTTTGAAGATGTTTTCACACAGAATCGCAGATTTTCGAGTTAATACATCTCAAATGATAGCCATGTGAACTTTTTTTAGTTTGATTTTGATTCCATCTTGCCTGAAAACTGTGTATATTTTGAAGTTTGATCAAAATCCTTTGGGCATTTTCAGGTGTGAACTTGATAAAGCACTTAATACCTTACAATATGTATGTGAATACATGCATACTTAATATTTCTCTATTGTTCTGCTTTTGGAAAAGTTCTGGAGTTACTGGAGTCTGGGAAGCTATACAAACTTAAACCTAGGGGAAAATTTGTGATTGAATATTTGTTTTAATGTTTGTACTTTGTGCGTCTTTTAACCAAGAGAGGTCCTTTACGTTTAAATTCAGGTCACCCATTATTTGTTGTGCTTTCTTTTTTTTTTTTTTTTTTTTTTTTTTTTTTGTTCCCCTGTTCAATTCTTTGTAATTCAATCAAATATATATTTAGATTTCTTTTCTTTCCCCGTGCAGTTCTGGAGGATGTGCTCATTTCAGATTTCAGGGAGCTAACCAGGTGGCTGCATTAATGTTTCCTTACATGGAATCATAGAATCATAGAATGGTTTGGGTTGGAAGAGACCTTTAAGATCGTCTAGTTTCAACCTCCCCTGCTATAGGCAAGGACATCAGTTGCTTCAGGCAACGCTGATCACTTGGGAAAGCAGGATTTGAGCATGATGTGCTAGAGGAATTACACTTGTGATCTAACAACCCTTGCCTTCAGATCCAATTCTACCTTCTCTATGATTCTATGATTCTCAGAAACCGTGGTAGGCTGTGTCTCATTTGCTAGAGCTCCAATCTTGTGAGCACTCTGTAGAAGTAAATCTTACTGAGTGCTCTTTTCCCATAACTTTGAAGGCTTAAAAAACCTTAAGATTTTTCATTTTCTTTTGGGTGGTTTCAGTTTTCGCCCTTACTAGTGATCTCCATATCACAGAATTTATGCTGTTTGTTCCAGTCTCTACTTGCAGACATGAAATGGGATTCATTTGCCAGCAAAGCATGACTTCTTTCGTGCACTAACTACCTGTCTCTGGGCTTCTTGACCTACTTCTCAAGCTTTTCAGTATATATTCACATATAATGAGTTAATCTACAGCAAGCATATCTCTTCTTGTTTAAAAGAGGTATGGACACCTTCAGAAGTAATTTATCCTTGCTGCAGCAGTAGCCATCTGACTTCTGAAGAAATGGCAGCTAAATTTGTCATCCTTGAATGTACCCCTCTTTTTGATGCACAGTATGCTCAGTTTTGCTCTGAGAAGCACAATGTTTGGATATAGCTGTCAGTGCTACTGTGCTTCAGGCTTTTAGCCTCAAGCTCTACTTCTCTGCTGAGGTGTCCATAGCTATCTCTATGGTTTCAAAGACCCAGGTGTCTTTCTTCTTTTTCTAGGGGAATATGCTGCTGCTCCAAGTGCCCTACCTATGAGCAAGGTTATTTGGACATCAGCTATGATTCTACTACTAGTGGACTGTATATAAATGTTTTCTTATAACTGAGAATCAATTATGTTGTGACAGCAGGTCAAGAGAGGTGATTCTGCTTTTGTGAGACTCCACCTGGAGTACTGCCTTCACTTTTGGGGCCCCCAACACAAGAAGGACATGGAGCTGTTATTGCAGGTCCAGAGGAGAGGCTGATCAGATCAGAAGGCTGGAGCACCTCCCCTACAGGGACAGGCTGAGACTCTTCAGCCTGGAGAAGAGAAGTCTCTCGGGGAACTTACAGAGGCCTTCCAGTATCTGAAGAGGCCTACAGGAAAGCTGGAGAGGGACTTTTTATAAGCGTACATAGCAACAGAACAAGGAGAAATGGTTTTAAACTGGAAGAGGGTAGATTTAGACTAGATATTAGGAAGAAATTCTTTACTGTGAGGGTGATGAGACACTGGAACAGATTGCCCAGAGAGGTTGTGGATGCTCCCTCCTTGAATGTGTTTGAGGTTGGACGTAGCTTTGAGCAGTGTGGCCTAATGGGAGGTGTACCTTCCTATAGCAGGGGGGTTGGAACTAGACTAGATCTTGGAGGTCCCTTCCAACCCAAACTATTCTATGATTCTATGCCTAATGATATTGTCTCTGTCTTAGGAAATCAACTTTAAAAGGTATTTGGTGCTACAAACATTTCAGTGTCAACTATTTTGAATACAGATGTGTGATTATTAGTGACATCGATGACAGAATTGAGTGCACCCTCAGCAAGTTTGCTGACAAAACCAAGCTGAGTGGTGCGGTTGACATGGTGGAAGGAAGGGATGCCATTCAGAGGGGCATCAATAGGCTAGAAAGGTGAAGCTGATGAGGTTCAACACAGCAAAGTGCAAAGTTTTGCACTTGGGCTGGAGGAATCCCAGGCATCCATACAGACTAGAAGGAGCGGTCCTTGAGAGCAGCCCTGCAAAGTAGAACCTGGGGGTCCTGATGGACAAGAAACTTAACATGAGCCAGCAGTGTGCTTTGCAGCTCAGAAAGCAAATGGTATCCTGGGCTGGGTGGCCAGCAGGGACAGCAAGGTGATTGTTCCCCTCTACTCTGCTCTTGTGAGACTCCATCTGTAGTACTGTGTCCAGGTCTGGAGCCCCCAGTACAAGAAAGACAGAGAGCTGTTGGAGAGAGTCCAGAGGAGAGCCATGAAGATGATCAGGGGACTGGAGCACCACCCATATGAAGAGAGGCTGAGGGAGCTGGGCTTGTTCAGCCTGGAGAAAAGATGGCTGTGGAGTGACCTCATTTCAGCCTTTCAGTACCTAAAGGGAGCCTACAAGCAGGAGGGGAATCAACTCTTTGAAAGGGTAGATAACAGCAGGACAAGGGGAAATGGTTTTAAGTTGAGGGAGGGAAGATTTAGGTTGGATGTCAGGGGGAAGTTCTTTACAGAGAGAGTGGTGAGGTGCTGGAACAGGCTGCCCAGAGAGGTTGTGGATGCCCCATACCTGGAGGTGTTCAAGGCCAGGTTGGGTGGGGCCCTGGGCAGCCTGGTCTAGTATTAAATGGAGGTTGGTAGCCTTGCATATGGCAGAGGGGTTGGAGAGTCATGATACTTGAGATCCCTTCCAACTCTGGCCATTCTGTGATTCTGTGACTTCTGCTGCTGCAGCCATAAAGGCTTTTTGAAATTATGGTTATTTTATTTTTGGTAGTGAAAGAGGCAAAATTACTACGGCAGAAAATATCTGAATAGTCCTCTGGAAAAGCCTAACTTTCACCATGGACACAGGAGGGAAGATAAAATGACTATATTTTTAACTTTGGTGCATCTCTCAGAAATCTGGATTTGGATGGAGTGACTCCAAGACACATGCTTCTCACATTTTAACAGGGCTATTTAAACCCTGAGGCAAGCTGACTACTAAAATGTGTTCCAAAGCTGGATGTGTAAAATTAGATGGATGGATTCTGACATCATTTGATTAAAATGTATTTGACACATTAATTTTAAGTAGGTCTCTTAGCATTAAAGTAGCTAAAGGACAATACCTCCAACATATTTGGAATTTAATGTTCTTTATGCTTTTAGAATGGTTTAGTGGCTTCATTAAGCTTTCATTACCAGGTGGTTAAAACGGGAAGATAAATATGTAGAAAGTAAATTATTTGCTTTTGTTACTATGTATTTTCTACAGTGAACATATGAACCTGTATGTACACACTGCCCACTGAATTAGATATACTCCCGTTGTTCCCAGATTCTTATAAATATGGATTCAGAATTCAAGTTTAATAGATGCTCAAGATTAATTTCAAAGGATCATTTGTAAATAAGGCAACTGGTCTCCTGTTCAGTCTTTGTCATAAATGAAGTTCAATGATGTTCACAAATGCTCTTCATAAATTTCACTATATTCACTGCTTGGTTTTGCTGTCTGTGTTTTACTAATTGGTCATGCTTAACAGGAGACCTGTAAATATTTCTTTATTTTCCTGCAGGGGAAGAAAGAATAGGAAGAATTTGCTACACATTCAGTGATCTTTACAGAAGTTTTAAAGACTTTTTATTTCACATTGCTAAAAAAGTATCATCTTTGTGTGGAAGTGAATATAAAAATTTAATTAAGTAATTCTTGAAACAAAGGCAGTGAAGATAAGCTTGAGTCTAAGGGCTTTTCCCTGTCATTTTTTCTGTATACACAACCTGAGAAATCTGTGCATGCAAATCTGTCCTGCTGTAATAGGATCAGTTTTTGACCTGGTGGAAGAACAAGTTTAGACATTTTGAAATCAATTTCTCTTATAATTTACTTTGTTATTGGAAAGCATCATACTATCATGACTGGAAGAGAATTGCATTGAAAACACACAACTTTCTGTATACAGAAAACTAGAATTTTGGAAAAAATTCTTAATTACCTCTTATTTAACCTTTAGGATGTCCTTAAGGTTTTGATCACAATTACTGATATGTTTTCAGTGGTTCTATTTCCTACTTAATTTTAAAAATAATGTTGGAACTAAGTCTGCAGTGTACCAGACTGTGCTAGTGCATAACGTTATTAACTGTTTGCTTGGTTTTGGAGAAATTATAGGCTTCCAATTTTTATTTATTTTTTTCCCTGAGAGATGATTGTAGCATTTATCTTAATACCTCACGGGTACAAAAAGGTGTTTCGATAGACAGCAAGACATCAGTTACAGATTTGAAGTGTGCTCACAGACATATGGACGTCATTTTATCAGTCTGTTCAAAGAATTAAGTAGTGAGGATCCAAGATGGTCCAGATGTTACAAATTTCTGTTGGCGGTCACTGCAGCATGCATTCTCATGCAAGTGTTGCTTCTTGGAATCATTCAAGGTGAGTTATGTAACTGATCTTATAAATTATTATTAACAGGTTAGATTTAATGAGTGATTTGCAGGCAAATTAAAAGATTCAATAACTCAAAATATTCTCATAGAGTAGAAAAGAACCAGAAATCTTATTATATGAAGAGGTCTTGGCTTTTGTACAAGCGGTCATTCTACTTCCATGACCTAATTGTGTTTTGCAGCTCTCACTACAGGAACAGAATCATTAAAGCAGAGTATAACTCTGAGGCAAAAAATGTTTCTTAAGCAATTTAGGCTTAATGTTTTATCTATATTTTGCATACAGGCAATTCTGAAAACTGATGTTCAGAGTGCAAGTAAATTAGCTGAATATTTTCCTTCTGAATTGAAATAAAAAATAGCATATTGAGTCCCTAATTTTCTAGACCTAGTTCAGAACTGCTAGCATTTTTATGAAAACACTTTTCAAGGTCTGTGGAAGCCCTTAAATGATATAGATTAACTCCATCCTCCCCCAACATCAATGACAAATGGATTTTCTCAGCTAGGTGCATATTTTTCTGCCTTTCTCTTATGATGGGTGAAAAAAATAATGGCGATAGGTGCTTAGAAAAGGTGACTAAATTATTGTTACCATAGTATCTGAAAACATTCAAAAACAGCGGAGGGCCACAAAAATGGTGAAGGGCCTAGAGCATCTCCCCTATGAAGAAAGGCTGAGTGAACTGGGTCTATTTAGCCTTGAGAAAAGATGACGGAGAGGGGATCTAATCCAGGTTTATAAATATCTGAGGTGTCACACCATAGTGGTAAGGTCAGTCTCTTTTCAGTGGTACGTGGAGACAGGACAAGGGGAAATAGACATAAGCTGGAACATAGAAAGTTCTGCATGAATTTGTGCAAGAACTTCTTTACAGTGAGGGTGACGGAGCACTGGAACCTGCCCAGGCACTGGAGGCTGCCCAGGGAGGTGGTGGAGTCTCCTCCTCTGGAGATGTTCAAGACCTGCGACCTGTTGTAGGGAAACTGCTTTGGCAGGGGGGTTGGACTCGATGATCTCTTGAGGTTCCTTCCAACCCCTACAATTCTGTGATTCTGTGATTCCATGAAATTTAGAATATTATGTCCAAGCAATTAAAATAGAAATAGTGAATTTAGACTGAAGATTTGTGGTAATTAATATCATCATTAATTTATCTCCATTGCAACACAAAGTCTAAATGATATAGCAGAAGATAAGGTTGGTTCATGACTTGTGAAAAGGAAGGGAATAAGTACTATAAAGTCAAAAGATATTAATTTTAATACATTTTGCTGTTCGTGCCTGTAGGAGTAAGGCAGAACAAAGGAAAGACATGCTACGTTTCATTTTTCTTCTAACAACAATCATATAGCCAATATGCAATACTACTCTATATACAGAAAATACAAACACTAAAGTCATTACAGAGCATTTTTAATATATACTTATAATAATGCTTTTAATATATACTTATAATAAAAGATATGTTTAGAACCTAGGATAAACACCTTTTGCAAAGTTTTTGTAGTAAATATTTGCTGTGATTCTTTTCCCTCTTGCTCTTAAAAAACTGAGAGGTGAAGAAAACTAGAAGGGTTCAGATGTTAACTTGTTTTAGCCTGTGCCCCACTACAGAAGTAAGTCTGTGCTGGAATTCATTTCAGTGTTGTAATCCATTAGCTGCACATAGAATAAAATCCCTCTCCTGTAATCAAACCTAGGCAAAATTTGCAAAGCTAGCACTAGCTTCTGCCTTGTAAGAACATTTTGATTTTGCTGGATGAACAAAAAACAAGAAGAAACTCATTGAAAGTAAGAGACTAAAATACATCTTTGGTTTTATTGACCGAAATGAAGCCTAAATTATTTTCAGAGTGTTGGAAAAAGAAGATTCATTTTTTCATTTTAACTGTTTTACTATTTTATAAAAATGTATCAGTTTTGTATTTCTTTTTATGAATTCAACATTAATAAACAAATCCCTCTCACAGCCTAAAATTAAATTTAAACTGAAAAACATGTCTGGAAGAAAAAAATTCTCACGTACAGCAGGGCTGCAGATCTGCAGTGGTTTAAATGCTTCCAAAACTCTTTTTACATATAGCAAGAAGGATACTTTTATGACTGTTTACAAAGTCATAGTCTGTGTGAGGAATAACTAGTCAACTAAAATGTAGATGTGAATGAACATCTGTATTTAAGTCTTGGATTCTGCTGCCTTTGCTTGTGTCAAGCAGTATTTTTGCAGTAAATAATAAATGGCTAAAATGAATCATTCCAAGTAAGTATTATAAAACATTTTCTAGTGATTATTTTTTGTTTCAGTAGCTGTTTAAAGAAATCTCTTATAACTTTTTGCTCAGGATCTTCTTGTTTTCAGTGGTGGTCTACTTAGCAGGACTTTTTTTTTTTTTTTTATTAGATTTTTTATGAATTCAAAGTTTGATTTTGGCTGCATTTTAAAATCAGACAAGAAGAAAGTAGTTATGTGCTCCTGAAGTGTAGTTAAGCTTAATGACAGACTTGCTACTTACTATTTTGTTTTGATAATGCTAGATGAAAAATTCCATCCTAATTACTTCATTTTTTTTTTTTTTTTTTTCTCTAAATGAGCCTTCTGCTTAAATACAAACTTGTTTTTCATTTACTGCTTGCCATAATTATGGTGAATAGAACATACCTGATGCTATCTTCCTAAAATAAAAGAAGCCAAAAAAAATTTGGATAATTCGACTCAAAAGATGTGAGGTGTTTATATTTTCACACAATATTAAATGTTAATTTCCACATATTGGATAATAGGTTTTGTAATTAAAACTGCATCTCTTCTAAATGTCTTATTTTGAAGTGAGTTTTATGTGAAATAATATCTGCTTCTCTACTATCAAAAAAGCACAGAAACCCAGGTAATTACATGAAAATTAGTCAGTAACTTCTTATTGATATACAAACCAAAACTGAGCAAAGCTTCAGTAATTAAATGTACAGTTAAATAAAATACACAGAACAAAAAAGCTTTATATGAGCTTTGCAAGCTTCAGCTTGAGTTGAAGGAGATCGGACTACAGGCTGATAGAGAATGATTGTCACTTTGTTCCATTATTTTTGTTGGTTACCGTGACAGTAATGGTGGCTTCTGTCCAGTAAGGAGGTCTCCAACTATTGCTTTGAACACTGATCAGTTTCCACTGTACCACTGTCCATCCAGATCAGCACAGAGTTCAGTCATATACAGGCTTTCTTGCCTTCAATGTTTCTAGTCAGGCCATGAGTACAAAGTGTGGTAGAGAGAAAACATCAGTGTTCTGACATGAATGAAATGAATTGTTTTTAAACTTAACCATATTTTCTTCGGTTTATTTTTTTTTCTTCTGGAATCTTACAATGTAATGAAATCCATGTTCTGTTTCTGTACATACTGAAATTCAATGTATTGTAAGATATATCAAGATTAAAATGTATAAGATTTTGTATTATTTCTAAAGATTGCTATAAAAATACACATGAATATGCTGAAAACTTAATTAATCTTTAGTGCTGAAAAAGTCACTGCTTATTTCAACTTAACTGATAAAATCATTTCTATTGAAGAATTTGGAAAGCTGATGATTTGAACATACAGATGCAATTACTCTCTTACTAGATTATGTCCTGATGGGGGTCCAATTATATGCCAGCCTAAATCATCAAAGAATTGTTAAAAAATTCCCTCAGCTCCCAAGCACAATCTTGTACTGCATTTATTGGAGCAGTTTTCTTCTCATCTTTGCATTACCATCTCTTAGAGCACCCTAAATTTTTAAATGAAATACAGGCATACACTTTGTAGTGTGCACATTGCTATGTTCTCTAACATGAACTTATTCTACTGGCTTGTTTTATTTAAGGATGGCCATACTGTAGGGATGGAATAATCTGAGGTTAGCTAATTATGTTGAAATCATATTTAATATAAATCACAGTCAGCCAGAAAAGGATGGAAGGACTTATTTTCAATATCCAATACATCTAAGAGAATAACAAGTGCTTATAAAGGCACAAGGAAAGATCTACTTAATTTACTTATTGCAAGACGCAAGCTCTTTGTTTCAGCATCTCTAGCTTGTTGGCTATATAACCATTGTAAAAATGTGGGCAAGAGTTCAGAAAGAGGAGCTGAGTCTGAAGGAGTCACATTGTTGGAGATTTTGTCCACTACATCAAGTCTCACATCAATGGTGTGAGTTTGTTAAGACCTTATTAGTTCAGAGATGTTTAAGATTTTCTTCATCAAATACTGGAGTACTAACTGTCTGTTGCTATTTCTGATTTGCTTTTGAGGTGCTAGGATCACTGGAGCAGAGATACAGGCAACTTCCTTCTTTGAAAAATACAGAATTTTTCCACAAGGAATTTTTCAATGTCTGGGAGTTACTTCTCACATAAATGTATGACTATTATTTGTCACTACTTTAATAACTGTACAAACAAAACTATGAATGACACTAACACCAAAGGCCAGTCATGCCTTTTGGAATGATCATGGATTGGGGCAAATGCCCTCCCACTCACATAATCTTCCCTTTGAGGAATACAGCCACAAGTCATTTTGGACAGAATTAGATATTTGTGGTGCTCTGAGGTACTGGAATATACCCACTTTTAGGTCTTTTTCTAGCAGGTCATTTAGCATAAAAAAATATTGTGAATGAACAACTAGGCAGATCAAGTCCTAGAGTGCCAGCTTTAACTAAAGAATATGTTTCTTTTTAAAGTACGACAGTTTTCTTGGTTGGTCAGAAAAACATCTGCTGTGTTTCCTATTAGGAAGTTCCTGTCATCAAGCAGCAAACAAAATTCACTGACACTTGGTACATAAGAGGGATTGTGGGTTTTTTTTTGGTTGTTATCACCACATTTAAGATTACAATTTTATATTTATGACATTAATATAACAATTTCATAGATAGGCTTTTCTTCTTATAAAGTTTGGAGAGCTGCATAATCAGTAATTTTCAAACTCCGTGGAGAGGCTGTACTTTGAGTGTCACACCAGAAAATTACATCTTCCACTGCACACATTGCAGGTTTTGTCCAGGCATGTGTGCATACACGTATGCACATACTGTGCATTACATTTACTTTGCAGATAATGGCACTTTCCTTTCAGTGCTTAACACTGAGCCTTCAGAAGAATAATGTGTTATGCATATATCAACATGGCTGAGAGAAATTCCAGGCTTTAATTTGAAGAAGTTTGAGAGAAGGGTTAGTAATATAGAGATTTGAACTGAGATTAATTTTTGCAGAGATATATTTCCCTTCTTCTCTGTATTGCAGGCTTTAGATCACCTCCAGATTTGCCTTTCTGCTTTCAATATCCTTTCTCAATGATCTTTTTTTGGGGAAAGAAAGAAAACGTGCATTGCTGGACATACACCTTGTGGACACCTGACTTTTTTGTCTGACACTGAAGAGAGACGGGTGGTTCCTGAAAGAGCTTTGACTACACTGGAACAGCAGATATTTTGTTGTGCTCTGTTAAATAATATATAAAAAAAGAGAGTTATGACACTATAAATGTAAATCAAGTTGAATTTTCTGGAGTGTGAAGTACGCAGTAATGAAAAAAGCCACCTTATTTCAGTGTACAATGTAAATATGCACAGAACCCAAAAGGGTTTAATTTATTCTTGGTATAACTCTCTTGATTTAATTAGCATTAGACCATGCATTAATCTATCTAAATATAGTTTACATCTATATTGTAAACTTAACAGTTGTAATCTATCTGCTTATCACCTGGAACACATAAAGTAAAAGCAGGGGATCAGAAAATTTGTGGTTGAAATGCTTTGAATTTCCTGATTAATTACATAAAATGTCAAAATAAGAATTCAATTCATGCTTAAAAAAACAAAATTATAGCAACAACATCTGCTATTTTGCAAGTTCATGTTCGCAGAGAGCACGTTTTTAAGATGGGAAAATTGTGTACATATTATAAACTGCATGTTTACCTGCTAATAACAATTTCAATTTTGCCATAAGTTTATAGTTAAATCACAGTATAATCAGATTTTCAGTGATCTGGACAGTCATGCTGGAAATTATTAGTGAAAACACAATGGGGCAAATTTTGTATTACCTAGAGGTTGAGAGACCTCACAGAATGCCATTAGGATCCTATCAGAATTTAACCAAATGATGGTTGTTGAAGAATTACAGAGCAACCCCAATAATTGGAGAACTTCAGTGCATTATCTGTTAAACAAGTGTTCATCTGCTCCATCTGTTTTTCCAAATGTTCATGTTTAGGCATTGGGATCCTCATCTTGGTTATGTTTCCTGGGTGCTGAAATAATACAAACAAATTACACAAAGGAAAAAAAAAAAAAAAAAAAAAAGCATGGTAAAATTCTGTACTCTAAAATCGAATCTTTGTTCATTGTTTATGCTCTTGAAATACATGTTAGAATGATTATCTTCAAGCAGTTGAGAACAAACTGTGACATTTTTGTGGCTCCAGCTCCCCCAAATATTTGTCCTACTCTTGTTAGGGAGGTTGCCATGCATCCAGAGACGTTTCAAGTAACCACTCAGCAGGTCTACACTGAACAGTTAAGTGTTTTTAACTTCTTACTGATATAAGTTTCTATCTTTAAAAATATACCAACTGTTAACCATATCTGTTTAATTGCTTCACTAGCAGCTAAGTTATATCCACTGTAGTAGCACGATTTTCCTCAATGCATGAATCTCTTCTAGGTATCGTATGCAAAGGAAATGGTAATCATCATATTCTGTCAATTAAAGTGTTTTCTTTCTAATATTTTACAGTGCTATGGGGAGGCGAGCTACTCTGATTACTCCCTGTGAATTAAAATAAACACCTGTATATTTCACCTATTTGAAAAGAGGATTCTTCAAAATATGCAGCCCCTTACTGAGTTCAAATGATTCTTCCTAATTTTCATTTAATTGTCAAATTAACAAAAACTTAAAACCTTTCTTATCAGCTCCAAGTTTTCCTCCAGGCAATATTTGTCTATCACTGATCTCAATTACTGTTGCTTGTTTATGTAAGGACATGCTAACAGTTTCAAATAAGCTGTCTCATAATTCTTGCTTCAGAGTCGGAATAAAAAAATGAAAACAATCAGTCTATTTAATCCCATGTCCAGACAGAAGAAATTACTTCCTTTTTAAACTTGCAATGGCAAGTAGGAGGTCAAGGAGAGTTCTGTTTTTCAGATGTTTCTTTTGAAATGGAGTCTTGCAATCTCAAGGATTCTTTCTTGAATCTTACTCATATAAAGAAAGAGATTATAAAGAATTTAGGAGGTAAACCTGAAACTTGCAGCTGAAATATGTAATTGTTTTAAACTGTTATCCAAAACCTTTATTGGAGGTACAGCATTATAGGTACTGGCATATCTAACCTTCTGTAGTCTGAAAACCTCCTCATCTCATTATAGTCTGAGCTGAGAGAAGATTTGAAAATATCATCTGCCCTAAAATATTCCTAAGGCTTCATGTCCATGTCTAGATGTGATCTGAGAATATTTCTAAAACACTATTACCATGGATGAGACAAAATGAATGACAATCCATGTGGAGTCTGGATTCTGGGATTTATTTAAGAACAAGAAAAACCAGTTCTAGCCTACTTGTTTATTTGAGGCACACTCTTTTTCACTGCCTGCAGTACTATGGTCACTAATATTTCCCTCTCTTCCTGGCAGGGCAGTCACCACTGGGTCAGACAGGAAGAAGTTTGATTTGGTTCCTGCTGTGCTGCTGCTCACTGTGACATACTTTGGGTGCTGTGGGCCAATGTCACTGGGAACTCCCCACCCCAGCAGCTCTATGCATGCAACTCTTTTCTCCAGAAGATTCCCCTATTGCTAGCACATTTCCTTCAAGCAAGAACTTCACCTCTTTTTAAGCCCCCCAAATCCCATTTTTCCAATGTAAGTGCTCTACGTGTGGAATCACAATGCATCAGACTACCCCCCTGTTTCTGGCTCATGTCACTTTATTAACTGGAGAATTCTGGATGTGCCACTTTTGAAGTGGCACTTCAAAAATACAAAATACAAATACAAAATACACTTGTCCAGGT
This sequence comes from Centrocercus urophasianus, assembly GCF_019232065.1. Taxonomy (NCBI): domain Eukaryota; kingdom Metazoa; phylum Chordata; class Aves; order Galliformes; family Phasianidae; genus Centrocercus; species Centrocercus urophasianus. Next base: position 65,874,930 of record NW_024884364.1, on the reverse strand, counting down.
ATTATCAAAGTTTACAAGCAATCCATATTGGTTGCAGCTGGCAAGGAACTGTTTGAGGCCTCGAAAGCTCAGATATCCACCTTCCCCCATACAACCAATTGTCTGCCACCTCTTCATATGCAGAATTTGAGCTATTTTTTTTTTTTTTTTTTTCCTGCAACAGCTGGGCCACCCACATGTTCTTTAACTCTACACTTGGGTGACAAATATCACGAGAATAACATTGCCAACACTTTGGTCTCAAGAGAACTGAGCTCTCCGGAGCAATTCAAGACTCCAGTCACCTACCCAAGGTAATTATAAGTTATCTGGTATGGGTTGCTTTGGTCACCACTTGAGATCTCTCTTAACTGGTAAAACTCAGCCCCTTACGATTGTAGCACATTTCAAAGATAATCAGCTAAACCTTAGTCTCCAAACAAGTAGATTTGTTCAGTTTGCTTCCTGTTTTTTTCTCACATTCATATGTTTACCTTTTACTGCTTTCTACTACAGGCAGCATCACATTTGATGAATTAGCTTAAGCTTAGAGTCTTTTCTTGAATTTTTAGCCATACCACAGAGTCTGTATGTTCCCACTGCCTCTCTGCAACTCTGTTATACATTCCCCAAACTAGTGTAATACATTTTTCTGTTGAAGGAATACAATATATGTATAGAGGGTAAACTATAAAGAATGAAAAACATGAGAAAAACATAATTTGGAGTTTCCTTTTAAGCTTTATTAAAATATTCTGAAGGAATATTTAGCATATTTTTATGTTACGCTTTTATAGAACTAATTGAAAACAATGTTAGCAAGTAAACACGTTTAGAAGTGTATACTTTCTTCAGGGAGGTCTAACAAAGCAGCTTGTTATGCACAGATCCTCTCTTCCAGTTCCCCTGGTATCTTTGTATCTTCGATGTGCTCCAAATACCATCTGCTGCTGCTTATGTGCCTCATCAGTGAAATGTAAACTGAAAATACTGCACACTGGCACAACAAGTGTACACTGAAGACACATCTTCCTCTATTGGTGAAAAACAAAACCAGAACCACATTACAGTAACAGCTACAGAATGTAAAATATTCATGGTGGCCTGTTATGCCCTAGAAGTTCTTTTTTTTAAGCTTAGAAATGCATTAAATGCAGCAACCATTTTTTGCTTGGCTAATTGGCGCTTGCAGCTCCAACAAGCTGGGTAGAGTAATTCTTAACGGTAAAAATCAGTGTAATGAACACATTAGCTCTGTTTTTTTCCTAAAGATTAAATGCAATTTCTCTCATGAGCAGGCAGCCTGCTTAATTTGTTGAAAGTTTCTGCACTCACAAGGTATTGAGAATATTCTCCATACAGCAAATCAGAAGGCCAAGTAAGTTATCTCTTCTGGGCTCAAGGCACTATACTCTAAAACTCTGAGATTCATGAAGCACAAAACGCCCAAAGTGCAATTTGATATTGAACAGCACTCTAAGTGCAAGTTTTCAGTTAGTTCTCCAAACATCTATATTGCTGTTAAGTGTTCCGTAGGTGATTAAAAGTATCTAGAAGAAATCTTCCCATGCTTGGAAAATAGCATCTTGGAAACTGGCTGTGCTGTAAATTAGCGCTGTGTAATTGAGACTTAAAGACAATTTTTTGCTGGTGGAAGGTTATCATGTCAATGACAAGTTGGGCTGGTTAAAATGGGATGTGTGGTCCAGGACTGAGCTGGAGGATTAATTTTGTTGTCCCTCATGGTGGCTGGTTGGCTTACCATGTGTCAAAAGGAGATGATTTAATTATTACCGGCACAGAATCATGAAAATGAGGTTTACAAAATCATCATTAAAAGATATAAAATACTGAAAACTAAATACAAGCAAAGGTGTGGAGTGTTCTTTTCTGCAGTCCTTTTAATTTCTTTTGGTTCTTCTAGCTTTATTAACTTTGTTTTCCTCTGTATTTTTTTAATGAGGTAAGACCAAAATTATTTGCTTGTTTGTTTGTTGTAGCTAACATGTTCCCATATTATAGAACTCCAGATACAGAAGTGGAATGAAATAGCAGCCAGAGTGAACAATGAATACTCAGAAATATTTGCCCAGTAAAACTCAAGGACTCTGTGACTTTTGTCTGGATGAGAAATGTGGGCATTGTTTAAGCTGGTCGGGGCAGGAAAGTGATTTCAAGTTACTTTTTTGCTTATTCTTCCATAAAAATATCATAACCCAGTTTCACCAAAAGCTTCCTAAAACTTTTAGCTTTGGTTGTGCTGCATTTAGTGGATTGGATTTGGGATAGCATATACCCATACCTAAGGACATATACCCATACCTAAGGAATGTTACAATGATAAAATAATGCCAAGTCATCTTGTTTTATTATCTATATCTTAATGTGAAATCAGCACTATAATTAGGTAATTTGAAAATGTAATAGAACTTTGTCCTTGAATTATTACAGATAGATTGCAATGACAGCTCTGAGCCAAGAGATGAAATAGAGAAAGGATAGTGTAAACTGCATGGAGTCACCATATAATAGCAATTTTCAGAGTTCTTGTAATAGATACTGTCTAATAATTACACATTGCCTAGGGAGAATTCATCAGACTAGTGTAACAAATAATAAAGCACATTATCATGATAAGTGCATGAATTAAGTTAGAATCTCAAAAAGTACAGAAGTTCAGTAATTCTTTTAGGAAACTCAATCTACATTAGCAATTTCACCAAAATGAGGCCATGTATTGTGTCCCTTATTGCAAAATAATGGAATTGTCTTTAATAAAAAATAGAGTTTTGATTGTAGAGTGAGATGGTAGATTTTCATTGTTTTGGCTGTAATAAAGACAGATGCAGGACATTATGTATTTAAAATGAACATTTTTACTCACTAAAGCAATATACATTATATACAACATGCAGTGCCAGACTGATAGATTGCTGGGAAGACAGAAAGAATGTCAGTTTGCATTAAAACAACAGCATTACTTCAAATGGTCCTACCAGTGTAAATGAGATAATAATTCTGGCTCTCAATCTGCTATATTTAAGGCAATAGGGTCCATTTTTTCTTTTAGCATAATTTCTACTAAAGTCAATGGGTCAAATTCTGCACTTAAACACACTTGGACAACATCATCTATTTCAGTGTAACCACACAGACCTAAGTGATGGCAGAATTTAGCCCTTTGGCTTGCTTTATTTTACAGTGACTTTCCTGCCATTTGCAGACCAGACACACTGACCCTTAAATTTAGACCTATGGCTATTGCAGTTGTACATTGCTCCATTTTCCTTTTGATCAATTAAGAAAAAAAGTTCCTCCTGAAACTTAATTCTTAGATTTGCTGTATCATTACAATCTTTTTTTCCTTCAGTATAATGAATACTGAGTTGTGTAATTATATCTAGAAGAGGCATTAAATAAAGCTCACAATTTGAAATATTGAACAAAGTATAGATTTGTGAGCAAAATGTAGCTTGTGTAAAGAATTATTCTATCTCCCTCAGTATCTTATGAAAATTCTGCTTCTCCTTTGGGAGCATATATCATTATGTGCTTCAAATTTCTTATCCATTAAAAAAGAAGATATTACCATTATATAATGCTAAACTGAAGAGTCCTAAATTGCAAATAATAAGTTACAAAACTTGCCATGTAAATAGAAGTCAGTGCACATACACATCCAGTGAACTAGTACTACAAATAGTTGGCTAGAATGTAGAAAAGAATAGGTAGCATGAACATATAATTAAAGTTATGAAGGTTATAAAAAATATCTGGTTGGTGTTTCTAACCGGAATTTACAGATGGTTTTCTTATTTTTTTTTAAATAAAATTTCATTTGTAAAGAATGGTACTTAATATTTGTTGGAGGAATGAAGTAAAAACTAGAAGGAAGAAAGGCTGTTCTGTGTTTATTGTTGTACAGACTTCTTACTCTTCCTGGATCACGATGCTGGATATACGACAAATTTCTCATCTCATTTAGAGAAGTCCTGAGCTATGTAATTTGATAATCGTACTCTAACTAAAGAACTCATGTATGCCTTGAACTGGAAAGAAATTAGATGACATAGGATAGGTGTCCTCTAGGAAGCACAGGTAATACTGGGGTTTTCAGAAGTATTTTTGTAGCTAGTTTCATTGTTAGGTGCCTAAATGTTGCTAAAACGTAGTTCTGAGAACTCAAGTCCCATTACCTTTAATTGGTATGTAGGTTAATGTGCACTGCTAGTGCTTTCCTGGAAATATCAATGTTTTAACTCAGATCAATTTCCCCAGAGGAAATGTGGTAGGATCTGTAAAGTGATACATATTAAGTCAGCACCATTGCATTAAATGACCCTCTGAGTGAAACAGGCTATACTGCTTGAACATCTGATATGTTTGTCAAGCAGTTAATGCTACTGATGCAGCATGTCAGTCAAATGTAATAACCCCTAACACACTGTACTAGCTTAACAATATCAATAGAAACCAATGAAAAGGACCTGCCTTTAATGCTTGAATAAACTCTGAAATTAGACACTGAAACCATGTAGGCTCCTTTGGAAGAGGTTCTTGTTTTTTTGTTGTTGTTTTTTTTTTTTCCCTGAAAACTCCTAAACTCCTTTGTAAATACTCTCTGTTCAAAGTTATGACTGGATTTTTTAAAATAATGCTCTCTAGACCTAAGAATTGTGCCTTCTAGATGCAGTCCATGGAGTGGATATGTTGTGGTTCAGATACTTTCATATCCTCAGGGCCAGGACATCTTCCCAGGCTAGGAGTTTAAACCCTCTTAAACGGGCACTGAGCTGAAACATGTCTTTCATTTTAGTTTGTTTTATGATTCTTGGGTAGAAGGCAGGAAGCATCCTACCAAGGCATGAACATGTGAATTCCTCAGTTTTCTCCTATTCTTTCTCTCAGAGGTCTGTATTAGATAAAATTCCTTTAGGAGCTGAAATTTGCAGTGCATGCAGTATGAAGATATCAGATTTATCCTAGAACTACTGTCACAATTTGATTGTTAGGGATCCACAGAGACAGAGAAGAGATAATTAACTTTGGTGCTTGACTGTCTGTTTCAACTAGATATTATTTTACCAATTTACATGACAGTCTTAAAGGACAGAAAGTTTTTTAAGAAAAACAAAAATCTGTGCAAAGAACAAAAAGGTCTTGGCATCCTGTAATGCAGTAATGCCATAAATCTTTGCTTGTATACTGCTTTGAAGTCCGTGGAGAAAAGTGCAGTAAACCTGCAATTTTTTGTTATGAAAGATACAGATAGCTCCTCCACAAAATTTGCCTTTTATCTGCAGTTTATTTGGCTTTCAACTTCAGTTCTCTCTAATAGCATTGCCTGATTTTGTAACTTCTTAATACAGTGGAACTACAGATTTTATCCAGACAGTTATCAGGCAGTAAACTTCTTTAGATACCACAGAATATATACTTATATTTTTAGTTTTGTTGATCTCTGTGGGAATACCATTCAACCTCTTGTAACTGGCTTTGAACTCCTGCCACATTTTCATGCATATTCTACAAGCTTATGGATGTGCCTGTTTTTATTTTGGCTGCCAATTTCTGAGATGTAGAAAGGTGTTGATTTCTCTGCTACTAGCATGTTAGAAGACTTCTGCACCGTGGCTGAGATATTGGAATGGCAGCAGTGCTGTGCTCTGATTACCCAAATGGAATGTTTACACTACTTGCTTTTTAAAATGATTGTCTTTATGTGCTTCTGAGTGAACTAAATCCCTTTTTCTTCTTAACCTCATGCAGTCCTGAGGCAGCAGTAGGAAAAGTGCTTAGTTTAGAGTTGTTTAGAATACTTTGTGAGCTTGCTCCTTGTGGTATGCAGTTGCACACAGGTCCTTATTCCAGTTCACACTGAGTGCTTAGAGGTCATCTTCATATTAGATATTCTTTTACACAAATGATACTCTGTCTGACATCACAGGGATACTCTTAACTCTTCTTTTGCAAGTTCTGTGTCCAGTGTACGTGCAGTATGCTCAGGATCCTGTGCTCAGCTTTGCAGTGCGTGCACAGACACTAAGGAACAGCCAGGGAGTTCTGGCAGCAGTGGCTGCTTCCATCCCCTCACATCCATCTTATGTTGTTCATTTTAGCAGGTATTTCAGCTGGGGAAAATTTGGCTGCACATTTTCTGTAAGTGATGGGGAACAATGTATATTTTACCTGATTTATTATACAGTTTCACCTTCCTCTTGTTCTCTTGTTGCTGAGTTGCAGGTAAATAAGATGATCGCAATTACTGAAAGCCCTGTGGTTTGTGCAGCGTTAGATTTTTCTATAATGAGCCATCATTATGATTTGGGAGAAGCTTGTTTTGCTTGAATGGTTTATCAGAGGTTTGGTGTCTGTTAATTGTTTCTTGGCTTTTTTTTTTCTTTTTTTTTTTTTCCTTCTTCATTTTTATTCTCTGACTGTTCTGTTTGGATTCCAAGAGAAATGCACTTTTTGTTTATCTAATACTTTAATTAAACTACTGTGTATTGTTATTCAAGCATATCACTGCTGGTATTAAATAATAAAAACAAATTGCCAGCTGCAGGACAAAAGTCAGGGACACATTTTGGAGGAAGTTTTGCAGCATTATTGACACAAATTTATACTGATGCACTGCAAACATACAACTGTTATGGAAGACAGAATTTTCTCCTGTATAGATGGTGTGGCTCTGGGTTGTCTCACCTATGTAACACCCTGTGTTTCAGTTCCTTCAATGGAGTGTTGGGAAATGGCTCAGCAGATATTGGATAACGTGCCTCTTGCTCTCTTGAGTATGAATGAACTTCCTCCATAGACTGAGCTTTATAAATCAATCACACATGCTCTGAACCAGACAGGGAATTGGTGGGCATTGTGTGAGGGGTCACTGACACTGAGGGACAGCAGTCCCACCAGTGCCATTGCAGGAGGGGACTCCTGAGGCAATGGGCACATCTATTCACTGCCGTGAAGTGGGATGAACCATCAGACACTGCTGAGCTCAGCGGCTGCAGGCTGTGTGTTTGCTTGTCTGTGATCAGAATGGTTTCATAAGTCACTATGCACATATTTGTAAGCACAGTTCAATTTTAACAGCAGGAACAAAACACAACCCGCAAGACAATCCATAGACCCATGCTGCAATTTGGAAAACTTCAAGAGGCACAGGCTTTAAAGAAATGTTTCAGGATGGTTATTTGATACTTCCATCAGCTTGAGTTTAACCTGTAATTCTTTGTGAAGCAGGCTCCCCAGGGCAGTAGTCGTGGTCCCAAGCTGCTGAAGTTTAAGAAGCGTTTGGACAATGCACTCAGATGTTAAGTTTGAATTTTGTGTGGTCCTATGTGAAACCAGGAGTTAGACTCAGTAATCCCTAAGTCCCTTCCAACTTGGGATATTCATTGATACTGTGGTTCCATGATTCCATGGACTCAGTTCCCAGATTGCTTAGTTTTGCTAATCACTGGTTTGAGGAGCTTCATGAGATTTGCTGTGTCTCTTCCTAATCAGAGTATATCTCTCACCTTTCCTCTCTTTGTAGTGTTTCTTTTTTCCTGTTTTGTTTCCCATGTATCATCCTTGTGGTCATGCAGTAATCAATATAACAGCAACAAGATCATGCTGGAAAATGTTATCTTCTTAACTGTAAGGCTGGATCCTTAATTCTAACCTTGCCCCAGAGTTTTGTGGCCACAGTCAATAACTCCAGCTGGAAGGATGAAAGCACTTACTGCCACCCAGGTCCGTATTACTGCTTTGTGGGTTAAGAAGCTTGATAGTTCTGTCAGGGCATTTAATTGTTAATGATTTGAATTTAGTGACTTACTTCCATTTGTACACTAGTGACTTAAATATCTGTGAATTTCTTGTTCATTTACAGTGATTTCATGTTTTACTAATCAGGCCGACTGAGGCCTTTGAACTCACTACTCTGTGCAAGTGCACAGTGCTTTGCAAATATCTGCAGATGGATCATATATAAAAAGAAAGAAGTACTCCTCCTTGACTTATTCTACCTGTCTCAAACACTGCACAGCAGGCTAACAACAGAAAGGTTTCGTGTAGCACAGGTAGTGTGCTGTTCAAAGCATTTCAAGATCGTAGCTGTGAGTAAAGGACCAAGGCATGCAATCAACTGATCTAAAAAGCACGTTAGGAATGTCTGTTACTTTATCTTGATATGCACTTTTATTTTCTTAACAGAGCAAAATACTTCTGAAATAGATGAGATTTCTTAAAATATCAGGCAGGACTCACTGGATTCTACTGATTTTGAGTATAGTACTCTTTCCTTGAATAATTCAGTGTGACATGTAGCTGTCAGATATGCAACCCAAATTCTGAAACTAGTTCATATCTGAATGATAATGCTCAGTAAGTCACTGATGGTTTTGCATTTTTAAAGCACAGTCTCCTAGTACTGATGAGGATTAAAAAATGCATTCTTGATACACTCAGAAAAGGAAACAGGAGATTGAAGTTCTGGCTAATGTCTGAACATTCACAGTTGTAAAAGAGAACTGAATCTATATGCACAATTACTGTTTTCCTCCCATTTAAGCCAGTGAAACTGAATAAAAGAAGTGTTCAAGGTGCACAGTATGCTGTTTGTACTTTTGTCTGCAATTGTCCAAAAAAAAAAAACAAAAACAAACACACCTGCTTCAGAGAAAATTTATGGCACAAAATTATCTATTACTATCTATTTCTAGCATGTATAAATTAATACCACTTAAATACATGTGAGAGGAATGCATGTGAACTTGGGAGAAGAGACTGCAGAGATAGACGTGAGTTGAGGAGTTTCTCTGCAGTTTTAAGGGCTGTGTGGGTTCTGTCAGTGGATCATACTCAGTTTTCCTCTCTGCCTCTTCCCTGGGCAAACAGACACATGGGCAGGGAGTCACAGGAGAGCAGAGAGGCATCTGGAAGTGGGAGATACAGTGCTTCCACAGGCAGCTGTTTTATTCTGTAAGTGCAGGGCTACTCTGTGCCTGAGCTTTCCCACATTGCCTTCATTTGATTTTTTTTTATTTTTTTTATTATTATTATTTTTTAAGACTTTGACTGCATGCAGTTTGAGGATAAGTTTGTACTTCTGAGTGCCTGGCAGTGTGGTCAGATGTGGGTGTTTATGGCATGTGCATGCAAATCTTGCAGCTGGAGCACATTGGGTCAGGTGCACACCAGCTGCATCCCATTGATGTGCATTTCCTGTGCAGTGAGAGAGAGCATGGGCACAATGTGTTACCTTGACAAGCCTGGTTGTAGAGCCAGGGGTTTGTGCTGTCCCTTTTGGGTCAACAAATCTAGACAAGCAAGATTTCCTAGTCCCATGTGCTTGTCTAAATTTGATTTCATCTGGATCAGTTTACACTCAGGCTGGAGACAAGGTTTGTTCTGAATCACAGAATAAGTCAGTTCAGGAGTTTGTAGAGCTTCTGAAGCAAAACTAAAGATTAAATTGTAATAAAACAATCATAAATAGCTTACAGCCAAGCTGTATGGCTAAATTGCATTTTCTGTAATAGCAATTCGTTGCTACAAGAAATAAAGCAGGAAGAAAATAATAGGAAATCACACTGACATGGTAACTAGCTCAGAGTACAAGGATGAAAAACCACATAATTATTGTTTCTTACCACTTCTCTTAATCTCTCACGAAGCTCATTTGTATGACCTCTAGCTACTTTTCTTTGATAATATATAGCACAGTGTTCTTGAGCAGAGAGTAAGTCAGTTAATCTTTCTGTCAGAGGGGTATTTTAACAATTCACACTGTAGCTGGAATTAGAAACTGGTGAAGCTACAGATGATATGTTCTGCAGTGAGTAGACATTAATTTTACCCATGCTGGTGCTCCAAAATTGACCATCTGGTTCAGTAAGTAACAAAATTAATTTACATGTTGACCAACTATCAGCAGTTTCCATTACATTGAACACCTGTTATCACTTACAGCCATTTTTTATTGAATATGATGCATTAGCTTTATGTTATTGGTACTAAGGATGCATACAAGTGTATGTCATCTATTCATATGATTCAGATGTTGCTTAAGCAATCTATTGAATTTGCTGAAAAGCTTATGCAAGAAGCAATTGTATTTAGGGATATTACCGGAGAGAATTCTTAATTAAACATTACCAATTACTACATCCAAATATACTATACTATAGAGTGAGAAGCATTCCGTGGCTCTTCCAGTTTATTTCAGGCTTTCATCCAATTATTAAGAGAAAAAATGTTCAGATATTGTCATATTCTCATTACCCACAGATAAAAAAAGTTCCAAGGAAATTTTGTAAAGCTTGCCAACAAGTGTCCCCAGATGAATTCTGCATTAGTAGAATCTGGAGTAAACCTTCAGTCTTTCAAGGTATATTAGTTCCTAAAGATTTGTGGTTTTAAAATATTTTTGCATAGTTCTCCACGAAGAAAAAATTCTTGTCAGGCAAAAATATTTCAGATGACAAGAATTTTGTATTATGTTTTATTATTATAGAGTAAACAGATGACGTGAAATTTCCTGGGAAATGTGCAGATATAGTGGACAGAATTTTATGGAGGATGGGGTAGCCTGTATAATGTTTCTGACTCCTTTGTTAGACAGCTGCATAGCCACAAATAAAATATTTTGTGTAGTCCAGATGTAACACAATTGACTTCCTCTCCTGCTTTGTCTCAAACTGGGTAATCAGCAAGCCTGTTCTTGAAAGCCCAGAGGAATGCCAGTATAAAAATGAAGAACAGCAAAATTATAAGTTGATATATATTGATGTATATATATATGTTGATGTATATATATATGCATACAGAAAATATATATATATACATACAGAAAGAAGACAAACATATGCTTCTTTCCTCAACTGATAATTATATATATAATTTTTATTATATATAAATATTATATTTATACACAGAGATAACTTTTTTTCATCCTTGCCTTCTCTTTTACTGACAATTTACTTTTCATATTTGCTTTTAGAGCAACATGGTTTGTCTTTCACTTCAGTGCTTTCACTCGTAGTTCAGTGTCTGTGAAAAGTTTGCTATGAGTATTCAAGATGACATTAATTTTGTTAGTTCATGCTAGAAGCTTTCATCCTACTACTGTTTTACAGGTACTCTTCACAATTTACCATTTTAAGAATATTGCTTAATATTTTCTAGAAGGGTTTTAAAATGTCTGCAAAACTGAAAGGTAGTCACAGCTTTCTTCAATATGCCCTCATCTAATTTTACAGGTTTCTGCCTAACTTCCTATTAATATTGAATATGATTCAAAACTTTTAATTTAGTGATCATTCCTATAATGTAGTCAAGGAAGAGAAACTTTGTAAACTGAGGATGAAATTCAGATTATTACCAGTTGTATTTGGAGTAATCTATGTAGCTCCCTCCAGAAAGAATTTATTTCATTGAAAATGCAACAGATACAAAGAGCACAGTAATGGTGTTTCATAAAAAAAATTCTCAGTTACAACACACTATTTCTCAATATAGTCACCACTGTTAGCTTGGCATTTTCATGAGCGATGAACAAGAGCCTGCATGCCTACCTTGTAAAAATCAGCACCACTGAAGGTGACCCAATGTCACTGTTGCCTCTGCTGAAATGCACCACCCACCACCTCACTGTGTTCATATCCAGTATATGGTGTCCATAAAACATTCAGCAGCAAGAGTCAATGAATGTCAGTGAGCACCATTTTCTGTATGGAAGAATTCAATTCCACATCTTTGCTTCATACACTTTTCCGTGTCAGATGCCATTTTGTCAGACTGCCCCTCTAACTTCCATCTGTCACACAGCAACAAAATGTAATGGAATACTGTTGGGAAGTTTCACTGTCTACTGCCATCCCAGTAACATTCACCTCTGATGTTGTGAGCTGACATAATACAAAATAGGAGGCATTACTTTTGGAGCAGCTGTTGTGGAAGTTTCCAGTTTGAAGTTTGTCACTGTATAGATGTTATAATATGGAAATTTTTACTGAGCACTGCTCTTAGAAATATTAAATGTTCTTAAAAGTCCTTAGGCCACAGCAAAATGAGCAAACAACACCTAAGGCAGTTGCAGTGTGTGAAAGATTCCCTTAAAGTTTATGATTTCTTCCAGAGAAAGTGTTGAGGTGACTTATACAAAGGCAAAGTAGACATTCTTCAAGTGATTGTCCATGACAATCTTTAGTCTATTTCAAATATATTAAGCAGGAATATGTTTAGAAAGAAACAAGAGTAAAAAAGTAGATCGAGCATGAACAAAAAGAGGCAAATAAAACTTTTCAATTAGTCATATACTCAGTCAGCTCTGTCTCTTCTTTCTCATGGGTATGGTAGAATGACAGGAGATAACAGAGGTCACTGATTTTAAAGTTGCTCATGTGTGATGTTTCTGTCACCCTAGGCATTCATGAAATGCTGTTTAGGAATTGTAATATTAAATAAACTTTAATGTTGCTCATGTTAGACTAGAACAACATTTAGAGTTCGAGGTATTAAAAAGAAGTAGTGCTTTCTATATACTATGTAGATCACAGGAAAACGTAGGTGCTGTCATGGACTTCTCTTGATGTGGCTAGACCTGAGGTAAAGTTGTGAAATTATATTAAAAATAAAATAAAATAGGAATCTCAGAAACTGACACTTATAACATCTGTAACAAAAGAAACCAGAGTATATTTTGCAATAAGGCCCAAATTTATTTTTATTGCAAATCAAAGTAAATTGACAAATATTTTCAATTTTCTTATTGTAAGAAAAATGGATTTTTATTAGTCCATGTAATGGAATGTAGAACATTCTTCTGTTAACAGGACAAAGCAGTTCAGGAGCACAACCTTAGTTCTTCTGGGAGAAGAGTTTGGCAATTATTCTTGTAAACACTGTCAAAAAACAGGAGTATAGGAAGGACATTATATAGACACAGTTATAATTTATCATTCACTCAAATCTGTGAAGAGAGAGAAAAAAGCATCTCCTAGGGGTGATCCAGGTAGTACATGGCTGTAATCCCATTATGAAGATACGCCTCTCCCTGTCTTTAGATGGAGACATGGTGACTCACCAATAAATCTAAACGGATCTGTCATGGATCTGCCCAAATGTAAAATGGATCTGAAGAGCTGTACCCTGAAAGTGACTTTTACTTTTCAGTAAGCTTAAAAGAAGTCTAAGAGGACAAGCACAGATAAAAATGTCTACAACTGGTTGAAAGAAACAAATCCCAGAAATGAAGAAGTGTTGAATACTAATTGAGGAACAGAAATTATTACTGCATAGTAATGACATTTTTTCTGACATACTGTTGACCACAGTCAACAGGCTGCCAACAGGCTTTGGTCGCAAAATCCGATGGTTTTGTATATAAAAGATTATGTACACAAATAGAAGAATTTACAAGATATGCTGAAGAAGACTACCCTAAACAAAATAACAGTTCTTTTTTTTTGTGCATGATTTTGCTACTAAATTGATGGAGATATATACATATATTTAAAGGCATACAATTGTCACAACTGTTCTTTCATGGCAAGCTTTCTATATAGTCAAGTGAAGTAGATAGGGTGGGCATCTGGAGTTGAAAATTTTTTAAAAAAGTTTGTGCCTTAATATGTTTCTTTTTGTTGTTGTTTGTTTGTTTTTCTGTTTCAAGTAAATGCCAGTGAGACTGGTTTTCTCTTAGCTTTCTCTTTTGGAAGATCACTGGCCACACTGACTCTTGTTGAAGCAGACTAGAGGTAAATGAAACTAGCGGCTGTTTCTCCTGGCACGTTGGATTGATTTGAGAGTAAGATGTTTGCCCTAGGGAAGAGAGGCATTGCATCTGCGTAGAGCTGAACTAATGTTTTTTATTTAATAATTTATGCAGCTCACGAATTTCCTTGTAACAGTACACCCTAGGGAAGATCACTGAGCACAGAGACTGAACTTAGGACCCGGCACGTGAAACCATGAATATCTGTTGCCAAAAGACCCATCTTTGTCTAACAAAGCAACAAGAACTTTATAAACCACATCATGGCTTGTCCACTCTAGAGAGTGCTGTTTCAGTCAATCACTGTTGAATGAGCTGATTGTCACATAGCCAAACTCAGTTTTATTAAGTCATTCATTAACTGTATTAAATTCCTCAAAGCCCATTTAGATGTCCCATATTAGCAAAGCACTAATAGTAGATCACATTTAACCGAAGAAAAGGGCATAAAGAAGAACAAGCTACAGTTTTTCCCCATCAGGATTCTGTTTCAGTTTCCTGCTGGAGTTATAGGGTCAGTGCAATAGAGTAGGAACAGTTGTTTCCAGCCTCTGCCCCTCTTGAGGCAGCTTGTGTCTGTGTTGTTGGGGCTAGGATCAACCTTGAATTTTTCTAGAGTTAACCCAAAAGAGCAGGACAGATTTGATTACTGATCAGCTTTGAGTGGAAGGAAGGGTTTCTCATTCCCTCTTGTGATTTACCAAAGCTTTGAGCCATTTCTTTCACATATTGCCAGATTCTCAATAATTTCTTAACATGCGTAGAAAGCAAGAGAAAACACGCCAAGCCAAGCCAAAGACCCACATGGCTCAGCCTCCTGTCCTCAAGAGGGGAGAGCAGCAAGCACCTGGGGTGGAGACATGAGAATGAGGACAAAAAGTAATGCTTCTCTTCCCAGTAGGAACTTGCAGGTTTGGCAGACTTCCCAGCCAAAGCACTACCCATAGGCTGTATCCATTCAGATTGAACAAAGTTCGATCAGAAGTTAATTAGGGCTTTTGGCTACTTGTGCTGACATCAGTAGAGCAGCAGAGATTTCTGGGAAGCTCGGTGAGGTGGTTTTATGTAGTTCTGTAATTATTGTGCAGCAGTGCTGTTTGGTTGCTGTGACCTGTATGAACAAGGTCATGTCACGAGGGCAGGGTTAGCTCTGTATCTTGTCCGCAGATGGAGAAAGAATTTCTTGAACATGTTAGCTATAAAGAATTGTTGCTACATTTATTTCAGAGGACTACTCTTGCCCTGGAAGCATTTGCAATCATTATGTTGTGAGCATTTATGGAGGCATCATTGAGGGTTTTCCAGCCCAGCCACACGTGTTGAGCAATGCCATTTGTTTCTGCCACCTCACTGAAGGAGCAGTAACTCTGCTTCCAGCAGGACAGCCGGTGTTTATAAGTGTCAGTTTCTGAGAACATTCCCTCCAGTCACAATCATTTGTTTAAACTGTTTGCAGAAGATAAACTCAGAAAAGCCACAAGTGCAGTTAGATGATTATTAATTCACATTTTTAGCACAGACTCTGCCTGCCTCCCTGACAGAACAGAGTATAACAGCCTCAATGGTACAGAGAATAAAAGTATAATAAATGCCAACATGCTGCTACATCGATAAGAGGCAGCCATCATCCCCAAGTACTGGTGCTAAGCAGAGTTGGGAGTTCTGCTGTAAAACACTGGCCACTAAAAACTGCTGATGATGCTCAATATGAATCAACAAAAATAGCTGCTAATGCCTTCAATGCACCACAGTAAAAGGACTTTCTTTCTCCCTCTCCTCCCTGCTGCAGCATTGCAGGAGTACATACAGTTCAGCTCACTGAATGAATTGTTTGTTATCTCAAAGATCTAATGACAGATTAATTATTGTATGGACAGCAGCAAACAATTATACTGTATCTGCTTGGATATTTGTTTGGTCTGAACTGCTTGACTAAACGATCTTTATCAAGGAGGGTGGGGAGGGAAGCCTGAGATTTTTCAAACGTGAAGAGGTAGTTTAGGAATGCAGATTCTAGTAAGTCTGTTTTGTGCTACCAGATCACATAGAACTTGTATCAAAAAAGCATTTTTGTATGAATACTGTTTTCTCCCATCAAAGTCTTCTATGTGCTTGAAGTTCAACTGCAGCATGTGAAGACTTGAAATGAAATCTTGAGAGGCCTGAGAAACCCAGCATGCAGGTCACACGGTCATGGTGGGTACATGATGGGTACATGGTGGGTACACATGGGTACATGTGAATGTTTCTCTGGAGACCTGATTTGCTAGAACCTGTGTAACAAGGAGGATATCACACAAAGGAGTTGCAGACAGAAGAGCATAGGGACATCCTCTCTCCTCATGCTCAGTGTCAGGTGTTGCAGATAAACGATGGAGTCGAAGCACTACAGTACATAGCTTGAAGTAGCAACTGCGAACAATAACTCCTCCCTCTGACAAGAGCCCACACTCCTTTTTAGTCCTTTTCCAGGTGGGCTTAAAATAATGAAGTTCTCACCTGGAGCTATATTACTCACTCCAAACAAGAAGATATTAAGGACCATGGCCTGTATTTTGTCCTGTTGGAGAGCTGCTTTTGTTATGGATTCTGCTACTGTGAACTTCCCTAGTGCCCTGCAGATGTCAAAAGCAAAGATTTTGGCTTGAACGTGACAAATTCTTTTTAATTTTATGTACTTGCTCAGTTGCTACCTTTGGTAGAGTAAGGTTCAGAAATGTCAATTATTCTTATAGCTTTTTTTACAGTAAGCTAACAACATAGAAACACTACCGCTGGAACTAAGGTCTCCTTCTTCACTTGCTCTGAGCAATGATTGCTGAAGAATTTAGTGAAACAAACCATGAAGTGCTTCAGAAATTCTGGGAGCCCCTGAGGCAGAGAAGTAGCTCTAGAAAATGCATTTATCTGAGAAAATATAAAATGGCTTAGATGGCTTAGTAGAAAATGTCCTAAGTTTCAGTTTTGTAAATGTGTTAGTTTAGAGGTGTGGTAATAAATATTAATTTTATTTTGACACTTGAAAGAGATATTTGAATGCTGGGTATGTGCGATGCAAAATGATTAAAAATTATTGTGGTGTATAAAATTTATGTTTTAGCTAGTGTGATTACATCCTTCTAAAAATGTGCAAAGCTGTAATCTTTCAAAATTGTTTTTGCAGTAGAGAGATTAAAATTCAGTGAAGCACTTCATATATTTTTAAACAATCATGATAATTTGGAAGTGACTCAACATTCTATTTTTAACATAAGTCATAACGATCCATGCACAAATTTTGTTTCCAATAAAAATAACCATGTCCAACAGTCACAGACATCTTACTGTATATCAATCCATAAAAGTACTGAGGGAACAGTGGTATGAAATCATCATACTGATATGATCCTATGTTGGTATTAACTGCAGTTTCCAGTTAAATGCTCTTCAGAAAACAGTTCTCAAGATGATGAAGACAAACAGGCAACTCCTGGAAGGTCACAGCAAAAAAGGTTTCTTATACCAAAAGCCACCATACAGATGACAGATACTAATTGCCTCTGTTGACAGTAGGCATGGCAGAAAGACTGAATTGGTTTCCACGTGAGATCAGTCCTTTATTTTAGAATGAAGGATGGTTCTCCTTCCACTCTTTTTTCCTCCGTCACCACTCCTCTTATACTAAGTGCCTGCCCTGGAATTTCCCTGATGTGGCTGCAGAGTCTGGACAATTTGCTCCAGGCTGGGATTAGACAGCAGCCAAAAGTCTGTGTGGTCGCAATTCTGCTGCATTTACTTTACAGATAAGGATCTTACATTGGGCTTAGACTGCTGAGGGTAAAATTAGAATCAAAGTATAATGAGAATAAAGTTAATGTGCTTCTAGATGGAATACAAAAAAAGAAAAGCAAATGGATACTCAAATCTTTAAAATACATAGCTCTTTCTTCCTAGTTTGAGTTAGTGCTTTCATATTCAGTGGTCCCCCTCTGTTTCTGTCCATTGAAGGGTATAAGGTATCTATATTTTTTTCCTAAAAAATGGTTTGCCCTGTGTCAATGGACAGCAAAGAGAAATAACAATCTTGAAGCTGTATGCTTTTGTCTTCATAGAATCACAGAATCATAGGATGGCCTGGGTTGAAAAGGACCACAATGATCATCAAGTCTCAACCCTCCTGACATATGCAGGGTCACCAACCACCAGACCAGGCTGTCCAGAGCCACATCCAGCCTGGCCTTGAATGCCTCCAGGAATGGGGCATCCACAACCTCCTTTGGCAACCTGTTCCATGTGTCACCACCTCCTGTGAGAAGAACTTCCTCCTAATATCTAACCTAAACCTCCCGTCTCAGTTTAAAATCATTCCCTCTTGTCCTAGCACTATCCACCCTTGTAAACAGCCGTTCCCCCTCCTGTTTATATGCTCCCTTCAAGTAATAGAAGGCCACAATGAGATCTCCCCAGAGCCTTCTCTTCTCCTAGCTAAACAAGCCCAATTCCCTCAATCTTTCCTCAAAGGAGAGGTTCTCCATACCTCTGATCATCTTAGTGTCTCTCCTCTGGACCCACTTCAAGAGTTCCATGTCCTTCCTTTACTGGGGGCCCTAGGGCTGGATGCAGTACTCCAGATGGGGAGTATGTTATTTCAGAGAGAATGGGGCACTATTTCTTATCTACATGGACGTATGGCTACTAATCTGCCATAAAGCGTTAAGGGGACCTGGCAGTTTTACTGTGTCTGTTTCAATTTATGGGACAGTCTCCTTGGATGGACTCCAGACATGGCTAATTGCCAAGACAGTCAACTGAGCTTTCCCCACTGCTGCCCTAGCCCTGAATGGGTGCTGTGGGAGTGTGCCCTACTGGGCCCAACTCTTTTAGCTCCTGGCTCATTGCAGTAGGCACAGCATCTCTGTCTAGGCTCGTAGAACATTGCTATTGCAGAAATTCTTTTTCGTGGTAGAAATAGTAGTAGAAAACCATCAAATAGGTTTATTTGATGAACTTGAAACAACGTGTTGGTGATGTCTCTTGTTGCTGACTGAAGGAGTTTTGATGGAAAAACTTTTTTAGGACAGCATATTTTCTCGAACTTTACGATTTGCCCATTAGAAGTAACTAAAATTAGAGAAAGGATTAAAAATGCAAGGCGGAAACAATATCTGAAGAGTTCTTGACTGTATAATGTAGTGAAAGCACTTTCCTTTGATACCTTAAAGGTTCTTGGTATTGAAGATTGCCCTTAGAAAATGGAGGTGATTCCCAGGTGATGCTTTCAGGACATCTGTATTTGGTGAGATGCTTTTAACGGGCACATTCTCCCCATTTCTGCTATCTGACCTTAAGGGAAAAAATGCATTAAAGAAGGATATTCTGAGAATGTGAGCATACCTTGCTGTGCAAGACAAGGCTCTTTCTTCACTTGACTTTGAATTCCAGTAATCACGGTTAACCTTTGCACTAATGCTTTAAAGAGAGTTACCAATCTGTATTAAAATTGAATTTAACTTTGTCACTCTCTTCTCGTTTATTATTTATTTATTTATTTGTTGGATGGTAGGTATTACTAAAATTGTAAGCCAACTCCTCATGGGAATTTAGTTTATGCTTGGGAATCGTTGTTTTCCACTCCTGCTCAATAGAATAGGACTCTAAAGCATGGTGGAAAATGCACTTGTTTGACAACATAAAAAGTACAGGAAACACAGTCTGCTACTGCTTGGTATAGGGGCAAGTTGTATTAATACCAAGCCCATGGAGTTGTAGAAGATACATAAGAAACATGAGAGAAAGTGTAAATCTATCACAGTGTCCTAATACAGGAGCAACTGCAGGTAACTAGACCTAGCAATACTGAACCATCTGGTCAAAGGGTATCCCTGCTACAGGACGTACAGAACTGCAGGAAAGTGAGTACTAAATGTGCTAAACTTCTTAAATATTGAATTAAATTCACCATCCAGTTTTTGACTAAATTACTGTAAAATGAAAAAGTTGGTACAAGTCAGTTTGAAGGGTGTACCGGTATGTCACTAAGGGTATGCCCTTTCTCAAGAAATGACTTAAACAAAGCTGGTACTAGTAGCATTGCTATACACCAAAATATGTGAATTTCAGTCAGCAGGTTGGTTCTGAAGTATTTTGCTTCATATTCAATATTGATGCTGTCATTGTGTCACAGTGTCATCATTTTATGTTCGCGTAAACTGCTTTACATATAAGCTATTAAAAAAAATCTATTTGTTTATTTTGGTGGAAATAATAGAGATGAGAAATTAAGGTTAAATCTAAAGTCTGACTTCAAGAGTGTCCTTTCCTGTTTCCTGTTAAGGGATATCTAGTATTTTTTTTCTGCATACCTTAGGTTTTCCTTCTTAAAATCACATTTGATCATCCCTGATAGAAACTGCGTTAAACACTGAGCACAAGAACTGCTGCTCACATTCTGAAATGTGCATAATATTGTGTACACACACTGTGTTGTTTCTAGACACAGCAGTCTAGTTAGTCTCTGATTCCTGAGCAGGACCTGTTCATGGAATCAGTGCTATGTAGTTCTGGTTTGAAAGAATAGATAGGTACAAAACCTAACAAATATTCTTGAGTTCCTTTCCCAGTAAAATACTGATAATTTCAGTATCATCACTGAGTACCAGCTGGCAGCTCAGTATTCTGAACATCAGAAATTGTTTCGGCACAGTTTGGCTTGTTCTCCACACCAACTTATTTCTAACCTGATCTGAAAATTCAAATTTTGATCCCTCACTGAGAGCCTTGGTTTGCCTCTCCAGTAATTGGAAACCTTAATGAGATGACCTCTTGGAAGGAACTGGCAGAGGACCTGTCTGCTGGTATCTCAGCAAAGGGGAAACATTTGAAGTGAATGAGGATACATCAGCATCAGTCTCATCTAATCACTGATCCTTCTATTAAAAACTTTAAGAGATTGCAGATGTTTATTTGTAATGTAACATATCCTCTGAATTTGTAAATATAGAACCAACGTAACTGGATTTGGAAAATGAACTCATTTTCAGGAGGTAGAGGAGTCACAACAAGGTTTTCAGGCCTCTAGTGACTTTAGCTGAGCTTGAATTTATGTTCATGAAATGAAAGCAATCCATGTCATTACTTATTACTTGAGCCATACCATGTTGTTAGTATATTATCTCTGATGTTTTTGGTTTTGGGAAGAAGTTTAGGTAAAAAGAAATTGTGCTTCTGCAACTCTGTTTTGGGAGCTCACATTGAAAGAAGATGATGTCTTGGCCGCTGCATTTCGATAGCTGTGTCTATAAAATATCTCTCTATGTAAATCTATGTACATATGGTTTGAATCAATTTATCTCAGTTCGTTACTTGTAGTTCTCAAAAAGACAGCAGAAGACTTGCTGATCAAATTTTGCTAGATGTATTTTCTGTTTACAGCTTACAAACTGTTTCAAATATATGAGAGAACATGACCTAGCTGTGAATAAAAGTAAGGTAATTAGGGTGGTCAGCAGCAGGAGTGAAGATGCTCTCTGTGCTGCCAGTGGAAACATGGTAGAGAATAAATTCTCTAAAATCTGCTTCACATTAGTAAATAGATCTGAGAACTTGTAGATATTAGTGGAATAAAGCACTGTGAATGGAAGCAATAACTATAAAAAAAAAAAAAAAAAAAAAAAGAGAATCAGACTGCAACTGGAAAAGAAAAACATGAGTCCTATTCACATCTATTTTCCAACTGTTTTATCCCAGCAGAGATGGCTATTTTATATTATGTCAAGCTAAGACCTGGTCTTCAAAAGTATTCACTGAAAGAACAGCTGAAAGAAAATTTCTATTTCCCTAAATATGATATGCTTATTCATGTGAGTCATTCCACATGGGTAGGGGTATGTAAGGGAAATTCTCCATGCCATGGAAATTCCTTGTCATTTTAAAGATTAAGGTCACTAAGTAGAAAGCAGAAGGTTACTTATGACAGAAAGAGTTTCTGCAAAGGTTCATGGCTCACAGGAGGGAACTACTGATTGCCTGAAAGGCCTGAAGAGGCATTAAAAATGAGAGAGGTTCTTCCCAGAGGCATGCTTAACAAAGAGCCGTCCTTCCTTCTTTGTGACATGGTGACATTACTTTTTTAATCCAGCATAACTGCTTTTTGATGAAAAGGAGAATGGTGACAATACAGCCAATGAACCTGACTGCTTTTCCAACTGCTATTCAGGAGAAACTGTATGTGTTTAGAGACAGTTGGAGGCTTTAGGTTTTGAAGGCATAAAACTCAAACGAATTATCAAAAAGCTACCAAATATATACACACAATAATAGTATAATGGCAGAGAGGTAATTTAGTTTCTATTATGACTAATTCTTTTTACTGTTTTTAATAGGAAAACACATACATGCTGTTGCTTGACAAAGGAATAACACTTGCTACCCCATATTCACTTGTATTAAAAAAAACCCTAACAATATAGTTTATTAAAACAGATAATATTCTCACCCTTTATTTCCACTTAATGCAATAATCTACCTTTCATTCATGTAAAAGAGAAGGGCAGACATGTACATCATTCCCCAACTTTCACTTGCATGTTCAGTCTCTCCTCCCCCACCGGTTTTCCCTTACATTTTGAAATAAGAATACTTTGGAGACAGTGCCTTGGTCTGATTCTAAAGTAGGGTCAGGATTAATCTTTAGAGATTGAGTGGCTTAATTGTAAGTAATTTTTTTTTAGCATTTTTTATAAAGGTTTTAATGGAAGACTGTTAAACAAAAATCAGTTATTTTCATGATTGTTTGGAAAATTAGTTTAAAAGGTTCAGTTCTGTAAATTCAGTTGACGGTTTTTCCAGCAGAGGGCAAGAAAGTATAGCAGATGAATATGGTGCTATTTTTCTGGACAGCTTCAGAAGAAATGCTAAGCAGTATAGCCTGAGGAAGGAATGTAGAAGCTAATAACCATTCCTCTTCTAGGTCATAATGGCTTTTAAACAGTTTTTAACTCTTCAAGGATAACCATGGAAAGACAAAGTGGGAAAGGACTGGAGGGGACCACCAGAGCAGCCAAATGATGTGCATTGCTTTGTCAGCACCAATTCTTTCATCTGAGACCTGATTTCTGAGGAATGTGAGGCAAAGTATGCATGGTGTCTTTTCAAACCAGTGCCTGCGCTGACCCAATATTTAGAGTAGCTGTGGAATGAGGAGGCACTCAGCTGCCTCTCTGATGCAGAGCTCCTATCCTTAGCAGCCATTATGGTATTGGATTTCAAGCCCATGAAGCGTGGCCAGCATTCTCTCCAAGTGTCTTGTTAACCTCAGATCTTAAAAGCTCCAGCTGATGCTCAGGAATAAGTACTTGAGCTTCTGCATCACTTATAAATAAGGTTTCTCCATAGCAGTGCATGTGTTGTTGTGAGCACGTGTGTTCTAGACATGGGGAAACATCCACAACTTTCAGCTGTTCAATGGAGTAGATTAACAGAATATTAAATTTAAATTGGTTAAGCAGCAGTGTGTATATATGAAGGTGTTTCTCAACTTTTTTCATTGCAGTGAGTTTAAAGAATTGCTAGAAAACTAAAAAAACCTTAATGTCTCTGTTTCTAAGCTGTGGCTGCTTTGTTTGTGCCATTTTTGCTTGCTGTTGATAGTTCTTGAATCAAAGATATTTGATTGGGACAAAATTTGGAGCTACTGATTCTTTCCTAATTTCATTCCACTAAGTGACATAGCTCTTGAGTAGGTTATATCATATTCTATTTTGCTTCTATTAATGGGGCATTTAATTTTATTTCTTATGATAATGATAGTAGAATTCTGAGGAATAAAACAAAGCTTGGTTGCCACAGCTGATTGGACAGGTTGTGTTCTCCATATGCAGCCTAAATGCCTGAAAAGGACAGTATTTCAAACAGCATAAAAACCTTTCATTTTTTTTTTGTGATAATAATAATAAAAACAAAATTATACTGATTATATTCCAAAATTTAGAATGGTAGAAAACATGTTATTTTAGAAATAATTATCTGTTTATAGTGTTGCCAACTACTTTGGAGCAGGAAAATATCTGTCACAGTGAAAGCCATATGTCAGTTTTCATAAAGGTAGTTTTGCTTCTCTGTGTGGTTGTTGGATGTGAATATACCACAAGCCTGAAGTTCCCATATTGCTTAAGTTTCTAAAAGCAAATTCTGGTTATATAGACATTAATACCAATTTTACAGTAAAACTGTCTTAACAACACAATTAGCTTGTAGCTCAGGTCTACTCAAAAGAGCACACAGCAGTGACCACAGGATGGTTCTGGTTTTCTACTCAGCCACACAGAATGTTCATATTTTGCATAGAAAGTATGTATAACTGTACTTTCAGTTGTTTTTTTAATTGCTTTGTGTGTGTGTGTGTGTGTTGTCTCAAGTGCTTCTGATTTGTTTATAGTAGCAAGATATAGTGATTAATTTATGGCTATAGATTGTTCTTTTTTCTTTTTTGGTCTTTGAAAACATATCAGCATTTTTATACTGGATTACAAAAGAAGCATATCCATAGCATACCCTGTAAAATGTTAGTTACCATTACATCATTTATTGTTTGTTCTTGACTCTATTTTTTCTAAGACGCTGTAGGTTGGATTATTTAGAAAAACAGAAGATTCGCCTTTTTTGATCAGAATTCTTATTTCTTCTTCCTCCACCTCCAATATCCAAGCCAATTTGAGATGGGCTATTTATTTATTTTCAAAATTTCAGTTTTAGTAGAAAGAAAGCAGTTTTTCTTTGTATTTACATATTTTTGTTGACAAATTGGAAACAAATGTCCACATAATCAGCTCAGATCTTTCCAGGACATTTGCAATTTTCTGATGGATAATGAAGACCCTTAAAGAAATGAATAACAAAAGTTAAAGTTTTAGTATACTAGAACATTAGTAGTTACATATAGTTTCTAGAGGCTAATTAATTCATAAAGTATTCTTACTAAACATTGCATAAACTTAGAATAATTTACTTGATTTAATTTCAGTGAATTTCCTGATTGGAACTGAGGACAGATTTCAGCTTAAAGAACTACAAAAATATTTTTGACTGTCTGACTATTGAAGTACCATGGAACAAAGGAGAGCTATCTCTAACTCAGTCAAATGTTTATCTAGGAAAAAAAAAAAAAAAAAAGAAAGAAAGAAGAGAATGCATAAATTGTATAGTAGATTAGATAAATTTTGTTTTTCCTAATAGTGCATTAAAAAATTTCTGAGAAGCAACTGGGTGACTGATAGTTGTTACGCCATCTCCTGACCCATTAATACCTAATTTGTCACTTGGTATATTCCATCCTTTTGCTTTTCTTTTCTTTTCTGAAGCTCCCATTAGAAATGGATGTTGGGGTGCACAATGCTTTTTTCCCATAATATTTGAGATAATATCAACCATATGTTCTCCACAAATTTCTTTAAATATGTTATGAGAACATATCTATATTATTCCCGTGCTCTCTTG
Source organism: Centrocercus urophasianus (assembly GCF_019232065.1). NCBI lineage: Eukaryota > Metazoa > Chordata > Aves > Galliformes > Phasianidae > Centrocercus > Centrocercus urophasianus. The sequence goes on along the minus strand of NW_024884364.1, from coordinate 65,849,711 downwards.
TATCAACACTTGTCTGAGATGTTTGTGAAGAATGCAAAATCTTGTGACAGTATAAAAGTTCTCTGAATGCAACTAAAATTATTATGAACATTTTGGGATATTTTAAAAAGATCTTCATGCACTGTTTAGAACTGCTTCCCAGAGCTCTGTTTGTGTCTTTATAATTTATCTAAAATCATAGTGGATACAGTTCACAGATATTTATCAGGTGTTCAAACATCCAGGATGCATAAACTTTGTAGAAGTCTGTCATCACTCTTGGAGTGCGAATTTAGTGTCATGATTAAGTTTATTGTGTGGATATATAAATTTAATCTTACAGCTTTTCTCTTGAGTATATAACTTGAGACCTTGAGTTCTAACCCAAGTCACTCTATGATTTTGATACTAAGAACCTGGTAAGTTTTTTCACTAATTTTGCCTTCATTTTTATGAACATGTGAAAGACTTAAGCACAATTCTCAAATCAATAGCATTCTACAGTAGTTGCCAGACACTCAGTACTTTTGCATTTTGAGAACCTCAGCCTTGTTGATCACTTAACTTAAATGAAAAAAATGTATATTTTTAAACATTGACGCAAGCATTCAAAAAGTTTGTAAAGTTATCAACAACAGTCATACAGCGAGCAGATCTAACTTTGGGACTGTGATTAAATACATGAACAAAAATAAACCCAAGCCCCTTAAGTTACTGATACAAACATAATGAAATTATTAACCTTAGACAAATTAGAATTATTATTATTTTGCAAGAAGAGGGATATTTTTGGTTTACTGATTTTGTTTATCCTGCATTTTGAGTTTACAGTGGCTACAAATATTTAAATACCAAACGCCAATCTGCTCAATTTTCTTTGAGTGATTTACAGTGACAAGAGGTTGCATGTTTTTCAGAAAGCTTATTCTCGTCCTGATAATGCAGCATATGACTGAAGTGCTTCACTTTGCAGACCTGTACAAGCAAATAGGTTGGTGGAAAGGATGAGTCACATAATGCTTGTAGTGCTTTAGTGAGCACTGTAAATTTCAGATAAAAATTCAACAGGAGCCGGTATCTCAAATGGAGCTTGGTGCCATGGGGTGCTGTTAAAAGTCAAGCATAACTGACAAAAGTGTGTGAGTAACCTTTAGTAATGCCTTTTTATAAAGAAGATTCTGATTGTTTCTCTTTGATGCTCTTTTCTATCTAGATTTATCTTTGTGGATGTTTGTACTGGCAGGGGTAATTTGCTATTTATGGTATGCAGAATTCATTAACATTAGTTGCTGTATTGTGTTTTTTAATCACCAGCAACATGTGTTACAGGGTACAAATTTGCATCTGTTACGCGTATCATTCTGAAGTTGGTTAGCGACTCAGACACTTCTAAAAAAGTTAAAGTGACAACAGTGTAAAAGTAATTAAAGCAGACTTAACTGATGGTGTGCCACAGCTACGTCCACATTTGTCTGGCCACAAAAATGGATTCACAAGCAGATCTTCATTGACCTTTTCAGTCTGTTTCATATTTGCTTAATGCACACAAAAAGTTTTGATTGGAAATACATCCAGGCTAAAAATGGAGAGGAACGTGAATATTTCCCTAGGTACGTTATTCTGAGTCTGAAAAATCTCTTAGAGTCGTTACTGTTCTCTACACTGAACGGAATTATATTATTTTGTGATCAAAAGAATTTCAGAAAAAAGATTTTTTTAGTGCTATTTTTTTCTGTGAATGTTCTTAGCCTATAATTTGGCAGTAGCTTGACATGAAAAAATAGCCTATATAGCAAATGTCTGTTTTAAATTCTCCATCATTCTGACAGAATAATAGAATAATTTATGTTGGAATAGATCCCTGAAGGTCAACTAACGCAACCTCTTGATCAAAACAGGACTGATTTTGAAGTTAGATTAAATTTAAAAGTTAGACCAGGCTTCTCAGTGCTATTTTCCAGGTTAAATTTAAGTGTTTTGAGGTCCTGCAGTTTCTGTAGGCAAACTGGTCCAGTGTTTGATCACTGTCAGTGGTGACTTTTTTCCTGATATCCTATCAGCGTTTCTGGGGGTGCAGAAATGTGTTCCAGTGCACCTTCTAGAAGGGTTTGGCTCTGTCTATGCACATACTCCCCTGATTTAGTGACGTACAACAACATGCATTTACTAATCCAGCCCAGAAGACTAATGCCCTTCCTTGCTGCAAAGGGTGCTCTGTTGGCTCCTGTTCAGTACTGTTCACCTAGAACACTCAGGGCCTTTTTTGAAAAGATGATTTCTGTCTACTTTTCTGCATGCCATAGAAAAAACACGTAGTGAGAGGAAAAGGTTGACTTCATCTCTCTCAGGTTTAGGTTACTATGTCAGCATGCAGGCAGCATCCTCTGCCTCTTCCTAGAGAGAAGCTCCTGTTCTAAACTTTCCTTCAGAAGAGCCTCTCCAGTATAAAGAATGCTCCTGCAGGAACCCTGGTTAACCCAGAAAATGAAGATAGCTACTTCATCTACATGATTGATTAACCAGACTTCATGACATTGTTGAAATGTCATAGATCATTGGAATGAAATAGATTAGTAAAAATAAAATAATATTTTATTTTAAAATGTAGTGTGATTGTATATCAAGTACAGCTGCAAGATTTTAGAGAATAGGGGTTATAACTTGAGATCAGCAGTATTTTTGCTTTTTATTTCTGGCAGACTCAATATCTAGTGAAAGTTCACTGGAATACTGTATTTATAAGCTTTGTTTTATAGGATCATATTTTTATCTACTTTTTTTTTTTGGATTTGGGAGCAATATTTTTATAATTTATGTTAAACATTTTAACTAAAGCTAAACCTGGAAATTTGACAAATAAAATAAAGTACAGAAAAAATATCTTATTTGAAAGAAATCAAGCTAGATTATATTTGGAAAAAAAAAAAAGAAAAAAAAAGAAAAAAAAAGAAAAAGACATACTGCATAAGCACTAGGTATGAAAACACTATTTAGAGTCCAAGGTACACAGAAGAAAAGGTGTTTTAAATGAGTATTTAATGAATAATAAGCTGCCGAAGCACTAGTTATTGCTGGCATTAGTTGGAAGGAAATGAGAACTAAGTGCTGAAAGGAAAAAGATATCTCTTGTGTGAATGATAGTGTTTTGAAAAAAGGTACAACTTGAAACATTGGTTGTAAAACAATATGTAACATATAGCAGCACAAGTATTTACAGGCCTTTTCTATGTAGGTTGCTCCAAAAGTAAAGCTCCTTTTTTTTTTTCCCATGGAAACTATAATGTATACAAAGAAGACAATAACATCGTTTGATATAGCAAATTCTCAGCTACAAAATGCTATTTTTCAACATTGCCACCACCATTAGCTATGTATGAACAAGAACCTGCATGCTGGCCTAATAAAAATTACTGTGACTACTCAGAATGTGTCTTGTCTATGAGTTTTGAAAGGGAAATATAAAAAGATTGAAGATTTGACCCTGTGTTCACAAAGTGAAGGGTGAAAAATTTTTCCCTATGAAGAGTACCCTATGAAGATCATCATACTACACCATGGGAGCAGACTACAGTTTTGTTCACGTTCATACTGATCTCCCAGGAGGATTTCATACTTTTCAGACCAGTTTCCTACTCTCTCCACAAATTGTGTAACATGGATCCATCAGCCTGCGGCAGAAATGCATTTTCAACTCTCTCAATACATCTGCACCTTGACAGTAAACTCTCTTTCATCTCTGCAATGAGCAACTGCCCAGTTCTGACGTTAGTGTCTCCAAGTCACCACAGTGCAAAAGAGATATTGTTTCCATAACTATGGAAACACATAATCTGCCAGAACCACTTTATTATTGCTGAGACTGTTACCCTCACAGCCTGGGTAAATCTATCAGGTACAGAAACTTGTGTCTGGGTAGAAGGTCTTAAAGGCAGAAGTAAAATATTTCTTTCTGACTCCCTCTATATATCGGTTGTGCTTTAACCCTTGCAGGCAATTCTGCACCACGCAGCTACTCAGTCAGTCCCCTCCAGTTGGATGGGGAAGATAAATGGAAGGGTAAAAATACAAGAACTTGTGGGCTGACATAAAGTTTAGTAGGTAAAGCAAGATGTGTGCAAGAAGCAAAGAAAAATAAGGAATTAAGTCACTACTTCCCAACAGCAGGCAGATGATCAGCCATATCCAGGACATATCAGGCTAATCGTTACTTGGGAAGAGAAATACATCACCTTGTGATCAAGTCCTCCTTATTTAAAAAGGAGAAGTCATACTGTACTTTCAAAATTTGTTTAATTACTGAAGTGTCAGCAGTATTCCCAAGGAATTTACATCCCTAGAGCATGAGCTATATTAAAAGTGAAACTTAGATCTCAAGCTTGTTTGGGCTGTTTTGAGTGTTTTGTTCTTTGTAGCTTAGCTTAGGCATTCCTTCTTATGGTCAAAGAGGACTGTGACAACAACTAAAAGCTCGAGATATTCCACAAATAGCCAGTCAATTTTTCTTCCTATGTTCAAATTGACCAACCTTCTAACAGTAAATCATTAAAACTATATAGGCAAAATGGATGGGGAGTGTCACGACAGCTTGAGTGACCATTAGTGTGACTGCAAGGAAAATATTAAAATTGCTCATATTGGACAAGTTATAACAAACTACTGAGTTCTGGAAAGTCATGTGCCTCAATTCCCCTTCTGATGGGTTAATAATGTGCTGATTTCTGTTACAGCCATAGGTAGAGCTCAAATTTCTCCCAGATCTTACAATGCTAATGTGAGAATTTTTAATGTGTGACTTCTGAGTAGCACTGAACTGAGAGAATGAAAGGTGGTGCTTCTATTTTAAATATTTTTATTTTAAATCAGACAAGGTGAATTTTCCAGAATGGATACATTTAGATATAGATAGCTACTGCTTCTACTGGTGCCTCAAGGTATCATGACAACAAATTGTTTTATCTCCTAGTAGACCAAATTCATAGAATCATAGAATCACAGGATATCCCAGGAGGGAAGGGATCCATAAGGTTCATCAAGTCCAGCTTCTGGCTCTACACAGAACTATCCAAAATTGAGACTGTATGAATGAGAGTGTTGTCCAGACCCTCCTTGAACTTAGGCAGCTTGAGGCCATAATTATTGCCCTGGGGAATGTGTTCCAGTGTCTGAACAACATCTCAGTGTTCCTAACCCCCCTGAATGTCTCTGGACGTAACTTCATGCCATTCCCTTGGGTCCTGTCACTGTCATCAGAGAGCTGAGATCAGTGCTGTCCTTCTGCTGCCACCATGAGGAAGCTGTAGGCTCTGATGAGTTCTCGGTCTCTAAGTTGAACATACCAAGGGACTTCAGCTGCTCCTCATATGTCTTCTCATTGGGATGATTCATCATCTTTGTAGCCTCCTTTGGACATTCTCTAATAGCTTTATGCCTTTTGTACTGTGGTATCCAAAACTGCACACAGTACTCAAGTACTCCCTGGAGAAAAGAAGGCTGTGGGGTGACCTCATTTCAGCCTTTCAATACCTAAAGGGAGCCTACAAAGACGAGGGGAATCAACTCTTTGAAAGGGTTGATAACAGCAGGACAAGGGGAAATGGTTTGAAGTTGAGGGAGAGGAGATTTAGGTTGGATGTCAGGGGGAAATTCTTTACAGAGAGAGTGGTGAGGTGTTGGAATAGGCTGCCCAGAGAGGCTGTGGATTCCCCATCCCTGGAGGTGTTCAAGGTTGGATGGGGCCCTATTATCGGGTCTACTGGTCTAGTATTAAATGGGGAGGTTGGTGGCCCTGCATGTGGCAGGGGGGTTGGAGAGTCATGATCCTTGAGGTCCCTTCCAACCTGGGTCATTCTGTGATTCTGTGATTCTGTGATACTCAAGATGAGGCCACACCAGTGCAGTGCAGAGCAAGCCAGTCAGTTCCCTCAACCTGCTAGCAAGGCAGTGTTTGCCACACCCCAGCATACAGTGGTCTTTCCTGGCTACTTGGGCAAACTGTTCAACTTACTATTTACCAAGAGTCCCAAATCTCTTTCAGTGGGCTGCTCTCCAGTGTCTCATCACCCAGACAGGGTTGCCTCTTCCCAGGTGCAAAATGTGGCACTTGCACTTGTCAAACTTCCTGTGGTTAAAGATTGCCCAGCTCTCTAATTTTCTAGACCTCTCAGCAAGGTTTCTCCATCCTCAAAAGAATCAACAGCTCCTCCAGATTTAGTACTGTCAGCAAACTTGCTTAAAACTACTTCTAGTCCTGCATCCATGTTATTTATGAAAGCAGTAAAGAGAACTGGTCCTAAAAGTTTGTCCTGGGGAACCCCACTAGTGACTAGATATCTGTAACTAAACTATATGTCAACTATATGACAAAACTCCGTGACAAAAGTATATAGAATTGTATCAGGTTGAATATCACAGACTGCACTATGAAAGAAAGATCATTCTTCTATTTTTGGATATAAATGAATTGTGACAAATGTCATAAAGAATTAAGTATCGTCATTGTTATCGGCTTTTCAATTGACATTTGACATGATCTCCTTTGATTATCTGATCATTCTCGGAGAAAGATCATATGATTTGTCCTTATCACTTTCATAATTTGAAAGACATGCAGTCTCAACTATATTGTAATAATCGATATCTAAAATATTATCTTGTTCAAATATGCTAAAATTGTCACTGTCATGATATCATATTAATATCACTATTTTTTATATCTGTGTTGTTTTCAGAAGTCATTTTTTATTGCCATAGAGTTTCATCTTTCTGAATGTCTTACATGTGGAGAAAATATATTTATTTTTTCTCTGCAAATTAAACTAGCACCTTGTCCTTTTTGTCACATGGAAATTGATATTTTGTATATTTCTTTTTCTAAGCGCTAGGTTCTTTGCCTACTTGCAGAGATACTGAAGTTTTTCATGCTGCTAGTATTCTAAGATGTGAACATCACTAGGAAAGATCTAGAATTCTGTGTAAACTGAAGAAAGTGATATTTGGATGAGAAGCTCCAGTAAAAATGGGAATGTTTACAAGTTTTAATTCTCTTTTCCTTTTTTGTCTATCCTTTATCCAAAATTAGTAAAGTGTTGTAAATTTGACTCAGAGTTAAGGAGCAAACCTAGATTTTGATCACTGGTGATCTCTGATAAATAGACGTTTAAATAGATGAGTAAAGTACCATTCTTACCAACATTCTTATCAACAAGCCTGACCTGCTTTTTTTCAGGCAATAGAATTTTATTTACTTTCTGTATTAATATTCTAATTTCTTTAGTTTAAGAGAAATGTTTTCTAGAAACAGTACTCTGTAAGTGGTGAGGAAACTCAGAATAAGCTCTTTGCCTTTCCCCCTCACATGGTAGTGAAATTCTGATTTGTATAAGGCATGAATCGTGACTACTCAAGATGAACAGCGTACTTGCAAACATATTTTTCTTTTCATTCTTGGAACAAACCATAACATCACCTACCAGTGATTGGTGGGTAGCCAGAAAAGCAATATAAAACTTACTTTTCCTGAGGAAATGTAATTATTAAGTTTGTTTTAGACAATTTTTGTTAGAAGCTACAAATAATTACTAGTACTGTAAGATTTATTATGAAATCTAAAAGACTTCATTATTTAGAACTTTGACTCTTGGACTTGTAAGATGCTACTGCACGTACTAGGGAACTAGGGAAGTGAGGAACTTGAAAAGGAATTTAAAAAGTAAAGATTCATTTAATACTACTTTGTGGATAATGATATTCCTATTCACAGCAGTGTTAAAAACCAACTAGAATAACACTGGCATATAAAAATCAATCTTTGGATTCTAATCAGTTGGTGTAATATGTTCTATCTAGTCTTTTACTCCATTCTCATGATTTTTCATTATTATATTTTCTCTGAGTATTACCACACTTGGACAAGGAGGAGTTATATATCTCTCAGTAAAGCAGTAGAGCAAACAGAAGTGATGATCTTTCTAACTGAGCTGAAAAACACTTTTTGATCAGAGTTCCACTGATGCAAAGAGGAATGGTGAATATATGCAGTATGTCAGGTGAGCAGGAAAAGCTCTGAATACAAATATAGTATAAAATAACAAAAGGGAAAATTTATCAAAGGACAGAGCTCTGGGAGATGAATGGCAAAAGCACATCTTCTGGAAGTACTTTTTCTTCAGAATTACTTCAAGTTTCTAAATACAGGTTCCATGCCAGGCCCTCTGAAGCTAAAGGCATCCATGAATTAAACCCCACTCTCTGCAAAGCTGCCAGCAATGCAGATTTGGGAATTATGCAGCCTTTGTGAAACCCTCATTCTCTGAAGCATAAGTGATATGATTCAACACATGCAGTCCTGTCTGGGATTTTGTTGAACATCACACTGAGACAGCAACTAACTTAAGTAGACATTAAAACTGCAAGACTGCAAACCTTGTATCTGAAGTTGCTAAGCAGTGATTCATTCCCTGTTAGCTTCAGAGATGTAATAGAGGTGCCTAATTCAGGGTCAAACTCACTTAGCAGTCAACAAAAACAACATTACTACCAGAAGTCAATTTTAGCCCGTTTTTCTCTTTCCATTGATTAGCGAGGAAACACAGTGGGGTCAAGCTACCCTCAATTTATTTGACACAGTGAAGTGCTTGAAGTTAAGTGTGATAAATCTGGTTGTGAGTACTTAATCCAGTCAGGACCATCCAAGATCAGCCTAAGATGTCTGAGAAGCAAAATGAAATTCAATTTTCCTGTTGTTAGAATGAGCTGAAATAATGCTGTATTTGGGCACTGATAAAAGGCATTTATGTTCATGGCAGAGCTCTGTTCTTCTGGCTCCACAGACAGACTGTGGTTGCCCAGTGGGACAGCTGAATATTTTTTGTAAGGGATTTCATATTCAAGTATTAAATGAGCGTCTCAGTCCTGGTAGGAGGGAATATTTATTGCCCCATTTCTACAGCTCATTAAAATCCTTGGAATGAAGGATTTCCGGTGCCTGGGCCATCCCCTTCCAGGGCAGTAAAATATGATTAGACATATGGAGTGGTATAAACCTCCTCCTCCAAGACAACCTATTTTCTCCTGTCCTCTCTGTATGATTGTCCATTGAGGCTTAGAGCTGTGCATTTTGTCTAGCTTTCACAGAATTACGAGAACTATGTGTTTTGGAGAGCTGAGGATGGGATTGTGAGGCTCTTCTCAGTTCCAGCAGCCAGTGAAGGGACTAGGCACAAAGTCCACTGTCCTGGGATGGGTGGATACCACCCACCACAGCTAAGGTTTTAGTTTTTCTAACTCTTTCCATCAACCAGGATGATTATCAGCTTTGCCCATGCCTCAAACGAGTCCTAAATCATGATTAGTGAAGCAAGGTCATGAAAAGTGAGAAGTGAATGAGAATGAACAGTGAGTGAGAATGAATAGTGGCCCTCAGAGGAGGGCCACTAGAATGATCAGGGAGATGGAGAACCTCTCCCATGAAGAAAGGTTGAGGGAATTGGGCTTGTTTAGCTTGGAGAAGAGAAGGCTCTGGGAAGACCTCACTGTGATCTTCCAGTACTTGAAGGGAGCATATAAAAAGGAGTGGGAATGGCTATTTACGAGGGTGGATAGTGCTAGGACAAGAGGGAATGATTTTAAACTGAGATAGGGGAAGTTTAGGTTAGAGATAAGGAGGAAGTTCTTCTCACAGAGGGTGGTGACGCATTAGAACAAGTTGTCCAAGGAGGCTGTGGATGCCCCATCCTGCAGGCATTCAAGGCCAGGCTGGATGAGGCTCTGGGCAGCCTGGTCTGGTGGTTGGTGACCCTGCATATAGCAGGGGGGTTGAGACTCGATGATCATTGTGATCCTTTTCAACCCAGGCCATTCTATGATTCTGTGATTGTGTGATTGTATGATTGTACGATTCTATGATTCTATAGTGAGATTTATTGCATACCTTGACTTCCATGTAAATATAAGGCTCAGGAAAACAGAGTGGCTACTGAATTAATAAGTTTGACTAAGCAGTGTGTGTGATCTTTTTATATATCATATTGTGATCAGTATTGGAATGGCCAGAAACAGAACAGTATCCTATCTACAAGAAAGACAGTGTTTTAATTTCCTACTTGAATTCCAGAAGGTTTTTAACTCTGAACAATGCATTGTTGCCTGTACTGAACAAGATTTATGATTAGAAAGAGCCAGCGCTGAACATACCAAACATTAAAGAAATTAAACATTTTTGGACATCAACTTATATCAGAGACATTACTTCATCAAATATGAAAGAGAAAGAAATAAAATGTTCAATACATTAAAGAGTAAGTTCTAGAAAAGAGGCAAAGCAGGTTTAAGCTTCTCCTAAAAGAGGAGACAGCCATGAGAAATCCCACGCAACTGGGTATTTGTCATTATGCAGTTCTTGTCAGGGTTTCAGCACTGAAAGAGAATAACCTTTTTTTGAAACTCTGTCTGATGAAAATGTTGATTGCTCTATGTAAACTGAAGTTAGAAGCTTACCTCAACCTGAAAGTCAATCAGGCAGCAGGCTTGTGAAGAGATCTTCAATCATTTAAGGATGACAAATCAAACTTCTCTGGGATTACATGTACTATGACAGATAGAGGGAACATTTTGCAGAGGGCAGATGGACAACTGAAAGGTGGGACAACTGTCTCAAAACTTCCAGTTAAGGAAGAGCTTCTAAAATCTGTCACCAAGAAACTATTGGGTGATTGCCACAATGGATCATGATGCTTGGCAAAATGTAGCTTCAGCTGTACTAAACAAGTTCTGACAAACAAAATGTCTAATAAATTTTCTTAATGGTAACTTCTGTCCATTAAGGAAGGAGAAAATATAAAAATTTGAAATTGAATTTTTGCAAGGTAAATAACATAAGATACAGGGTTATGCTTTTGTACGATTTTTAACATAACCTCTGTAGGAAATAGAATGGAGTGCATATTACATTGCGTTGCCAATCATTCTTTATTGTGATAGAGGTCATCCATTCTGTACTATTCCCTTTCTTACTGCATTTAAAGTGACTAGGCACCTAAAGAAAAAGAGAATTTATTTATTTATTTATTTATTTATTTATTTATTTATTTATTTATTTAAAAAAGAAACCCACTGCATTGCTGCAGATAGATGTGGCTTTTATAGCTTTTTAGAATTCATATCCTGACCTAATTTTTAATTTATTTGGAGCTGATTTGACTGAGGGGTTACTCTAACACATAAACCAGACCAGTAATGCAGGAAGCAACAGAACATGCTGCTTTTTGGCAAGGTTATGTGAGCATAACTAATGAAGACATTGTAGAAAGGCTGCAGCATTAAGCAATCTGACTGTAATGTAGTTAAGATGCTTCAGCAAAGCAGGACTAATTTCCAAGAACATTGCTATCATGACTATCCTTCCTCTGGGATATCAAGTAATATCTCTGTGTGATATTACATTATAGAACTAGCAGAGGAATATTTATGGTGGTGTTCTGGTGGTCTCTTCCTTGCACAATTATACTGAAATAAAAGCTCACCTGGCTTCACTTTGAACTATATATATAGCCTTAGCTGTCAGAGAAGTCTTCACAGGGAGACCACGTTGTGTATACATGCCACTGCTTTCAAAGCTGTTTAGGTAGCTTTGGTGCTGCACTGCACGATACATTCTTATCCTCCATTCCCATGCATGCAGCCTTTATGACTGTTTATACTGGAAGAAATATATATTTCTTATATACACAGGTATTGTGCTCCTAGTCTGAAATAACTAATGTAAACGTGGAGAGTGGAAATATTCACTTGCTCCAATTCAACATATTCTTCACTGTTCCTGTAGGATCAAATATAAATATAATTGCACTTTATTCTATGTCCCTACTGGATTATCCATATGAAGACATGCATAGTCTTTCCATGTACAATTATAATAAGAAGCATCTTTCAAAACCATAAATACTGAATGGGCAGTCTCTTGGTAATCTTAATACTAAAAGAAAATAACCCCTTCAAAATTGCATTAACAGATCTAACATATATCTACTGGATACAATTAATAATAAAACAGATCGACAGTGCACAAAGTCCTGACAGCTATGAAGACTGTAAGAAGCTCATTTAAATCCCAGAAGTGCAAGACTGGTGGACTGTTTGATCACAGATATATCAATAAAAGACAAATAGCTGTACATATCATGTTATGCAAGATTCTCTGCTCTTTCAGCTGTTATATTTTCTGAAGCAAGGATGTTGAATAAAAAATTAAAAAAAAACTTTGAGTCTTAAACATTTTTGAGTATAAATGCATAACAACTTCCAGAGCTTGGAACACGTGCATTCCTCCTTTAAAATCTAAACATGGTAAGTTTTCAATTTAAGTATGTTTCCAACGTAAGACTTTTTTAAACAAAAGTATTTTAAGGACAGATAATTACCAAAATAAAAGTTGAAAGAAGAGAATAATAACTTATTTTCTATCTGTTAAGTCATTATTTTATATTTTCCCAAAGAATGCAGCCAACATTAAATTCTTGAAAGGCTTGAAGGGGTCACTGCACTGAAGGAAAACAAATTTTGGAATTTCTTCTTGTATTGTCAGCTGCTTGTACATGTAATGACAGTGTTATGAACTGCCAGAATAGTAAATACACTGCATCAGGGCCAAATCATATGGGATTTAAATCTGCCATAATAATGTTTTTATAATTACAGAGGAATGTGTAGTGGCCTTTGGAAAGAAAACTGAAACCAGTGACACTGAATGATGTGTCTATACTTAACCACAATGTTACCCCTCAGATTATTCTTTTCTTTCTTTTCTCTTTATCTGCTATTTGATGATTTGTTCATTTAGCTATAGGCAGATCTGTCACCATTGGGGCCCACTGTCAGGCACATAACTCTTGCACAGGAGAACTTCTATATTAGATATTTTTCAAGGAGACAGATTTATAGACTTATGAACCTGAAAAATCTGAATATAGCACCAGAGAGAAAAATTAGGCGGTTTCATAAGACATAAGCACTTATACCAAACTATACAAGATGACAAATGTCAATGTGTTAGATTTTAATGGACCAAAGCATTCAAGTCTGTTTTTTTTTAATGGCTTTCAGGAAAAATGTATCAAGGCCATAACCTCTGTATATCTATCTCCTAATTAAAATAGAACCAGAAGCAATGAACTTATTCTCTACAAATTGGATTAGAAATTTTGCTCTTTAGTCTTTGTTATATATATATATATAATATATATGTTATTATAATAGTTGAAAGATTTTCTTTTGCTCTTGTAGGTGACACATTATATTCCCAACATGTACACATCAAAAAATCTTGTTATATGAAAAACTAACAAATTAAAAAAAAAAAAGCAACCAACCAAAAAAACCCCAAAGAATACCAAAACTCAGATGCATGTCATCTTCTATGTCAATTCATCTTCTTATTTTTCATACAGCAAACATTTTAGAAACTATGTGTGTCTTTTAGAATCCATAGCTGCAGAACTGTTATTCTTCTAATAAACAAAGTGAAATACTTAGTTTCACATTTTATTCATAGGTGAAATAAAATGTGCTAGCAAGAATCTTTTATTGGATTTATTTTCATGCTGTTCCTTTATTCATCTTCTTGACAAGTAATTTTTTCTTTCACTGACATGTTTTGAAGTCCTGATAAAGTAGTAATCACAGAACAAATCTGAATACAAAATATGTCAGATATCTTCTAAATCCTTATGTAGATGTCTGGGTTAATAATAATAATAATAATAATAATAATAATAATAATAATAATAATAATAATACACACCCCTTTCCATTTTCTTTCAATGTTCATTTTCTTAGATGTTGGATTTATTTATTTATTTATTTTGAATCATAGAATCATGGAATGGGTTGGGTTGGAAGGGAGCCCAAGGATCATCAGGTTCCAACACTCCAGCCATAGGCACGGCCATCAACCTCTAGATCTTGTACTAGACCAGGTTGCCCGGAGTCTTGAACACCTCTTGGGATGGGGCATCCGCAGCCTCTCTGGGCAGCCTGTTCCAGGACCGCACCACTCCCTCTGTGAAGAACTTCTCCTGACATCCAATACAAATTCTGACAAGCCAATCCAATTTTGACTGTTTTCCTCCATATTCTATGGATTTTTGGAAGGAAGTGTGATAAATTAATTTAAAAATTCAAATTTGCATGATAGATATTATGATCGATTAGTTTATGTTAATATCTAAATGCCATGTAAATAGCATAGCAGTAACTTAATTTCCTGAGGTGTGCATAGCTTGTTTTCCAGAAGAGGTAGGATAAATATTTCTATGAAACCGAACGTTGCAACTGCTTTTATGGCATAAGAGTTTAATCCATACAAGAAAAAGGAGGATTTAGTATCCTGCCTTATTCGCTGCTCAACCTACTTGCAGTTCAGAAGTCCAGATGTTGCTTATGCATATTGGTAATTCAGTTTAATAATAGTGGTGCACTGTGGTCAGGCAGACCAGTGATCTTCAGCTGTCTTATTCACCAGGAGAAAAGAATGATTACCTCAGGATCTATAGAGCGCAGCACACATCTCCTTGTCAACTATTAGAAAGAGCTAGACTGGTAAGTAGAAGTGAAAAGCTCACAAAAACTCAGAGCAAAATTTTAATATTTGTTTTATCCTTCAGAATAGAAGTAGATATCAATATCCTAGGAATCTAAGGTGACCGCCATTATCAGGCACCTTAGTTCAGAAAAGAGGTGAATTAAAAAGTAAAAAAACCCAAACCACTGAATTTTACAGCTAGAGTAATTAACCACTGGAACACACTATCAAGGGAAGGAGGGAATTCATCAATTCCTGGAATCTCATTTAAAAAAGACTGTTTAAAAATCATGTTTGCTTGTGCCTGTAATTTTTATGATGTGTCTTGTGATGCTTGATGGATTCTGTAGTGAGCCAGCTCCTGAGTTTACTTGAAACTCTCATATTTCATCTCTGAAAGACACATTTCTAGTCTACTGGTCATGCAGATTAACTCATGATGCAAGTGAAGCTTAATGTGTCCACACTGAAAAGGCAAATAATTGCATCCAAATGTGTTGGTTTTTTTTTTTAAATCCACAAGGTTTTTAACTTAAGGTCATAATTTCTATGCTTAACTTATGATTCTCAAATCTTTGGAGTTTGTCTGTACTGTAGCAAAGTTTTGCCGAATTTTTCTACTGTTTGAAGTAGGAATGTGAGCTAAAGAGAATGTACTAATACCACAGTATCTCCATGAAATCTTCCTCTGTGAAAACTGACTACAATATCTTAATGTTTTCTTCTGGTTTTAGAATTTCTGAGCTTGAGCCATGTATTTCATGTGTTATAGTGCAGTTTTCACTAGAAACTAATTGAAGTCTGTAATTGACACACAAGAAACCTGCAACACATCACCAGTGATATTATGTTCTTGAAAAATCTATTTGTTCTAATTTCTGTCTGACTATCAGTCACTGACTAGCTTCTAATATGTATTGTAGACCATGCCTTTTTTCTCTCAATGCAGTGTTTTCTGTTTTATCTTTGTGGGAGAGATAGTCTAGCTTACCTCCAAATTGAAAAAACAAAAACAAAGACCAACAACAAAAAACCCACTAACAACTGTCTTCTTCACTTCTAATTCCTCATTAAGGAACGTATCCTTAGTTCTTAAGAACATATGTGATAAGCCATCAGTCTTAATGGTATACAGGTAATTACTATCTTTGAAGACCTGGCATGATGACACAGAAGTCTTCTGGAGTGACAGTTGATTCAGGGTGTCTAATGCTCTATTTCTTACTTTTAGGAAAAATGTAGCAGTTTAGTGTGATACTAAGTGCCCGGAAATAGAAGTTCTCTAATCTGCAGTCTGTTTCATTTTATCAGAACATACAGATACACAACTCCAAAACAGGTGTTGGAGTCAACGTGCTGAAAATATACTGTAATAAGGCTTTTCCTCAGTTACTGCTTTTAGAGTTCTTTTTAAAAGCATTTTCCCTTTTGAAAAGATGTTTGTGGCCTCATACAGTGATAGAAGACAAAACAGATTTACAAATTGCTAGTAACGATCTAAAGTATCCTTACAGTCCAGCCACATTTTATGTTTAGAATTAAAAATATCTGCAAAAAATCTTGGCACTTAAATTTAAAGTAGGTCAACAATCTCAAGTTGTAAAAAGATTTTGAGTATGTGAAGGAAATATCCTCAACAAGATCTCTTCTAAAAACCTGCTTTGCTCTATTTCTCTTGCTTAGTCTCTAAAGACTGCAAAATACTTATGAGCCTATTAGTAAGATAATGTGGAGAAAATTTTATTGCTTAATACTTAGAGTTTTACAAGTTGTAAAGGAGGAAATACCTCTGAAAATAAATACATACTCCTGTGAACCTGTTCCCAAACTCTCACTGCACCTTAGACATGAGTACAGTTCTGTGTGTAATAGCTGTGATGGGTTATATCTTGAAAGGAGTTCAAGAAATGCAGTTCACTCAGAAAGTAATACCTTCTACTAATTTCCATGGAAAATTCAACAGTCACAAAGAGCACAATTACACTGTTTCAGAGAGCAAATTCTCAGCCACAAAACATTATTTTTCAACATAGTCACCACCATTAGACATGTGTTTTCATCAGCAATCAACAAGACCCTGCGTGCTGTGCTTGTAAAAATCTGTGCCAGTGGAACTGACCCACTGTTTCACAGCTGCTATGATGGCATCATTGCTAAAACGCATCACCTACCACCTCACTGTGCTCACATTCACAGTTCGGTTTCCATTAAACATTCACCAAGTGTCAATGAATGTTCATGGGTGCCATTTTTTTTCAGGTGGAGGAAGTCAGTTCCATACCTTTGCTTCATGCACACTTCTCCATGCCAGACACCATTTTTTCAGGCTGCCCCTCTGCTACCATCTGTCCCATGGTAACAAAATGTAATGCAGTATTGTTGGGAAGGTTCAACCTCTCCTACCTGCCACCAACATATTCCTGTGAAGTCATGGGCCAACAAAATAAAATTGGAGGCATTACTTTTGGAACAGCCTTGAAGTTACTTCCTACTGTGCTGCTTAGAGGTGTGGACCCTAAGGTCTCAGCAAAAAGCAATAAACAGATGAGAGGACTTAGCTCTAAACTTTAACGTCTCTTTCTGCCTGAAATTTATGTTGTTAGCAATATGAAAGCAACATTCCCTTTCTACTTTCCTACACAATCATAATCATAGTATCATGAGTCTCAGGAACACTAGTTGGGTTAAGGAAATGTTATTTTAGCTTTACAAGTGGAGCAGAGAATTACAAGGGCATTCATATGAAAGATTATAACTAAGTTGCAACAGCAAACCAGGAATCCTGCTCATTGGCACAAATTTGTCTACAGTGCACACAGAATATGTAAGCTTTAAAATCCTGTTCAGAATCAGATGAAAAAATAATATCAGAAGTCTTTTTTTTTTTTTTTTTTTTTTTTTGTGCTGGAAAAGCGGTAAAATACAAAAATCAGTAAATATGTGTTTGTTGCCTTTTGATAATGAATTGCACTTGCATTGACTGCTGACAGTTGAGAGGGAACTCCTTGGACCTCAAAGGCTCCTCTCCTACATGTCAGGCAGTCAATTCATAATCCCATTTCACTGTCTTATTCAGTGCTCATCTAGTATGTATAAATTATCAGGAATATTTTGCTTAAAACTTGGAAGCCAGTTTTAACTTTAAGGAGTGATCTGTGGAAGAAAACAGACTTCCAGTGAGCTACATATGAATGAGCCATTTTCAAGGTACACAAGGCATGAAAGTACAGGCATTAAATACATTCATTACATATAAATTATATTTTGGCTGTACTGAAATAGATACAGATATTTCACTGACTGTGTTGAAGCCAAGCTATTATTCATTGCTTCTGAGCAAACTCATTCATTACGAGAGGTGCTGCAAAGTAAGGTGCTTTTACTAGGGCTCTGTGTGTTCATTTATTTATTGATTTATTTATTAACCAATTCAGGTATCCTTTCTGTGTATTCTGTGTGTTTTGTCTTAGAAAAGGTTTCTTAAAATTCATACAGTATTGCATTTTCACTCTGCTTAGGTAAAATCTTTTGTAAAAGGAGTGTTTGCATTTCAAATTGGTGGGTGAAGAGGCCAAAAAAAAAAAAAAAAAAAGTACTACACTGCATTTTGGCCTGAAATTTATCCGACTGTTTTCTTCAGATATAACCATCTTCACTGTAAATGTTACTGTCTGTTTTTTCTCCCAGACAGTAAAAAATGCTATTTGTCATCCAAGTGAGACAAGGAATATTTTTAATGTCACTAAATACCTAAGAAGTTTGTGTTTGTGTGGATGCATAGCTCAAACCTAAAAACTGCTGTAGGGTAAACTCAGATGAGCCATGGACTCTTAAGTGGAAGTTTCCTGAACTTTGTGAACAACTTACGTCTGCAAAATTCCATGGAAAATCTCATATGAGGAAGCTGACTTGTGAGATTTTGACACTTTTATCTCCAGAACTACAAGAGCTGAAACATGTCAAAATAATTCAAAGGAAAGTTAGCCAAAGGCTTTGAACCTTAGGGATGTAGTATAAGTTCAGGTTGTACTTGGAGCAAATACTCTTAGTGGATCTTATTTTAACTTGTCTCTCCATACTTCTTGTTAGTGGGTCATACTGAAGGTTGTTCAGTAATTAAAGTTTGGAAAATGAAATTCTGCAACTACCCACAGAGTGAACCAACAGTTATGGGAGTTGCAGAACTGAAGGACAGGATTTATTACACAGATATATGTCCCTTGAATCGATCAAACTCAAAAAGCTCCCCATTGTGATGGACTGATTACTGAACACATTCAGCTAATGGAGATACTATGTTTGGAAATAATTTGCCTTCTTATAGTAGTCTTATCACTGTGTTCAGAGGTAAGTTTAAGGAAGGTGATTTCTTGGAAGGCTAAATTCTTTTTTTATGACAGTTTAAAAGGATAATTAAATTTAAATTATTCTTTTTACTCTTCTAAAATAGGAAATAACTAATCTGGGTGAAAGCACATGGATCATCATGACTTTAGCTATTATAGAAAATCTATATATATGGACATTGATGTATCCTTTGTTATACAGTACAATTACTTTGTAGTAGTTTTATTAAAGGTAAACTGTATTTTACTAACTTTTTTTTTCCTTTAAAAAAAAGACTACAAAAGAGCATTCATTTAAGATCTAATTGATTTGTTGGAGGTCAGTCTCCTCCTTAAACCTCTTTAGACTGGTTCTCTGAAAGAGGATTTTTCAAATAGGAGGTTAAGGAACACAGAAAAAAATCTGCCAGCCTGCCCTGCAATTAATAAAATAGAGCATTCTGGTAGGTGTAACTTTGGCCAAGGTCAGTATCTCATCAGGTCGGATTTGTTTGTTCTTATAGACTGGTTTTATATCGTAAGTAGTCTTAGCACACATATATATATTGAAAAGTCTTAGAGAACTTCTTTTAAGGAACTGTGTGACCATGCTAGAAACAGAATCACAGAATCACAGAATGACCCAGGTTGGAAGGGACCTCAAGGATCATGACTCTCCAGCCCCCCTGTCATAAGCAGGGCCATCAACTCCCCATTTAATACTAGACCAGGCTGCCCAGGGCCCCAGCCAACCTAGCCTTGAACACCTCCAGGTATGGGGCATCCACAACCTCTCTGGGCAGCCTGTTCCAGCACCTCACCACTCTCTCTGTAAAGAACTTCCCCCTGACATCCAACCTAAATCTTCCCACCTTCATCTTTAAACCATTTCTCCTTGTCCTGCAGTTATCTACCCTTTCAAAGAGTTGATTCCCCTCCTGCTTGTAGGCTCCCTGTAGGTACTGAAAGGCTGAAATGAGGTCACTCCACAGCCATCTTTTCTCCAGGCTGAACAAGCCCAGCTCCCTCAGCCTCTCTTCATATGGGTGGTGCTCCAGTCCCCTGATCATCTTTTTGACTCTCCTCTGGACCCTCTCCAACAGTTCCCTGCATTTCTTGTACTGGGGGCTCCAGACCTGGACACAGTACTACAGATGGGGTCTCACAAGAGCAGAGTAAAGGGGGACAATCACCTCGCTGTCCCTGCTGGCCACCCAGCCCAGGATACCATTTGCTTTCTGAGCTGCAAAGCACACTGCTGGCTCATGTTAAGTTTCTCGTCCATCAGGACCTCCAGGTTCTTCTCTACAGGGCTGCTCTCAAGGACCGCTCCTTCCAGTCTGTATGGATGCCTGGGATTCCTCCAGCCCAAGTGCCAAACCTTGCACTTTGCTGTGTTGAACCTCACCAGGTTCACCCAGGCCCACCTTTCAAGCCTATTGAGGCCCCTCTGAATGGCATCCCTTCCTTACATATGTCAACTGTACCACTCAGCTTGGTGTCATCAGCAAACTTGCTGAGGGTGCACTCAATTCCATCGTTGATGTCATTGATAAAGATGTTAAAGAGCACTGGGCCCTAAGACAGACCCCTGGGGGATGCCGTTCATTACCGGCCTCCACCTGGACATAGAGCCATTGATGACTGCCCTCTGTCTGCGGCCTTTCAACCAGTTTCTTATACATCAAGTGGCCCACCCATCAAATCCACATCCCTCCAATTTGGAGATAAGGATGTGGGGGGGGACCATGTCAAAGGCTGAAACAACCGATTCTGTTCTAATGCACAGTATAGCTCTGCACATGTAATCGCGCTGTTCTCCACATGCACTTAAGGAATGTGGATTGAGGAGGAGCTATAGCATACTCTTCAAACATGGAGAACTTCAGGGCCAGCAGCAAGCTCCAGCTCCAGTGGCACTCACTGAAGTTTGATTAATACTACATCACAGAGTATTTGAAACTATTAGAAAAGATGTCTAAAAGTATTCCTTCAGTTAAAATTCTTTAACAGAAGTCCCACTTCTTAAGAAATTAACAGTATATTTTACAATGACTTAAGGAATGTGTAAATCTTCCTCTTTTTCCGCTTTCGAATTATAGGACTTCTTAAAATGATTTATCGTACCAAGTAGAAAATCATCTTTATCCTTCATCTGAAAACACAGGAATGCAAATACAATTGAACTGAACTATTTGAAAGCTTTTCAGTTTTGTGCATTTAATTTAAACAAAGTAAAATAATAAATGATCATTAAATCCCCAAATCAAAGTGTATAAAGGTAGATTTTCCTGATCCTACATTTTCAAGGTTTTGTTTAATTTAAAAATAGATGCACAGGCCTGTGAAGGCACAGGGCTGCAGAAGCAGCACACAAGCTAATGCTTTCCTCTGATCAAGAGGACACAGTAAGAGACCTACTACTCCAACTGGACTGCCACAAGTCCATGGGCCAAGCCGAGATTCACCTGAGAGTGCTGAGGGAACTGGCAGTGGTGATAGCCAAGCCGCTTTCCATCATCTGTCAGTGTTCCTTGTTGACTGGTGAGGTCCCAGAAGACTGGAGGCTTGCCAACATGAGTCCTGTGGGAATACAAGAAAAACTTATGAGGAGCGGCTGAAAGAACTGGAATTGTTTAGTTTGGAGAGGAGGCTCAGGGGAGACCTTATTGCTCTCTATAACTACCTGAAGGAAGGTTGTAGTGAGCTGGGGGTTGGCCTCTTCTCTCGTGTAACTGGTGATAGGACTAGAGGGAATGGCTTCAATGGCACCAGGGGAGATTCAGGCTGGAGATTAGGAAATACTACTTCTCTCAAAGAGTGGTCAGGCACTGGAATGGGCTGCCCAGGGACATGGTGGAGTCACCAACCCTGGAGGGTGTCCAAGGAACATTTGGACATCGTGTTTAGTGGACGTGGTTTAGTGAGAGCTATTGGTGATCGGTGGATGGTTGGATTCGGTGATCCTGTGTAGGTCTTTTTCAACCTTGGCGATTCTATGATTCTATGATTCAGCCCCTCAGGTCCTCTGCCCACATCTACATGGAAAATGCACATACTTAAATTTGCTCTTTGGGTGATTGCTGTCTGCCTTACCCATGCACTGAAGAATTTTGTACATGCAAGATTCATAAAGGGATGTGGCTGATACACTGTGGGTAGAAAGTTTTGAAACTAAAGATCAAGCTCCCCTGTCATAAGAATGTTAGTTACTGGAGACAGATGTTGTACATAAATTGGTTCTTGACTTTCCAGAAGTTATCTGTGAACTGGATATTATTAATGACCCTTTGGTCATCTGGGACTCTTACCTTCTCTGTGTGAGTATCTGCAGAGTACAAGAGGGGGAGAGTTAAAAAGTGGCCCCATCAATGGCACTATAGAGGGTAATGAGAAATGCTCGCCTGGAATAAAAGTATGGTGAAGTATATAAATGGAATGTAGTTTAAACTAATTGACTAGGAGGAAGCATGAAAATGTGCACCGGAAATTCACTCTGTTCATCCTATGGTATCATGTTGTATGAGTCATGATTTTTGTTGTTGTTGTTGTTTTATATTTTCTTAATTCTCTGAGAGCTGCCAATATGCTAAGCAAGAGAGCTGCAGCTTCAGGAAGATCCAGGTGCAGGTCATCTACTGTATGAATGTAGAGAGTAGCCTTTAAGGACAGGTGATTTATTTAATAGAATCACAGAATCATAGAATAATGTTAGTTAGAAGAGACTCACAGGGATCATCAAGTCCAAAACCTAGCTCCACACTGGACTCCCTGACATTCAAACCCTACATCTGAAAGCACTGTCCAAATGCTTGAAATCCAGCAGCCTTGGTGCCATGACTGCTGTCCTGGGGAGCCTGTTTTCATACTCAGACACTCCCATGTCTGAGACAGGCTTGAGTATTCTCTGATACACCGTTGAATGACCAGTACAGTCCAGGCAGCCTCCAGTCCTGACGTCACCAATCAGTTCACTTGTGCTGGTGAGTGACAGATCCAGTATTGCTTCTCCTGTGGTGGAGCTGTATATTACTTGTCTCAAGCTGGGGCTGTTTGTTACTTGGACCTTTTTGTTGGTGATTGTCCTAATTTGTCAAGACGTCCCTTCAAGGCCTTTCTACTCCTAAGGATGTGAACAGTTCCTCCTAATTTGTTGTCATTTGTGATCCATGACTTTTATAAAAACATGGAGCCATGTGGAATGCCTACTAGTGACTGGCTGCCAATTTTAAGCTCATTTACTGTAACCCTAAGAGTTTGACCCACCAACCAATTGTTCACACATCATTTTATGTATTTATGTATTTGATAAACCAGTGCCTCTTTTACTGCTTAGATGTCATGTTTGAGATAGAGTGGTATTTCCTCTGATTTCTTTTCTTGCTTAATGAAGTGTAGGTTGTAATAAATCTAAGAAGCACTCCAGTTGTTTCTCTTTTACTATATACCTTGACATAACTTAAAAGTCTGTGAACGGTTGGAATCCACCTGTAATTTTTCTTATTTAAGGTCATTGTAATTCATATGAAAATTCAAGACTTCCCAGATCTCTAATGCTGCATAATGAGAGTGGTGTCAGAGCAGGAATCTCTAAATGAATAAGGTGTTTTTAATCAATTCTCCTATGTTTACACCTGGATTTCCCTATGTATTATATTATGTATTATAATTGCCTCTGCTTGGAAGTTTATCTGATTGAAATTTGAGGATAATATCATTTTTTTCTGAGCATCTCTCATTTGAAAATCCATCTGCCTTCATTCTGGTTAGCTACTGCATATTAGCAAAATTCAGATGCATCACCTGAAGTCCACCATTCATACACAGAACTCCTGGTGCTTTTGCAAACCTCTATCTCCTGTTCACACACCAGTCTCCAGAAGGTTGCCACTAAACAGTGCACAGCTTCTATGACTTCCTGGTAGCTTTGCTCTCCTGAAGGTTTGCTCAGAAGAATCCCAGGGCAGAACTGCCCTGGGGAAATGTTTCAGCTAGCAGCTAGACAGACTCTTCCCTCAGGCACTGTTTGACACTGAGCAGGGGCATATGTGACTTGAAAGATTGTTTCTTTCCTACAAAAATATTAGTAGTTAGTCTAATAAATTATTTTAATAACTGCCATACTTGTTCCCTTAGCTCACCAAATTGCAGTGACACTGCTGCCAGCATCCCATAACATTTAAAAAACATTTACTTTTGTTTCTGTCATTCTGGTAGTTATTCCTGCTCTCAAGCTCCCTTTCTTCAGCTGTGCCCAAGATTTAGTTTTGGTGTCTTTTCTGTCTTTACTGTTAGGGTTTTTCCTAATGCTTTTTTACAGTCTTATATTTACTTTTAACCTGCTCTTCCCCAGGATGCATTTAATGCAGGAAGTCAAAATCAGGATATGATAGAGCTGAGTATTCTAACATCTACCTAACATATATATATATAGAATCATAGAATCACCAAGGTTGGAAAAGACCTAAAAGATCATCCAGTCCAACCATTCACCTATTACCAATAGCTCCCACTAAACCATGTCCCTCAACACAACATCCAGCCTTTCCTTGAACACCCACAGGGTCGGTGACTCCACCACCTCCCTGGGCAGTCCATTCCAGTGCCTGACCACCCTTTCTGAAAAGTAATACTTCCTCATGTCCAGCCTGAATCTCCCCTGCCGTAGCTTGAAACCATTCCCTCTGGTCCTATCACTATAAGCTCCCTTCAGGAAGTTATAGAGAGCAATATATATATATATATATATAAATATTTTTTCCACCCTAAATTGTGGTAACTGCTAGCATTTTGGAGTGTGCTGCTTCTACACTGTGTTTTCCCAATATGGATCTGACTCTCCTGTGGAAGCTGGACGCTGTTCTGGGCAGTAGTTGTCTAGGAGAGAGGCCCAAGAGGGGCCTTACATATCCAAAGGGGTCTGACATTTTGAAGAGCTCTCAAAAGGCAAATCATTGTTAGTGTTACTGTTACAAAGAAGGATCCAGGCTGAGGCTTAAGGAAGATATTTCTTATGAAAGGGCAGCATGTGTGTTCCTTTGAAAATCCTGGGCAGTGCTGTTACATTAAAATGCTCTTTACATGAGGCTAAAAGCCCAAAGAGACAAGGTTTTGCCCCGTTATGTGCATCTGCTTGTCTAATTCACAGTATTGATCAGTAGAAAGACCTTGGGTCTGGCAAGGTAACTTAACCCTTCAGGCCTTAGAGCATGAAGCACTGGCAGCCTTAAATGGCTTTCCCACCGCTTTCCTGAAGATGGGTGCTAGTGGCTTTAGAAAAGCTCAGGAGAATACCGCTGTTAATTCTTGTCCTTGAGTGTTAAATTTTACCAGCCTCGCTTCAGGCTGGGGAAGAAACTTAGATCAAATCCAAAGAATAATATTTTATTTTGTTCCCCTGTAGTAGCTAAGTCTGTAATTCTATGCAACTGGCAATGAAGTCTTCAAGCAGCTCCACTAAAAGCTGGCACTTAATAGCAAACTATATATTTGCTGTCCTTTTTTTTTTTTTTTTTTTTTTACTTTTCTCAGTATTTATGTTTTTTTGCTGTGTTCCCAAATGTCTCAGCAGGTTATTATAAATACATCTTTTTAAAATTCACATCTAATGCTTCTAGTTAGCATGTAGCACTTTTACAGAAAGCATGAATTACACAGGATGTGAACCAATAAAGATTTCATTCAAAACCTTAAAATGGGCATTTTTTAGAAGCACTAGGGGACAAGACAATAAAATCCAGAATAAAAACAAAATAGTGTTCCACTGAGAATTGCTTATTACTAGCTGGAAGATTTTGCTGACTAACCCATGGGGGTAGTGGCTGACAAACTTTCCCTGAAATCTGTCAGTCCTGCCATTTTCTGCACGGCTGCAGAGTAAATCACAGGCAATAAGCAGGAGCAGCTTGTTCAGTAAATCACTGCAGCACTCCTCAAGCACAGTAGTAAATAGACAGGAGACAAGTTTGAGGCATGTCACCTTACATCCAGTGTTTGGACAACAGTCAATTAGATTTTACAGCATGCAGTTACACTGAAGCTTTACTGCTCTGTGGATGGTGGGATAGCACAGAGCAGGTGCTTATTTATACTGGTAGGCAGTAAAAGCAAAATACTGTTATTACAGATTTTTCCTCCCTGTTTCTTTTCGAGCTTGCGTTATGTTTTCATGTCAATTTTGAGATAATGTGCATCAGTGCTGTCAGAAAATGTGCATGCTCCCTGCAAGGCAAATATGCTGATCCTGAGGGTGTGCTCCCTACAAATGCCATGATATTCCCTGTATCTTGTCTGCTTCTGAATCTGTCACTTGTTTGATGTTTTTTTTTATAATTTTGTTTTGGTATCTGTTTATTTCCAGAGACAGTTTTTAATGTATCATCCCAGTGTGGACTCTGTGAACAGGAAAGTCATTTCAACTCTCGGAATATAGATTTTCTTGTATTTTCAATAATGAAATCTGAGGTTTATGTTTAGGTTTGTGTGATGAATGCAAAAGGGATTTCTTTGAAGATCAGATCCCAAGCTTGTGGCATAGGACATGGCTTTGTCCTGGCAGCTTTGTCACTGTTGGTGGTAAGATTTAAATAACAGCAGTAGGGAAAGTTCTGACTCATTTGGAGCAGGAAAACGACCTTCTTCCCTAAAAAATAAAGGGAAAAAGTAACCTTGATTAAGCAGAGAAGCAGGAAAAGAGCAGTGGAGATTTAGTACGACGTTTATACAGGGAAGAAAGAATACCCATGGATGTCCTGTGTCTGTGTTGTAACAAGCTGATAAATGCCTTGAAGGTTTATACAATTGACTGGGGAAATCCTCAAAAGTCTTCCATATGTTTTGCTCAGTTCTGCCCCTCTATTTTTTAGTGTGCTTTTCACATGTGAATACAGTCATTCTGCCATTCCTTTTCACTAGATTGATCCCTGCTGGCTGTTGAGTAGGAAGGAACCTGTTATTTTCAGTAAGCTTTGGAAAATAAGAGAAATTCTCCTTAAAATTTGCTAGGAAAGAAGCATTAAGAGAAATCTGGAGCCGGAATATATTTATCCTTCTTATGACTTTTTAAGGGTGGAAGAGTCTGCCTCTGTGGGCCATAATTGAAGGTAAGCCTAACTGTGGCATCTGCTTTCTTCAGTTAGCAGATTTGTCACAGCCACTCAAGCAAAGTGGCTCCCTGTTTGCTGTAGAGAATAAGGGAATATGATGGCAAGGTGAGGGCACTGTGGGTACCTGACCAAGTTCTGTGGGTTAACCTGGCAGCAACTCAGCACCACACACTCATTCACTCACTCCTCCCAAGAGGAGAAAGTTGGAAACAGGACCTATGGGTTGATATAAAACTTTTTACTAAGACAGAAGAGGAAAATGGAAACAAAAATGTGGTGATAACATATATATCTGCAATGCAATTACTCACTATCTGCTGGTTGATGCCTCACTACCAACACATCTCAGCCCTAGCCCTTAGGGTGTCAGGACTGACCTTGAACGGTCTTTATTGGGTTGCTAATTGACTGGGAGTCTCAATAGCTGCTATTTTTCTTCCTTGGATGGAATGAGACTGTAGAATTTAACAACAGCTAAGTTGAAGAGTTCTATAAAAATGGAACGTGATCCTGTACATATTATACTGTGAAGGTATACAGAAAAAGATACTTGTATGTTGAAGTGTTTATAAGAAAGAAGCTTTACACACTACAAATTAATTTATCTCCTTGAAATGATAGAAACATCTACTACCAATTAACCAATATAGTAATTATTTATTAGATTAAAAACATTTTTTAAAACTTACTGAAATATATTCACTTTCATGAATGCATTCGTAATTTATTGTGAAGGGTCATTAAAAATAATAGGTTACTTTAAAAGTATCCTTATAATGAAAGAATAAACAAAAGTTATCAAAGACATAACAGTTGATGTATTTACAAGCAATGCATTTTTACATACATTTATTCTCCCATAATATGCATATGCAGGAAGTTACCAGCAAGCTTTCTCTTTTATATTCAGTGGTGATTAGCAGAAACAGTTCAGGTGCTGCTTGGCTTACAGGACACTAAGAGATGCCCAGCAATTAATTTTGATATGAAGGGGAAAATAAACAGGCTTTTACCTGTCACTGGTGTAACACATGTTGAGCAGCCTGAGATGTTGGATAAAATCAGTGAGGAACTATACTTTCAAACGGGACTCAGGCCATGATGTGTGCTCCACCTTTCACTGTGAATGAGTTCCTCTATATCTGACATAGGCTTGGAATCTTTTTCACTTTTCTTCCATTGAAATATTAAGCTCCCTTCTGTCCTGAGGACTCAGAGCTCATTTGTACTGCCTGTGGAGCCCCTATTCTTCTTCACAGAGACACTTTCTTTCCCTCTCATGCTCAGAGTTTTTCTTGACAAAGAACTCAGTGCCCACTTTGTACTCTCCTTGATACAGTAGTGGGATTTTATGTCTGGAAATTATAAAGAAGATAAAAAGAATGAATGCAAAGTTGAGTTTGTGTAAATTCATGCTTGTCTGTATGAACCCAGAATGCTTCTCTCTATCAGTTCTTAATTCTGATTTCATTAACAATGATAATGTGATTGTCTTGATTAGAGTCAAATCAGAATTACTGCAGTGGAGTCCCTGTAATGGAATTACTATGGACTTACACCATATAATAGACTTCAGGATTTCTATTCAATATCTTCATAGATGAAAACAGAAAGAAATCAATATGAATGTTCAAAGGAGAAACTCCTGAAGAGAAAGACATTCTTACCTTCTCTTTATGATTCTGTCTTCTATAAACTACAGCAGAAATAATGAAAAAGTATGGGAAATATTTGCATTTAAACGTTTGACTGAAATAATAGAAAACTGTATATTTATCAGCTTGAGCTGTCAGCCTTTGATATGTCTATGGAGTGATGAGATCAAATAGTTCCTGTAATTACAGTTCGTTTTTCTGGTATACTATTAGCTAAATCTTATTACAGCTTGCAGCACTGTAGAAAAATAACAGAAAAACCCATTTTAAACATTCCATTTTCATCTCACTTAGAATAGGATATTTGAAAACAGAGAAGTATGCTATTATATTATTGTAATTAAGAGCTTTATACAAAAGCAGTCACCGAAGCATCACCACAGAGACTGGAATAGTGTTGTAGTACGCTTTTTTCACCTTCTAAGAAAGAAGATGAGCTGTGTGCAGTATACAGGCTGTATCAGTTCAGTCCTGGTTTTCAGGCTGCAGCAACTCCATCATGCAAATTTTGAGCAAACGTACACTGTTGAAGTGAATTTCCCAGTTCCCCACCTAAGGTGCTCTGTTTCCAGGGAGTTTTTGGCTGAGAGTTAGGAACATCCTTTCTGTAGGGGCCATACCAAAAGTTACCACCCTATTTTGTATTAAATGCACTCCAGATCGCAGTGAGAGCACAAGAGGCTGACCTGACTGCTGGTCCCATGGACAGTTTCACACCACTTCTGTACTGATCTGCTCAGTCCAGACAACTGGGTTAAATCTGCTGTAGGGTGACGTTCCTAGGCTGTAACCCACTGTAGATGTAGTGTTCTCAGCATCATTTCTGCTTCTGCGTACTGCTTCTCCTGTACTGTTCCATATTACTTGCAAATATAGACATAGCTTCTAATTTATAATACTTTGCTGATATATTTCAGTGTCATCTAAATGAAGACCAGAATGAAAGCTTAATTGACTTCTAGCAGGATTCAGATGCTCTTCACGTACTTTTTTATATCCCTTCCCAAATTATGAAGAATTTAAGCCTTTGAACAGTGAAATGATAGGAGAGGAAATAAATATATGAGGAGACTTCTGTTGGCCTTAGCATATGGACATCATTAGATGAATCACAGTAGCCTCTTAGTGATATAAAACAAGTTCAGCAATATTCACCAGGAAATAAAAGAAGAATCTGAAAAACCCTTACATCTAAATGATAATTTAGACAAGGCAAAGCAATTATTGTTGAAGATAGCAATCCTAGTCTTAGAAGTGCCACAGAAAATTTAATAAGCATTGAGAAATCTGGATATTTTTCTTGTCTAGAAAAATTTTCAATGATGCAACAACAACTCAGTGATCTTGAGGAATCCAACAAAGTGATCACATTGACTTTACCTAAACCTAGCTCACTTTATCAATAAAAGCCAAGATGAATAAAGGGAACAGAGTTGTATTTACAAGTACATTGTGTGTATACTTCCAGATTAGATGTGGAGTTGCATAGTACGTTATGCGTTTCAGGTATGTTCAGGGAAGAACAAAAACCAGATGGACAGAAACATGGACTCACTGAGGAAAAAGGAAAAAACTTTCTTTGACCTAAATAAAACCAAGGTTAAAATAAACTTCTTAGTGATTTCCACTCTCTATTGGGAAATGCTCATTTGCCCAGTCTTAAACACACTAGCATTCAAACAAAGTTCTCTTGACTTCTTTGCCTCACAATTTGGCACTACCATTTGCTAATATGAGTGATTCTCAATTTAACTTGCTGAGTTATTCCTTTGAACTTTCCTGTCTGTCTCTATTAGACATAATTGGCAAGTGTACAATAAACAGGATGCAAAAAAAGCTGATACTTGACTTCAGCAGTCCATAATTGGATTAGGTTACATTGTATTCTGAAAAAAAAAGAGAAAAAAAGGTTATGTAGCAGTCTGTAATTTTCCAGGAATTTCTGTGTGGGCTGTACTACTTATTCACTGCATATAAGGAACATAAAAGCTTACCATCTTATCTGACTGGCCTGTAGCTGTTTTTCTTTTCCTTTTTTTTTTTTTTTTTTTTTTTTTTTTTTTTTTTTTTTTTTTTTTTGCCTCTTTACCCCTGTCATTCCTCATTCTTCTATTTTCTCACTTTCTTTCTTTCTTTTTTTCTCTTTTCCTTTCTTTCTTTTCTTTACCTTTTGCTTCTCTCATTTTAAAAAAAATCTTTTCCTTTTCTTTCATCTTAAAGCCTTATAATAATGTCAGTCTGATAAGAAAAAGAAATAATTTTATGGTTAATTTTTTAATTTTAATTTTTTTGGTTAACATCAAAAGTAAAACATTTTGACATTTTCATGCTGTAGTAATATATTCAAGTATAAACTCTTATATAAGCAAAATATGAAAAAGCTAGACAGCGTCAATTATTAAAAATCTAACATTTACTACTGAAACTGAAGGAAATCTGAAAAAGTCAGAATTTTAAGTCAGTCTGTTTCTCATTTTGATCTTGTTGCATGAGTTGGCATTAAATATGTAGAGAAAAAGGGGAGGAGAAATAGATTTAACATTTGTCCTTAACACCATCAAACTGTGGATTTCCATTATTTCCAGAAACCCTGCTAAATTTTTACAAAAGCATAGAACTTATTTTTCTGTCCTTAAATCAACACCCTTTTATAATTTACTTTTCCTTCTAGAATAACATTTTTCCACTTTAGATTTTCTGATCCATTTCCACAAGAAAAACACACCATGGGACTCTGATCACCCCTTTTTTTTTTGGTTGCTGCAGCCTTCTTTTCCCTTGACAAAGGTTGCCTTGAGCTAGTACAGCACTAAAGCAATGACTTCTCAAATTAGTCCCTCATATTGACCGTACAGCGCCTCTCTTTGACTCCCTCTATATGCGTTCCCTTCTTGTCTTCACATGTGAGCTGCTTGTCTCCACTTCCACTGATTTTTTATGGCCTGTTTCCACTACCATCTCTTACTGTGAAAGAGTCAACTACCACATAGGTAGAAGCCAAGCAGCTGGTTCCAATTAACCACCTATCTTTTTGAGAGCTGTCAGGAGCAGGGGGAGATCTAAGAACTATATAATCAGACCCAGTTCACTCTGAGAAGGCCTCCTACAGTGAAGAGGGGTAGATGATGAAGGTATATTAAGGGGAAAACCAGCTCTGGGAAAGGAGGAAGTACAAAAGGTAACATTAAAAAAAAAAAAAAAAAAAAAAAAAAAAAAAAAAAAAAAAAAAAAAAACGGGAACTGGAACTGAAAGTAATTGGGAACCCAACAATCCTGTGACTGAATGCAACACAATACTATGGAGAAAGCATCTGAACTTTTTAGTATAGCTCTTTTCCCATCATGTAGATAGTCTTGATTTGTCATAAGCGCTGGGTACAGCAGTACTGGGGAGATCACTGCAGGTGTCTGCCTGGAGTTCTGTTACACGTGTCTGTATCAATCATAACTACAAGATTTATAAAGTGAATTGGTGCCTCAATGAGACTTTGGCCAGAGATCACAAAGTCTGAGCACCTTGTCTAAGTGTACTTCCAGAGGAAATTAGGCAGGATGAATTGAGTTTTTCTTTGTCTATTCTTAGGAGTACCTGCTTGTAAGTATCTGAAAATTTCCCGTTCTCTTGACTTGATGACCTCTGTAAAGAAATTACAAGTGTGCTTACAGGCAATCCTTGACTGGGCTGTTCATCCTTATGAAGACCACAAAACCTTAGTTCAGCCTTTGTTAGCAAGAGTCTTTTAGTAGAATACAATAGTCATTTGGGATTTATGGCTTTACATTCTACCCTTTCACTCTGTGCAAGGATTCTCAAGGATGTCTGTAATCAAAGATCTATCTCTGTAAGTCCTTGTAATAAATCTTTCATCCTGCTTGGTAAATGTTTCATTCTCTTGCACATTGGTCAGTACTTAATTACCTTTTGTTGTTCAAGGACATGAATAAAGTCAAAATCAGAAATCAAGAGTCACTTCTTCCATTGTGAAAATATTTTCACACCATACTGGCCAAAGTTCTTTAACATTTTCTAACGTTTCTTATATCTTTTCAGTAGAGTGTAACATCAGCTGTTTTTCTTTTGGACAAGGAGAAGGAGGAATATTTTCATAAATATGCACATATTTAAAGAACTCAATTTATGTGCTAGACTAGAAAAGTTTAGCAAGTGAATCTATACTGCTTACAACATGTGATTTTTCACATTTCTTATTTTCTTTGCATTTAACTTGGTATTTGACATATTCTTCAGCTAGCCACTTTGAAGTTTTCAGACACTGCCAGGCATCTAGGTCCCTCATTCTCCCTGCTGTAGACCTGAACTTGAAATACACTTTCGTTATGTTCCTTCTTAGTAGCTGGAGAGGCATCTTTTTCGTAGATAGGATGAAGTTTAGGACCACATAACCTGCAATTCTTTTTTTTCTTCCTTCCTTCCTTGGCCTTGGAAGTGCCTGAAAATCCAGGTGAGCGATTTTCCTCAGATCCCCGGTTGTGACTTTAACCTTATACAGATGTTCTGAAGTCTCTGGTCAACTGTGAATACTGTAAAACATGTGGATTTTTGTGTGAATATCCAGCAGCCCAGGCTCCTTTGATTATCTTTCAGAGAGTCTGTTTCTACAGCTCCTGCCCACTGATGTACAAAATGTTTGGCTGAATCAAACTGACTTTGATATATGTTATTTTTCATGACCAAATGAAGCAGGGAAGTTCAGATTAACTGAAGTTTTCCAAACTAATTTTATTTAACCAGTATTTGATTTTTTTTTTTTTTTTTTTCATAGAAATGCTCTCTTTTTCTTACTGAAAGATTTCATCCTTCCATCGCATTTACAAAATGTCACGTGCACTTTATGTAGTAGCTAACAATAACCAGTACTGGAAAAGCCAAGTCTCATTATTCTAAAACATGGCTTTAATTTCTGGAACTTTGTTATTATGAAAAGAAATACAATGAGTAAAAGGTATAAGGCTGCTAATTTATCACTATCCCTAATACTCTATCAAGAATGTCTCTTTAACCTTAATTGTTTTTCACTGAGGCTTTCAATTTCCTGTTCTCTGTTCTTGCAGTGCTTCTGTCTTTACTTGAAAACTGACTTCTTTTTAACATTGAAACTGCCAGAGATGCATTTGTAAAACAGGTCATTATAAAGTTTTCATGTGTAGATTAAAAGTCAATATTTTGTTGGAGAGCAGTGTGCTCTGGTTTTAATTTTTCCAAACAGAATTTTTTAGCAACTTAATCAAGCATTGACAAACCGCTTTATTTATTATTTATATAACAGCTTTAATGAGTGAACCATAGATCATACTTATTCATGGTGTCAAAAATGACAAGAACTGAAAAACTCATATCTGGTGAAGTATTTGACCTTTTGTAATTGAAGAAGGAAGCATAACACAGGTGTCTTCCTGTAGTTAACAATAATACTTCTGAGAACGTGTCTACAATGCAACTTGCAATGTGTTTCTGCTCAAAAACAGCTCAAGTAAAGTGAAAACAAAACCTCACAGTGCAGTTCTTATTCAAAGTATAGTTTGGTGTTTGTAGTCACTAACATACCAAAGATAGGCCATATTTTGTTTGATACTGTTACGATATAATTGGCTTCTGCAGGGTCTAGCTAACAGGAGAGAGAAAAATGTAATGCATGGCTCAACACACTGCCTGTCAGGTCAGGGTAATGATGATTATGTTTGTGAAGATCAAAGTGAAAACCATCAGGAAATGAAAGAGTAGAAATGTCGCTGAACACTTCAAAAACAGCAACTATCTGTAATTATCAGGGTCATTTTCCTTTTGTCCTTAGTTCAGTTTGCTTACCTATATGTGTAGCCATCAGGAAGTTGTAGGCTTTGTAACTCATACTCAATGTCTTAGTTATTAAAACAAGAACCCTGCTTTTGGTAAAGAAAGTGACTATTTTACATCCTGGATTTTGAAATTAAAGCATGTATTTTGGATATCTGAACTGTATTTTAACTTACAGTTATTTCAGAGAAGTGAACACCTCTTATTTCATCCATTCTATTTGAATGTGTAATATTTCATTCTTGAGCTGAGAAGGAGCCACACACCCCAGAGCTGGCCATCTGTTGAAACTTTTTTTTAAGTAGCTTGTTCTGAAAGTAATGCCGCCTATTTATTTCCATGGAAAATTCAGCAGACACAAAGAGCACAATTACACTGTTTGAGACAGCAAATTCTCAGCTACAAAACATTGTTTTTCAGCATTAGTTATACACTTTCACCAGCAATCAATAAGAGCCTGCATGCTGCACTTCTAAAAATCTATGCCAGTGGAGCTGACCCACTGTTTCACAACTGAGAACTGAGAGTTCAACCTCTCACCAACCTATTCCTCTGATTTTATGATGCCAACATCATAAAACAGGAGGCATTACTTTTGAAGCAGATCTCATATATCAGTATTTGGAGGAGAACAGTTGAACTTCAATTACTTTATCCACCCTCTGTGGGATTTTGTACATGTCTCTATTGCTACCCATCAGACATCTCATCTCCAACTCTGCCTGTTAAGTTTTTCCAGGTAATGCAGCTGCTCCATGCCCTCAGATACATTAGATGTACTTTTCTTTGCCCTTTCTAGTTTCAGCTCGTCCTCCCAGAGATGTAGAGACTCCAACTACCCACAGTACAGTTAACTTCTGATTTAATCCTCAGTTTATAACAATGGATTTAATCTTCCTTATAGACACCTGATGTTTTAAAACATGTATTTTCTTGAGTGTGACTGGTATAATATGCTATATTAATTAATAAGTCACTTAAGTCTGGTCTTTAAGAACATTCATTAAAAAAAACAAAAGTTGCATTATTCAGCAAGGTATCCCAGAAGACAGACTCAGTGAAGCTCAGGATTGCTGCTACTAGCCCTTGCCTAGGAGCCTGAGTCCTGGGCTGCAAATCTGTTGCAGATGTCTATGAACCTCTGTAGTGCCTCACAAGAGGTCAGTGCCTCCAATGGGACAGGCAGCACACTGAATCTTCACCAGCTGCAAGCACAAGTGAAGAGAAGTACAGTCCCTTCTGAATTTAAGCCAATATGTTGAAGCAAGAAGTAGAGTTTGGATTTTACTCCCCATATTTCTTTATTCTCTCAGGCTCCCTTAGCCTTAAAAATCCTGCTAATAGATGAGACAATGATTTTTCTCTGCTTTTCAACACACAAATCTGTAGTACAAAGAAAAGAATCAAAGAAGGGGAGAGAGGCTGCCTTGGTGTTTCAGGATTTGTTTTATGATCTACTGCTAGATCACAGGATAAGCCAGAAGAGGTTGACAAGACTGAATATAGGCCAGTCAACCTCACCTCTGTTCCTGGAAAGTTGATGGAACAGCTTGTGCTGGATGTCATCTCCAGACAACTAGAAGAAAAGGAGGTTATCAGGAGTAGTCAGCATGGGTTCACCAGAGGGAGGTCGTGCTTGACCAGCCTGGTAGCCTGTCTCTGGCTGGGTGGATGGGGGGAGAGCAGTGGATGTAGTCTACCTTGATTTCAGCAAGGCATTTGATACTGTCCCCCACGACATCCTTATAACAAAGCTGAGGAAGTGTGGGATAGATGAGTGGACAGTGAGGTGGGTTGAGAACTGGCTGACTGGCAGAGCACAGAGGGTCGTTGTTGGCGGTGCAGAGTCCGGTTGGAGGCCTGTAACCAGCGGTGTTCCTCAGGGGTTGGTGCTGGGTCCGGTCTTGTTCAACATCTTCATCAATGACCTTGATGAGGGGATAGTGGCCACCCTCAGCAAGTTTGCTGATGATACGAAGTTGGGAGGATTGGCTGACATGCCTGAAGGCTGTGCTGCCATTCAGTGAGACCTGGACAGGCTGGAGAGCTGGGCAGAAAAAAAACGGATGAGGTTTAACAAAAACAAGTGTAGAGTCTTGCATCTGGGGAGGAATAATTGCATGCACTGGTACAGGTTGGGGGATGACCTGCTGGAGGGGAGCTCTGAGGAGAGGGACCTGGGTGTCCTGGTGGACGACAGGTTGGCCATGAGCCAGCAGTGTGCCCTTGTGGCCAAGAGGGCCAGTGGCATCCTGGGGTGCATTAAAAAGAGCGTGGCCAGCAGGTCGAGGGAGGTGATCCTCCCCCTCTACTCTGCCCTGGTAAGGCCTCATCTGGAGCACTGTGTCCAGTTCTGGGCTCCCCAGTACAAAAAAGGCAGGGATCTCTTGGAAAGAGTCCAGCGGAGGGCCACAAAG
Organism: Centrocercus urophasianus; assembly: GCF_019232065.1. NCBI lineage: Eukaryota > Metazoa > Chordata > Aves > Galliformes > Phasianidae > Centrocercus > Centrocercus urophasianus. Next base: position 65,812,840 of record NW_024884364.1, on the reverse strand, counting down.
ATGGTGAAGGGCCTGGAGCATCTCTCCTATGAGGAAAGGCTGAGTGAACTGGGTCTGTTCAGCCTTGAGAAAAAAAGACTGAGAGGGGACCTGATCCAGGTCTATAAATATCTGAGGTGTGGGGGGCAGAATGGCGAGGCCGGACTCTTTTCAGTGGTGAGTGGAGACAGGACAAGGGGAAATGGCCGGAAACTGCAGCATAGGAAGTTCCACACAAATGTGCACAAGAACTTCTTTACAGTGAGGTGATGGAGCACTGGAACAGGCTGCCCAGGGAGGTGGTGGAGTCTCCTTCTCTGGAGATGTTCAAGACCTGCCTGGATGCCTACCTGTGTGACCTGCTGTAGGGAACCTGCCTTGGCAGGGGGGTTGGACTCGATGATCTCTGGAGGTCCCTTCCAACCCCTACAATTCTGTGATTCTGTGATTCTGTGAATATTGAGCCCATCCCCGTTGCTTTGCTTCTGTATGAACAGTGTTAGACACTCAGTAGTATGAAAGAAAAGAGTTTATTTCTCTTGTTTGCTTGGTAATAAAGAAAGTAGCATGCTACTTCTGGAGCAGCAGATGCTTTAATCTTTTACAAACTCTCCCAGAGCACTTTCCTACTTCCCACCACCTCTCTCTTAAACTGCTTGAAAGCCATGTCATGAGCAGTATAGAAAATGGAGTATAGATTAGATTAAATGTTTCCATCCAGAGAGAGCATAGCTGTGATTTAGCGGACTCAAAGAAAATTGTTAAATGCACATAAAGATAAAAGTTCTCCCCAAACACAATGCTGTTAATGACATGATGTTCAATTATATGCTCATGGACAGACTAACTAGCATCAGTGGTGAAGGTAGGTATTTATTTGCTGGCAAGCATGAAGTACCTGCTTGTAGAAGACAGATATTGGTTACCAAAGGAGAGCAGTTCTTTTTGACATGTGTATAATTGCTGTTATTGATTTCAAAGCACTGGTGTATTAAGTAGCTGGCATTTTATAAAGAACTTATGTGTGACATATGAATGTGTGTTTATACTGCCTGCATGGCTTCAAAAAATGATACTTAAGTGTTAGACTCACAGTGTAGCCCTAAAAATATAGATTATTATTATTATTATTATTATTAAATTTAATTTACAAAGCAACACAAAATACACCGAAGAGATTTTCTTGACCTGGAGAATGTTTAATGTTTTAACAGGTAACTCGTCAGATATTATATGACAGAGAATTTGTAGTAGAATATGTTATTCCCCAGAAACAAATTAGTCAGAGAACAGATTGATTTTCACAGTTTCATATTAAAAAAAAAATAGCAGATATTAGTAAGAGAGATAGAACAGTCAAAATTTAAAGAAAATATTTAACTATAATAGAATAAAATAGAAAAACATAAAATAGCTCTTATCTGTTTAGTAAGCTAAACTGACTCACTAGTGGATAGAACTAGATAGAAATAGAACTTTCATAACTTGTTTTCCACTTACTCTTTTTAAAATAGAATTACTTTAAGAATTAATACAAGAATTTGGAGAAAACCATTCATGTATGGGAGCAAGCATAGAGGGATTATGTAGACTAAAACATTCTATAATTAATTAACCAAATTGGAATTGAGTTAAACAATGGTAATGACACTTGTGTTGGTGTAATTCACATTAACAGCCAGGTTCTCACTGAAGCTTAGTTCATGATTAGCATATTATGAGCAGATAGAAGAATGCTGTGATGACATTTCTTGATTTTCCAATACAAGTACAGACTTGGTTCAGTTTTGTTTCTTTTGCAGGAACTGGTAGATACACAAGGAGATATTTTGAAATCCTTCCAGATCACTTGCAAGCTTCAAGTCCACTGACATTTAATGTCTGTGCAAGAGCTCCAGATGGATGCACGAAATGGTGTAAGCAACTACCCTGGCTCCAAGATTGTCTGGTGTCAAGGACCTATTGGAGTGTGACCTGGCTCTTCTCCAAGCGAAAGCAGGGAGTGGGAGAAGGGAGAAATGTAGAGTGGGATAACAGTTTGTTACCAGGTCTCAGTGTGAGGTATTAATAAGACAGAGATATAACGCAGATTCAGAAACAGTTTATTATCTATTCATAGTGTCCTTATTTATGTTTCTGTAATGGTATGCTACTAGTGCTAAAATGCTCTGTTTTCCAATATTAAACTTCAGCTTGAAGTGGGAAGTGCATTTCTGATTTCCATCCAGGATTATTAGAGCAAGAGAAAATGTGTTACAAGTGTAGAGATTTTGTTGTTGTTGTTTACTCTCAGTTATTAACTCAGAACTATGCCCTTCTATGAAGAATTGGTACCGGCAGTAAACAGAGAGCTATTTGCTCTCTGCACCTTGTGCACAGGGGGAAAGAGAGAAATATACAGAAGAGCATTTTCAACAGACCAAGGCATAGGAGGTCTGATTGCTTATTATCTGCATAAAGATTTTCACAGGAAATTCTTAGTGTTTCACTTGACTTTTATGTGTCGGGCATGCACAAACATGATACAAATCTGCTGAGAATGGAATGTATGATGTTTTTGTAACAAGTAATGGGAAGATATCACTTGAAAAAGCATTCCATTGGAGTTTCATGCTGTGATTTCTCTGATGGCAAACCTAGACTAAGAAGGTCCTTGTCCTTTCTGTTTGCAGCTGCTCTCCTCTTCCCTCTCCCCCTCGCCCCCCCATAAATCACTGTCTCCTTTGTTGTGCCAGTGCAACTGTATATATGGCTTTTCTCTGAAATGTATGAGATGTATTATCTACAGCTCATACCCTCCCAATTTTTAATTGAGTGCTTTTTTAACTGATTCAGTTTATAGCACAATCCCACAGAGAAGTGAGTCTCATGGTGAAGGATTATACTGCTTGTTACCACTGCTCAACCTAGCTAAATCTGAGGTTAGGCAACGACCTTGCTGCTTTGTCTCTGCTTTTGCGCTTGTCAAGTTCAAAAAAGTGATTCTGGGAGCTAAACCAGCTAAGAAAAACACTTCAAACAGCCAACTCAGAGCACATCCTTCTCTTGGTTTGGGATCCTTGGCTGGCTAACAGTAGGGTCAAATGTCAGACTAGGTGCAAGGGAAGCCAGCATGAGGGCTGGCAGGAAAGAAAAATCACAGTGGGCAGCGTGTTTGATCATCTTAGCCATAACGGGAAGTGCATCCCACAGGGAGCAGAAACGGGTGGGAGACAGTAAGGAGAACTACTTTATTTTCCCATATAAATGGGTATATCCGCGGGAGGATAAGTGAAGTTTATTGGTGGAAAAACACTGAATAATGCATTTTATATAAACCCCAAATAGAGTATTGCTTTGGAGATTAGTTCATCTGTTTATGTTGGGTTAAGGTGATCTCTGCTCAGCAGCTAGATCTTTATGTTCTTATTTGAAGGTGGGCTTTTTTTTTTTCCCCTTTCATCATGTCAGAATCTATACTAATAGCAGTCGGTACCATATTGCTCTGTAAGAGTCTGATTTTGCTATCATAATTTACACAAATAATATTAACTTGTTTAACAAGTCCCAATGGGAATATTTTCTTAGAAACTATTTGAGCAGATAAGTAGCACATTCAGAAGTTCTAAACTTAATGTAAAACAGCTCGTTTTCCTTCACTTTTCTTCATGTAGGGTCATAGTGCTCAGTCTCCTGCTATTGCTGGCGACACCAAGCTGAGTGGTGCGGTTGATACGGTGGAAGGAAGGGATGCCATTCAGAGGGACCTCGACAGGCTGGAGGGCTGGGCTCGGGTGAACCTAATGAGGTTCAACACGGCAAAGTGCAAGGTTTTGCATTTGGGCCGGAAGAACCCCAGGCACCCGTACAGGCTGGGAGGAGTGGTCCTTGAGAGCAGCTCGGCAGAGAAGGACCTGGGGGTCCTGATGGACGAGAGACTGAACATGAGCCAGCAGTGCGCTCTGGCAGCTCGAAAGGCAAATGGGATCCTGGGCTCCATCAGGAGAGGGGTGGTCAGCAGGGACAGGGAGGTGATCGTCCCTCTCTACTCGGCTCTTGTGAGGCCCCATCTGGAGTACTGTGTCCAGGTGTGGAGCCCTCAGTACAAGAAAGACATTGAGATTTTGGAAAAGGTCCAGAGGAGGGCGACTAAGATGATCAGGGGGCTGGAGCACCTGCCCTATGAGGACAGGCTGAGGGAGTTGGGCTTGTTCAGCCTGGAGAAGAGAAGGCTGCGGGGTGACCTCATTGCAGCTTATCAATACCTGAAGGGAACCTACACCCACGAGGGGAGTAAACTCTTCAAAAGGGCTGACAACAGCAGGACTAGGGGAAATGGATCGAAGTTGAAGGAGGGAAGATTTAGGTTGGATGTTAGGGGGAAGTTCTATACAAGGAGAGTGGTTAGGCCCTGGAACGGGCTGCCCAGGGAGGTTGTGGATGCCCCATCCTTGGATGTGTTTAAGGCCAGGTTGGACGGGGTCCTGGGCAACCTGATCTGAATGTGTGTGTTTGGTGGCCCTGCTAGGCAGGGGGGTTGGAACTACATGATCCTTGAGGTCCCTTCCAACCCGGGTGATTCTGTGATTCTGTGATTCTGTGATTGAATCAAGTTGATTTTAGTTTTCTGAAAAAGATCAATGTTAAATATTTTGTGTTAAAACTATCTTGTCATTTAAGTAGTTTTTACTGTCACCAGTTTTCTTTTTTCTTCCTTTAACTGGGAGGAAAAATATAAAAATGCAGTCTTTAATGTTCGCATAATTTACTTTCTTAACTGACCATATAGCGTGGAGCTGATATCTACCCTAAGCAGATGGAAGACAGAAAGACAGGTGTCATTACTTAGATGTTCATAAATTATGGTGGTTTTAAAGAAGTAGGGACAGTTGGAACCTGAGTGTTTCTACCCTGAAAGTCTTATGCTATCTGAGACTAGAACTACAGAGCCAATTGACTTCTTGTCTCATTATTCCTGTTGGGAATGATTATCTTTAATGCCTTAACATGAAGATATTTAGTGCAGTTTTACTGTTTTGGAATGTCGTTAGCAAACAGAGCCTTGTTTTAAAGGTTGTTTGAATTAGGATGTCATTGCCAGTGAGGTATAGGATCTGCTGTGTTATTGTTCCCATATTTCCACTAATTAAATGTGTGCTTATTTTGACATCTTGCATGTCTAATCAGCTGAGCTTTATCTCCTAGGCCTTGACAGAAATCCTAAACAACCAACATTAATAATATATGCACATACAAACAATACATGCATCAATTAGTTTCCTTTGTATTTATTAGAGAGTGTGTGTATGGAGTAGACAATCCTTCATGCTCCTATTCATCTCTTCTCATACCAACATTCATAAACAAAGCTCTTTTGCTCAGTGTGGTTAACTCTCTAATTCTGTCTAAACAATGCCTTGTACGAATTTTGTAAAGTATCTTTGCTAAAAATCCGTATATTTTCATAACTAAGAGTAGAGCTAAGGTAAAACTGTTTGAAAAACAGGTCAGAAATCCTTTTCATGTTTCATGCCAGACTTGTGTAATTTCCAGAGTACCATAGATTCATTAATTGTCTGCTAATCACCTATCTCTTCCCTCGTGATGGTGTTTAAATACAGAGAGTTTATAACAGACCTACTCTTTCAGCGTAGAAGCAAATGTATGAGGTGATCTATGTTTCGTTCATTTTCAAAACAGAGATGGGATCCAAATTGGACTCCTTGCTTTTTGCACACGAAGGGACCTGCTTTGTTGCATGATGCTATGTATTATATTGTCTAGTATTTTATTTTGTTGTACTTCAGAGCCCTGTTTTGTTTTGGAGAATAATGCTGTAGAGGAAGATTGGCTTTTACGTAAGTAGACGTGTTTCAATAAAAGTAAAAAATTAACCTTAACTAAATAATTCAAAGTTTCTTGTTTGATAAGTAGATTCTTTACGCTTTCTAGCTCTCCAGTTTTTCTGAGCACCTTTTTTTTTCTTCTTCTTCTTTCTTTATATTTGCAAGTCAAATGAGGATTTCAGTTTAAACCTCACTCTACTAAAAGTGATACTTTTATTTATTTTTATGGCACATAAGAACAGTTTGTCAATCTCTTAAGAATCCTTTAAGAAATAGCTAATCTGGGTAAACTGACATTTAATCAATTTCTTTATTTACATTCTGACACAAACTGTAATGCTTTAATTCACTTTACAGAGGAAAACTTGGATATATACCCAGAAGTAAAACAATACAGAAAATGTGAAATATCATCAAAGAGATAGCAAATTTATTTATTCTGAGAAATAGTAAATGTCTCAAAAGATTTCAGCTATTGTGAAACTGCGTGAGAACAGAGAAGAGGAACGTGTTAGAATAGACTAAATAGACTAAACTGAAAAGTCTTGCTACAGACTACTTAGTTGAAGTAGGTTGCAAACAATTTTTTTTAGAGTGAAATGAGTCAATATGATTGCACTAGATTTAAAAACCAAAATACCTCATAATCAATTTTTGTGATTACTTTGAGAATATTTCAAATATACTGAACATGAAATAGCCTTATATTTTGTTAGATTTTTCTTAGCAAAGAAAAGAAAGTGAAGATCAAACATCGGGGGGATATGTATCGGAGCTGCTGTCATATCTCCATATTTCTTCAGGAAGAATTAGGGCATTGTTTTTGTTGAATAAGCAACTTTAGAGGTGGACCAATGCAGTGTTTCTATTAGCTTTTGGTGGAGACAATCTTTGCAGGGTTTTGGTACTGATTTTCCTGAACAGCTATAGAAAGCAACCACTCCATGGTTCCCCTTTTGTGGGGAATTTGTTTCCACAAAACACCATTCAGTACTTGAAAATCAATACTAAAATGTAGAGTTAAGACAGAACAAATCACCATGGCATGCAGTGCACCTGATTAGATACACTATAATAGATGCTCAGAGCCAGAAGCTTTTTTATAACTGTGTTAAAAAGCACATTAAGTTATATCCATATATTTTTTTCCTGTGCTTCGCTTTGTTCTTCTTCAGAGCTGTTTGGTAGATTCTTTCTGCCTTGAGTACTACTCGGTAAATACTTCACATTAGAAAAGCCTTCTTAAAAAAAAGGAAAAGAAAAAAAAGAAATGAAAAGAAAAAAAAAACCAACAAAAACAAATAGTTTAGATGAACAAATTGTCATGTTTCCCTAAAAAAAAAGTAATTACTCGGAGGAAATGGTGGTCAACATATGAAATACAGCTAGTTATATTTCCTCTCTATGAGGCAATATGGAGCAACAGGTATGTTCCATGAATTATGGATATGCATTCAATAGTGGATAAGCATATGTGTAATGTCTGTTTATTCTCCGAGATGGTCTGACTGAAATCCTCTGAGTGCATTGCACTTTCCATCTGTTGCGCCGAATGCCTGAAGACACAGTAATGCTCTGCTGCTTCTGCCTGCATGAGAAGTCACTAGGGAGCTTTTGCAGTTTCTTTGCTGTGTTAGCAACCTACAAATGGAGCTTAAGTTGAACCATTTCATACCATCACAAACAGGAGAGATTTTACTTGGTCAGATAGTAATCATGTGCTCTTCCTAGGATTCAGAAGGCAGCCACTCCATTGTTCCCCTTTTGTGGGGAGCTTTGGCAAATGGCCACAATATCCTAATGGATTATAAGGATTTTGATAGCCCTAACAATATTTGCACTTTTACCATTCAGAAAACAAGTGTCCATTTGAAATTCATCATGCTGAATATTATCAAGCAATAGCAATCCTCAGCTGCTTGGGATGTTCTTATATTTTCAAAATCTACAGATGGTTGACTTTAGAAATGATTTCTGAATTGGTTCACATCCTTTGGGCAACGATGTCATTTCACTGAAGTTTAAAACTTCCTTACTGTGCAGTGCCAACTAAAATACTAGCAGGCTGCCAAGCTTTTGTCTGGCCTTTGCATGTGAGAAGGATTACTGCTGCTAGATCTGTAAAAGCTGCACATTAAAATGTGAATTCCATCAACTTACTATATTACTTAATAATTTATTAGTGATTTTTTTTCTCATTGATCCCATGAAAAAGCACAATCTCTGAGGTAATCCCTGTAATCATTGCTGGACAGTTATTGTTGCTCCTCACATCTTGTTGCAGAATGAGAATTTCTTGAATATCTTTTAGCTGCTTTCCAGAATGAACCTGTGTGATTTCTAAGGCTGAACTGCATCTTTCATATGGAGTTATCTGGGAAATTTCAAAGACTTTGGGTAGTCAATCACTTAGCCTTTTGGGACTGTTGAATTGAAAGACTGTCAGGACCACACATGCTGTTTCCTTATGTTTTTGGTTGCTTGGCTATTACAGAGAGTTTACCCTTGGGCCAGTAGGAAAGATTTTCCCAGACAACATTCTGTCACTAACAACAAAGCCCACAATATCCCCATGAGCATTAGAGATAATTGATGAGGAAGTTTCATCACCTGTTCAGTGCGTGAACTGACTCTACTTTAGTTTTGCAGTTTCATGTTAAGACTGGCTACTCTTTGGACATAAGATGCAGAATGATGGGAAAAAAAGCAATATTTTAGTGTATGTGTAAATATAAATAAAAAGTATCTGCCATTTGCGAAACATCATGCAACTTACAGAAAAGACCTTAAGCACCGTATTTGATCTGCAGCTGAGAATGAGATTTTTTTTTGTGTGTGTGTGTGTGGATGTCAAAATTGGCAGCTATCACTTTCATTTCACAGACCATTCTGTTATCTGAAGGGTCTGGCCTCAACAGTGCTAGGGGAAACTTGTTTCTATGAATTATGATCTACAGTTTGTAATTCCTTTAATGGTCTGTCAAGGTGCCTATAGATGGTATCTTTTTGCTGATGATTAAACAAACAAAAGCATTCAACTGGTGACCATTTTCTCCCTTCAGATGAAAGAGACAATTGAGAATATAAATATTGACATTATTAAGAGTGAGAAAACCTATGGCAGAAACCTCTTGATTTGCTGTTGGTGCCTATCAGCAATTTAAAACTGGCATTAAATTCTGTCAGATGTAGTGACTTCATTACTGAAACTATTTGGAGAAAAAGAACTCAAGAACTTTGTGAATGTTTAGCGAACACAAAATTAAGCCCACTTTCATGAAATGTGGAAGTTAATTTTTTTCCTGGTAACACCTTGCTTTTCCTGTGTTTTGACTAATGATCTGATTGTATAAAAATTAAAAATCTGAAGCAATGTAACTTCCGGAGAAATTATTGTATTATTAAAAGAAAAAGTGCATCAGCTATTATTTGTAAGAAATAGGGGTTATAGAATCATAGAGTGGCTTGGGTTGGAGAGGACCTCAAAGATCATCAAACTCCAACCCCCTGCTGTGTGCAGGGCCACCAACCTCCTATCTAATACTAGACCAGGCTGCCCAGGGCCTCATCCAATCTGACAGAATCATACAATGGGTTCAAAGAACATATGCTTCAGTGAGCCTCTCTGAGGGAGATACTCAATTTCTTTTGTCTTTGTCACTATGAAAAATAGTAGGGGAAAAAAAAAATCACTGAAATGTAGTTAGGGAGCTACAATCTAATCTCATATGAAAGCTTAGGTAGAGGTAAAATAACTGTACTGATAATAAAGGTGCAGTTTTCGAAGCTAGAGAGTGAAAACTATTTGAAACTAATGTAGGACTCAGCTGGTTCGGAGCATGTTCTCATTGACTAAACAGCAGGGATCCAAGCTTGTAGTCTTGCATATTATTCTACTGCTACATTCAACAAGTTTCGTTAATTTGAAGAAAAAATATAGCTAGCTCTCTAGGAGTTTCAAAAGATACTTGATGAGAAGGTAGTATAATATGTTTCTCCTTTGTAAGCATTTTTTTAATATTATATATAGAAGTTTGCTTGTGAATTATTAGGTAGATAAATCAGTAAGGACTATTTATAATTTTGGTTCCTTCTTAAGGAATTAAAAAGTCCCTGGAAATACAAAAGCCATGACAGATTGCCTGGAAGTTTGCACTAAACACTGGTTTGAAAAGCTTGTAACAATCTCCATCTGTTCAGTGCACACTTGAAAAGGCTCACAAAGTCTATTCAGTAATAAAAAGATACCTGTGAGGGCAGATTTTTTCTTGGGAGGATAGTTTAATTTCACTTGTGCTGTTTGGGAAATTTCCTAAATACTCATGAAAATATTTTTTGTTTGTTTGTTTTCACTGAAGACAGCTGATCAAGTAGTTTTCATTCCATTGTCTTTTTTTTATATTCACACCTATCATAACGTAACTCCTTTCATAACTTCAGCAACAAGTGAGTGAGGAGTCTGTAACTTTTTTTTTAAAGTAGATTCTCACAGGTGTGATTCATATAAGCTGAGATCCTGGAAGTGCACGCATACTGGACTTCCATCACAGCACTGCATCCAAGGCAGTGCTTGTAAATTTCCTAATGCTAAGATTAGGACCTAAACTGAAGTATAAGTTAACACAAATAAGTTTTTTCAAATGGTTGACTTGACTGTACCTTAAATATTTGAAAATTCATATGAACCTACATAACTGTTATTAACCAGGATAGCATCTTTAGAGGGATAGATATTACAAAACTTGTTTTGTGACATACCTGTTTCTTTCATTGAGAATAGTATTCTTCTTCATAACTTGCTTATGTTTTCCTTCACAATTAATTTCATAAGATATTCTGTGGAAGATACTCAGCAATAGATTCTCGTTAATTAAATTCCTTAGGAATAATGGAAAATCAAGATTTGTTGCATAATGACAGAAATGTTATAATAGAAATTTCCTCTGTGTTAACAGTTTCATATTTTGTCATGTTACAACATTCTGACAGCATGAGGGAAAAAAAGATTCCTTTTTTTCCTATTTCAGTACACAAACTGTCTTGTAAAAATCCTTGGCTTTCAGCATTTGTAAATGGTAAACTGCTGGTGTAGTATCAGCAGTATTAGTAGGACAGTAACAATACTCTATCACTTCATTAAAGACAAAAATCTTGCAGTTCCTAAATAAGGAAAGTTCTATTTCTCCATGAATAACTATTTAGCCAGCTAAAAGCTGGAGATGAATACGTATGGAAATTCAGAGACTAGGCAAAGACCATACTGAATAAGTGCTGATGGACTTGTTGATTTTATTGTGTGCTACAGGACATATCTATTTCCTCAGAAAACCCTGCTTTGAAGTTTTGGGTAGCTCAGAAATTTTGCATACTTGAAGACTGCATTCAGCTGTCCTCCTATGATCGGCTGCATAAATATCTAATTTTCCTACTCAGTCACATAAATAGATGGTTTCTGGTGTCACTTAAGGTATCTGGAAGTTGTGTGTCTGAATATGAAGAAATTACACTGAGCTCTCACTGTTCTGACTAGAGAGAGAGATCAAATGAATCATATTGATGAGGGATCTTAGATGACTATTTCAGGATGATGTGGATATTGTTTGTTACCAAATGAGGTATCTGTTGATTCAGCATCTCTAGAAAGGGCCTCAACTGGCTGGATTGGTTTTAGATTTCTAATGGATCCCAACCAATCTAGTGAATTTATTCAGTGTGGACACAGAGTAGCAGTAATGTAATTTTAGGAAAATAGATTTATAAATTTCTAGCTATTCAGCATTTAAATGTGGGAATATTACCCTGTCTCTTTTTAAAAATTCTTCAGCTTTGAAGAGTTTGATCATTAAAGCAAGTATCATCTTGGAGAGTTATTGAAATGCTGGGAGAGAATACTGCTTGAGTGATGTATAATCCAAGCTGGCCACGAGATCTTCTTCAAAACCATTTGTTTTTCTTGCCACATTTTCTTTCCGCCTTCATACTCAGTTGGGTGATGTTTCACCAGTGTGGCTTTGTAGCAGCTGTGAGACAGAAACAGAAAGATTTCCTTCTCTGTAGTGTGATTTGGGTTGTTGTCTCAAAAAAATTAGACCAAAATTTCAATCTGAATACTAACAATAAGATGATCAACACCCATTTTTAAATTTTTGCAGTAAAGAAAGATAAAAAGACGTGGAAATTTTAGAATTTTCTTTGGAGTACCTTTGACAAGTCTATTACTTAAATGGGATATGCATAACTAATAAAACATTTTGTTTAGTAAAAAGGATCAGCTGACTTTCTGAAACCCTCTATAATCCTGCGGGTCTATAATAACTCAGTTGCTGTTGGTCTTATTTAAGGCTGGTGTTTAGATAGCCATAATGCAATTTTTTCATCATGGCTACTTGAATTCCTCATAGATGTTTGAAATTGCTTGATTATTTGTTATATACAACTAGATGAATTCTGTTACATTTCAACTTGTTAAGTGCTTTTGATCTAGCTGGCCATGTACCATATATGTTTGGGGGTATTCATAAAATTTTTTTCAAGTAAAGATATATTATGGGCTCAGATGGGGAGCCCACGTGGAAGCCAAGCTTGCCCACTCTCTTGTTTTTCTCTCTAATAGCCTCATCTGAAGTAGCTACAATAAAAAATTTTGGTGATCAAGACTAGAGGCAACGTGTGCAAACTGAAACACAGGTTTCTTTTGAACATCAGGAAGAAGAGGCTTATTTGCTGTGCATTTTTTTGATGGAGCACTGACACAAGTTGCCCAGAGAGGTTGTGGAGATCTTCTGCTTGGAGATCTTCAAATTCCATCTGGATATGATCATGGGCAACCTGTTTTGTGTGATTCTAATTGATCAGGGTTTGGACCACGTAGCCTCCAGAGATCCCTTCCAACCCTGATTGTTCTATTACATAGAAATTTAGTAGAGAAATGGGCTTAAGTTTACTAAACAGAGCTAAAGACTTCACTTTTTGTCATTCATGAACGTAATGGAATGAAAACATGACCAATAAAATATGATGGTAATTACACAAATTTCAGAGCAAGGAAAGAAAGTGAAAACGGTTTGCTCTGCAAAAATGAGATTAGATATGTAATATGAAAAGCTTCATTTAGAACAAATTTTCTTAGAAATATTTCTTCTGTAGTGTTACAATTCCTTTTCAAAAAGAATACTTGTAATTGGACCAACAGATGAAGTCATTAAAAAAAATATAGAGGATACAATGGCTAACGCTGAATTCTTAGTATGTGGAGCTTCTTCTGTCTGGAAAAATATGAAATTACAATCTATTCATACATAGGAACTATATCCAAAAGCAGAATGGGAAACGTTATTTCGTTTGGTTTCTATACTCCACATCTTTATGGATGATCCATAAACTTTATGGCACAACAGCACAGAATAAAAGAAAAATGTTTGTCAGTGAAAATTGAAGGCTGCAGAAGTCAATGAAGTATTTTAACTCAACTTTGATATATTTTTTTTCCATTAGTAAGGGAGAAGAAACTATTCCAGACAAGAATTTCTTGAAAGTTATTTGATATCACTATATCAGCCAGATACACTAATGTAATGCTCTGTAACAACTCAAGCCTTTTTTTTTTGCTACAGATGATTGCCTAGAATGGTTTATTTAAACTTAAAACCTGAAACGGTTTCTGTCTCCATAGACATTATCAATATCTTTGTGTCCTCCATGCACCATGTAATGAGAGATTGCTAAGATTATTAAGCACCTAATAGATCCCTTGGGGTAGAGAGATTAATTTGCCTTCTAAAATTTGCTAACCTGGAATAATAAAATATACAATCACCCCTTTAAGTATTCTTAGTGGCCACATGCAATGAATTTTTGCTCTGCATAAAATTAAATTCTTCTTTTGTTATTTTAAATTACTAAAACTTTTTTTTTTTTTTTCCCACTCAGCACTGCATATATTCCTCTTTTTATTTCCTACAACTTCTGAAAAAGTAAAAAATAATGAAATAAAAAATAAAGCAGGTTATTGTCTTCTTGAGTGAAATACAAGGGCTGCTCTAAAAGCACTGCCTCCTATTTCATGACATTGGCCCACAACATTAGAGGCGGATGTTGGTGTTATGGCAATAGAAATTGAAGCTTCCTGAAAATATTCCATTACATCTTGTTACTGCATGGCAAATGGCAGCAGAGGGGCAGTCTGACAGAATGACATCTGACATGGAAGTGCATATGAAGCAAAGTAGTGGAACTGAATTTCTCCATGCAGGAAAAAATGGCACACGTTGACATTCTTCCACACTTGCTGAATGTTTATAGAGACCATTCAGTTGTAGATGAGCATAGTGAGGTGGTGGGTGGTGGGTTTCAGCAGTGGTGACACCAGCAGTGTGTCACCTCTACTAATGCATGTTTCTAAGAGCATGGCATGCAGGTTTGTGTTGATCACTGGTAAAAATCTATGGCTATTGGTGGTGACTGTGTTGAAAAATAGTGTTTTGGAGCTGAGAATTTGCTTTATCAACTAGTATTATTGTACTTTTTATCCACTGAAGTTTCCATGGGAATAGATGGGAGGCAGTCAGATGAAGTCCCTGGTGACTGGAAAAAAGGCAACATCACACCCAGTTCTAAGAAAGGTAAGAAGGATGGCTCTGGGTACTACTGACCTTTCAGTCTCCATCACTGTGCTAGGAAAAATCATGGAGAAGATACTTCCGGAAAGTGTGTTAAGACACATGGAAGCCAGGAAGGTCATATGGAAGAAGCAGCATGGCTTCACCATGGGCAAATCCTTGCCTTCTCTGTGCCAGGGGAGGTTTAGGTTGGATATCAGGAAAAACTTCTTTACAGAAGGGATTGTTAAACACTGGAATAGGCTCTCCAGGGAGGTGATTGAGTCACTATCCCTGAATGTCTTTAAAAACCGTTTGGATGTGGTGCTCAGGGAGATGATTTAGCAGGGGGTTTTTAGAGTTAGGGTAGTATGGTTAGGTTGTGGTTGGACTTGATGATCTTGAAGGTCTTTACAAACCAGAACAATTCTATAATGCTATGATTTTGACCGACCTAATGGCTTTTTATGATGGTGTCACTGCACTGGTGGACAAGGGACAAGACACTGACTTCAATAAAGCCTTTGACACAGTACCCTACAAAATCCTTATTTTCAAATTGGAAAGAGATGGATTTGATGGGAGGACCTTTCAATGGACAAAGAACTGGCTGCAGGTCTGAATCCAGAGAGTGGTGGTCGATGGCTCCATCCCTGGATGGAGATCAGTGACAAATGGTGTTCCACAGCGGTCAATGCTGGGACCAATATTCTTTTATATCTTTATCAGTGATGTTGACAGTGGGGTCGAGTGCACCCTCAGCAAGTTTGCTGATGACAAACTGGACAGACCTAGACAGGCTTGAGCAGTGGACCCAGGTAAACCTTGAGAGATTCAACAAATCCAAATGCAAGGTCTTGCACCTGGGTTGAGGCAACTTCCACTACCAATTCAAACTGAACAATGAAAGGATCGAGTGCATCGCTATCAAAAAAAGATTTGGGGGTGCTGGTGGGTGGCAAGCTGGAATTAAGCCAGCACTGTGGCCTTGCAGCCCAGAAAGCCAACTGCATCCTGGGCTGCATCAAAAGAAGTGTAGTCAACAGGTCAAGGGAGGTGATCCTACCCCTCCACACTGGTGAGGCCTCACCTGGAGTAGTGTCCAAATGTGGAGTCATCAGTATAGGAGAGACATATAACTGTCGGAGTTTATCCAGGGGAGAGCCACAGAAAGGATCTAAGGGATGGAACACCTGTCCCATGAGGACAGGCTTACAGAACTGGGGTTGTTCAGCCTGGAGAAGATTCTGAGGTAACCTAATAATAGTTTTTTAATATATAAAGGGGAGCTACAGGAAAGAAGGGGACAGTCTCTTTAGCAGAGTATTTTGTAATAGAACGAAGGCCTTCAAGCTCAATGAGATTTAGGTTAGAAATAAGAAAAAAGTCTTTTTCAGTGAAGGTGGCGAGCTTGGGAACGGGTTGCGCAGAGGTGTGGTGGATGCCCTTTCCCTGGAGAATCATAGAATCATAGAATCATAGAATCACCAAGGTTGGAAAAGACCTAAAAGATCACCCAGTCCAACCGTTCACCTATTCCCAACAGCTCCCACTAAACCATGTCCCTCAACACAACATCCAGCCTTTCCTTGAACACCCCCAGGCTCGGTGACTCCACCACCTCCCTGGGCAGTCCATTCCAGTGCCTGACCACCCTTTCTGAAAAGTAATACTTCCTCATGTGCAGCCTGAATCTCCCCTGCCGTAGCTTGAAGCCATTCCCCCTGGTCCTATCACTAATGACACGAGACACTTTCAAGTCAGACTGGATGAGGCTCTGAGCAACCTGATCTAGCTGTGGATGTCACTGTTCATTGCATTGGAATTGGACTAGATGACTTTTAAAAAGGTCCCTTTGAACTCTAAGGATTCTTTGATTCTACAATTATTATTGGAACACCCTATGTAGTATCTTTTCCCCTAGATTCCAAAGCATTCTGCTTTCATTAGAGGACTTTTAAAATTGCTCTTTTAAAACACTAATCTTGGACTCTTGGTTGATCCTTATTTAAATTAAACATGTATGCTACCTCCCATATTTTATAAACATACAACATTTTCCAACAGTGACTGATACACATTTTCATCTCTAAACCAGACACCATTTTACTTTTTATTACTATGGATGCTTATCTTGGACCAGATGTTTTTTTCCCTCTACATTTTTCCCTCCAAAATATTCATATTTTTTACTCAAGAGATTCATTTCCCATTAATAAAATTGCAGTTTTCATTTTTTAAAATTTGTATAGGCATTTCTATATTATTTAAAATCCCAATATGAATTGACTCATTATTGTAAATGTAACTACATTTCCCTTATTTTTTTCTTGCTCCAGAAAAAATGATGCAAGCATTCCATTACTATAAGGTAATTTCTTAAGCTGCTTAAAGTAACATTTTTTTTTTTTTAAAGTAGGTTTTTCTTTTTTTTTTTTTTAACCTTTGAACCACTGAAGGTGGAAGAAAAAAATATGCTGTTGTGTAATAATTTAAATGAAGTTCAGACTAAGAAATCTGTCTTCAAGAGTAATTGACCTAAAACAGTAATTACCTATTTTATACATGCATTAAAAAGAAAGTGGAAGGAGACCCCCTAAGACTTCTAGCTAATTACTGTTATAGAAATTTAGACAGTTCCCATAAATCTGAGTGCCAAAGGATGTCATAATATTACAATGGTAGTAACATCCAGGAGTTTGAAACGTATTTCTTTGTTGGTACTTCTAGGACAGAATTTCCAAACAGACTGTAATATTTCCTATCATAGAAGTGTCAATGTGAAAAATAAGACTGGATCATGATCTAACTGAACCATGCTACTTAGGGAAGAGAGTGAATAGCTGTTGTGTTCAATGACTTTATTATAAAAACGTTTTTTATTTACACCTGAATTTCATAGGGAGTTTAAAGTAGGTGAAAAAAATGAAAAGTTTGTTCTTAGGCTTAACATTATCTACAACTGAAGAAATCCCCAAAGAGAAAATATTTAGTTTCATCTAGATAAATATCTAGTGGTAGCAGTCACTTCAGCACCAGTGGTATACTCACTGTTCAGTTTATGTCAGAGCATTTTAGCAGATCAAGGTTCTAGTCTTCAATAGCTATACAGTACATTCAGGTTTCTAATTCCCTCAGGTATACTTAAATTTTGCTTAAGGAGTATATGCCCAAATGTTTGCCTTTAGCATAGCCTGTCTATGTGTAGCCCTTCAGTCCTTCCTAGCACATGCAGCCAGCAGCTGGTAAAATGCTTAATAACTTGCAGTTATGGATAATAGGGCTGTGAAGAATAATTTGAAACTTTTACTTCACATTAATGAGCAGAAAGATTTGTAGACCTCTTGACATTCATGTAGCTACACCACTTCAACTCTAGTCTCTGTAGCATGTTACTGAAAGAGGATGTGAACTATAATGCGATTTTTTTTTTTTTTTGCATGATTTCCAAGTTGATAAACTTCCATTATGTGATTTTTCCTAAGAGTAATGAAGGTGTGTGTGTTTTTTTTTTTTTGTACAATTTTGTCTTTGGAAAGGATTTTGAAGATTTTTATGAGAATTCAGAGAGTAAATGGCCCTGCCCATATCTTTAGTGTTGGAGTGAGGAAGTCCAGACCTTTCTGGTTTATTTCAAAATGCAGAGTTAACAAGGATGTTCATACTGAAGCCAGTATCAATATCTGGGAAGTCTGAGTTTGCATTAACATGTGGATTTATTTAAAATATAGTTAACTGTGGTGAATGATCTACCGTCTGTTAAGCATGACATTGGTTGTGCACAGTTTCTCTAATAGAATTCAGCCCCAAAAGATCATTTACAATTTTCATGTTAACTTTTAATTTTAAAAACATGTTTTTCCTATGCAAAATGACATCCATAAAAGATAGGGCATAAACAGAGTGAGAATAAAAGCTCTAAACAAAATCAATACACAATAAAACATGAGAATTCTATCAATGTATGTTAATCCTGACGTAGAGGATGTGTATGTCACCTTTGAACAGCAGTTTCCAGTACTTCCGGGTTTTATATATATATATTTACAAATAGTACATTGGACATAGCAATCTCATTTTAGACCTTAGACAAGATTTGAACTCACATTTCTCAGAAGGGAAAACCTTCAATGCATGAGCTAAAACAAGGGCAATGGTAACCAAATCACTCTGTAATAAAATTTGCCTCATTGCTTTTAAGAACTAGCAGATGGTTTCCACTTTATCTCCCATTGGAGACAAGCTGATTGAATTCACTCCTTGGTTAATGGCAGCTATTTGTGCAAATGAAGATAAAGGAACTAAGCTAAAGACTGGACAAGTAGCAGAAAAGGTTCTGCATGTATGACCAACTGCCTCATTTGTAAAAGCTGTTTTCTTCATGGCTTTGGTGACTGACAGTAGGTGATGTCTTCTCACAGTGTGCAATAGAGAGGGTGTAATGTTTTCCTACCTCATTATTACAATAACATTCTGCCATATTTATTTCTGATGAAAATAAAATATTTAACAACAAATTTGCTAATCTCCTTTGGTGCCTAACTCTAATTCAAGCACCTAGAAGACTGATGAAATAAATCAGTGAAATAGGAATTAGGATTGGAAATAGCCTCATGGATGTGAATCTTGGTACAGAAACCAAATTCACTGGTGTTATTGTGTGCATTGGGGTAGCTTAAATTGTTGCAGTGCCAGCAAGAATAGACAAAGAATTGCTTGCAGTGGGTTGCGACATATTACTTGATAAACAGAGAGAGAAGACTTGAGAAGTGTCAGGTGGACTGGAGTGTCTGTAGCTGGAGTGCTGGTACGGAGGAAAGGGGCTTCATGTCTCTTCTTCAGTTGTTGGCAGCAGTCTATTTGCAGCATGCAGACTCAGTTGTCACACTTACATGTAGCCTCACCACATAGAAGACTTTGGTTTAAGTCTGACCAAGCTCTTTATTTTGGTAGTTTAAAAGTGTTAAATCATTGCTGAAAGCACTTTGCTGCTACAAAACTCTGGACTGGGAAATGCAGGTTGCCTGGAAAGCAACTTCTGCTCTGTATGTATAGTGTGACAGGATAGAATGGGATTAGCTGAGGCTCCAGGCTACAGGATGGCCTTTCCAGAAGATGACCTTGGATTTAGGGTCCTCCCTCTTTTCATTTACAACATTTGCAACTTTTGAATTTTCATTGTACATAGGAAATGTCTGAATGGTGAAACCTATGTGAAATGAGACTCTTGTCTTCTTTTGGGGACCTCATTCTTTTTACAGATGGTATTTGTACTAGGATGACAAGGAGACTATCTCCAGAAAGGTCCTAGACTTCCTTTCTCTGGGGCTTGACCATGACACAGCTTTACTGGTAAAATAGAGGCAAGACACAAGGTCACAGCATGACTGTGATTCACTTACAACAGCAGACAATTGGCACACAGACAAGCAGTATCACGTGTGCCACTGATCACATAGAATCACATAGAGTATGTTGATAGGAATACAAAGAAGACGGTTTTAATTACTTATGTTTTATAAATGTGTATGGATGTGCTTCCAAGCATAAAAGCAATTAGCTCTCCTAACTAAACCCAGTTCAGAAAGACAACAACATAAAAAATGTAATAACATGTTTTTAATTGTTATTTGTACAGTGCCCTCATTGTGTGAAACACTGCAATACACATCTTTTATCTGAATATCCTCAAGATGTTAAAAATCTGGGTAATGTAAAAGCAAAATTACTCTTCCATTGGTGGAAGAGGGAGTGTGGCACACAGTTCAGCACTGATCAAGTTACATCATTTGTCTTGCTGAAGATCTGGCTTTGATTTAGACATTTTTGTATTCAGATTGGATGTCACAAAAGAAAGTTTTTCTTGCTCTAACTGCAGGATGCACACTGTAAGTACATAGTGAAGGCTGTGTATCAAGATGAATGAAGATTAACAGTTGTCTGCATCCAGATAGGTCTGGCAAGACGACGTGCAGTATGTCTGCATGCGTAAGTGTGGAGTCCATGTCTCCTGATTTTGTTGCATTTATGTGTCAGGGAGGAACAGTACAGATCAGAAGCTAGGAAAATTCAGTGCATGTTTGTGTTTGAGTGTCATCTCTGCCTTTGCTTCTAGGAAAAAATAAATAAATAGCCAAACTACTGGATTGTGCTCTCACAGCTGTGAGATCAATGGGCAGGAGCTGGCTCCCACAGTATAAGTTGCTAGGAGCGCAGTCTAGAGAAATTTGTGCCTATCTGATAGCTATAAGGAAGGAGTCCCTTGGTAGTCAACAAAATTACTGTGTTGTTTGTAAGTGAGCCTTTGCAGTGAACAGGGATACCCACAACTAAATCAGGTTGCTCAGAGTTCTGTCCATCCTGTCTTTGAATATCTTCAGGGATGGAACATCCACTGCCTTTTATGGCAACCTGTGCTAGTGGCTCACCACCCTTACTGTGATGCTGCACTTTCTCTTTTATTGCTGGTGCCCTTGTGGCCCAGTATGAAAACAAAACTTTAAAAATTAACCAGGAAACAGAAGCCCTTGAGCATAAGCCACTGTGAGACATGATGCTCAGATTGCCTTCAAGTGCTTTCAAAGTAATGCCATTATTTAAAGACGCAAAAGAAAGGGGAGGATGCTGGGAGATGAAAGGTGATCAAAGGTGGAATAACAAATGGATAAATGTTTAAAAAACAGAATGATCTCAAGCTCCACCAAGCTTGAATAGCAGCCAAACTGATCCAAGAAAAGAGATCGAATTCTGTTAAATTTTGCTTCATCAGGGGAAAGTGCTGGAGAAGAGAAAGCACGTCAGTAGGAACTCTTTTCTGGGATACATGCTGAATAGCGACCTACTGAAATTATTTAGACTGAGAACCATGACAAGAATTTCACACTTCATCTGTCTAGGAAAACAGCTTTATCATGCTATGATCTAAATGTACTGGAGTATTTATTTTTTTACATCTTTTTTTTTTTTATTATTTTTCCCAATATTTTTTTTTTTTTTTTTTTTTTTACCATATGTTATTTCTGGAAATGTGAATCATTGTTTATGGTTTGGACTGGAATATTCTTATTTTTTCTTATTTATATATCCTTCTTAGAAGAAATTATGTGGAAAAAAATAATTCAAATTAAGTTTTGTTGGTGTTGACAGATATGTTTTTAGTTTACTACTGTTATTATTATTATTATTATTTGAGTGTTTTTCTTTCCGTATATTAGAAAAAAGTTAGGCTAATGAATCTAAGTAAATATCCAGTGCCGTGGTATAAATTGTAACATCAGTTTCTAGTGCTGCCTCTACTGAACATTTTAATTTTACACTGTTATGTTTTAAAGATCCTGTAAGATCTCTAGCACATTCAACTGGATTGTTCCCATGCATGCTTGAATAGCTCGAGTAGCTAATGTTAAAGAATTCCACTATACTTTCAAAGTACAACACCTCAGTGAACAAGGCTGCCCAAAGCAGAGGCACTTTACCAAATAATGGCAAAAATCTGTGGCCAGGAATGACTTGGCAAAATGGTTCAGGCCCAAGGAAGACCCTGAAATAGAGGATGGTGGATAGCTAGAAAAATGGGTTTTTGTTTGTTTTTCAGTGCACCATAATTTAGCAGTCCCTTAAGACAGTAACAGGAAAGACAAGAAGACTTCTTAAAGGCTGACATAAGTAGTTCTATTTTTCCCAAGCCAATAAACATAAAATGTGCACGTATTGTGCAGTATACTTCATTGCCTGGAACACAAAGATCACAGTGGGATTTCATAAAAAGGACTTATTCTATAAAGTTCAGTAGAAATATAAAAGGTATTTGTAGAAATTACTGTAAAATTGGATAGATTTTAATATCTGAATTATTTCTTTTGTACGGATTTTGAATAAACCTGTATTACCCTATAGAAAGCGTGACATTTTCATCAAGCTTGAACAGTCCGAAGTATGACATAAATGGTATAATTTTAATATTTTTCCTATAAGAACTGCATGCCTGAAGATGATAAGTCACTACGACAAGCTGATTTGCAACTCTTGATCTCAGCCTTGAGAAACAAATGTTCAGGACCATATAAGTAGCAGGAAGAATAAATTTTGATGGCAAGTGAGAAGAAGGCCATATTTATTTATTTATTTTTTAAAGGAAGCAGGGAGTTTATCACCTATCACAAATGAGGGACTATGATAGACTTTGATGGAGTTACCATGGGGCAGTGGAGAAAAGATGTGGGGGTCATTGTATGCTTTAGTGGGTTGAACATAGACAAAGAGAATTAGTTGTATTTCTGTGAGAGGGAACTTAAGAAGATATAACCATGAAATAGGTATTTCAAGGAAAGATCAATCAGACATTCATAATGACAAATAACTTGTTAAATATTACTAAATGTTTTTTTAGCTCTTATTTTCTTTGAAAATTTAGGAATCATAAATGCTAGAAAAGCATTTGTATATTTCAGTTGGTCTCATATTACTCATCACATACCTTGAAAGATTAAAATGGAATTGTGTAGTGATGGATCAATAACAATCAATAAGTTGACAATACACTTTCTCGCTATTGCCAAGAGAACTAGCTATATCTACAAGGTGAAGAAGCTGTGATAATCCTTTTTGAGAAGGTCATTTGAGGGAAGGGTATAGAGTGCTTATAGGGTACATCTGCATTAGTGTTTTAATTTCAAGTAGTCTAGTAGCTTCTAGAGTGGATTACACAGTCATTTGCATGATCTGTGCTCACATTCACAGGATGGACTAGTTTTAGAGAGCAATATGTGAATATCTTCACTAAAAGACAGCTTCAAAAGATGCTCTCCAGCAACTCTCCTAACGCTCCCCAAATGCTGTAGTGGTCAGTCAACAGGACCTGAGCAGAGCCAGTGTAAAGAAAAGCCCCTAAAACACACAAGAAGTAATTACAGATTCTCAATACTTACCCTTGTGCTATACAGATCCATCCCTGCTGTGATCGATCTCTTCAAGTAGAATATGCAAAGAATAATTTAAAGGGGAAAGAGAAAGGAATTGTAGAGATATTCATACTCTGTAAAGAAGATAGATTTTTATTTTGTTGGTACAGTAAGTTTTGCAAACCTAAGCTTCCCACAAGGAAGACAAAATTAACCAGTGGAAAAGTGTGAGTTAAGTACAAGTAAAAAGTATGTAGACTTATCTGCATGAAGAAATTCTCCCAAGTTGGTGTTGCTGTATTAATTACAGGTATAGCACTGGCACACACTTTAATGCTGCACATAAAAATCATAGGTGAAGCCAATTTACAATTTTTCAGAATCTCATTTCATAATCTATTTAAAATAATTCTTACTGATCTTGCAGAGTTCATCTTAAGAATGTGGTTTTATGTGTACTTTCCCTCCCTCCAAAGTGAACTGTTTACTAAAGTTTGTAAATGAATTATATTTACACATTTATTTTGATAAAAATGCACCATGAAGTGTGTGTTAAACATAGGCTTGATGTAGCAATCTTTTACTGTGAAAATATATTCCACAGAGCATTGAAGTGTTGTAATAAAAAACTATCTGATAAAATAAGCAATGAAATTGGAATGTTGGCTTAAACTAGTTTTTTCAAGAAATAATTCACCCGAAGACTGATGTTTGAACAAGTTGCTATTATTTGTTGCATGTAGCAGTCATTTCATTATTGAAAGTCTGGATTTATTTAAGCTAAAGTTGGGGGCTGAATTTCTTGGTGTAGTTAAAGATATCATTAAAAAGATTCATTGTTATTACTTAAATTTTACAAATTGATGCTCCATAGACAGCAAGTAAAGTAGAATATTACATGTCATTTCATTTTGAATAATACCAAGAGTCTCAGCTCTGTATAGCTCTGGCTAGAAATGAAATGAAAGTGGTTTATTTTACACTGTCTGATTCTCTCCTAGGCACATGTGTGTTGCTCCAAAGGTAATGCCTCCTATTTATTTCCATGAAAATTGCAATGGATATATAGAGCACAATAATACTGTTTGGTGGAGCAAATTCCCAGCTACAAAAAAGCTCCTTTTCAATATAGCCATTCCAATTACCTATGCATTTTCACCAGCAATGAACAAGGGCCTGCTTGCTGCACTCATAAAAATAAGCATGGCAATTAAGAGTGTGGCTCATCATTCATATGGTTCTTGCCACTGCTGAAACACACTTCCCAACACCTCGCTGTTTTTACATCCACTGTTTGGTTTCCATCAACATTCAGCAAGAACCGATGAATGTCAGTGGGTGCACATTGAGGAATTCAATCACACCGCTTCTGTTTGAT
This sequence comes from Centrocercus urophasianus, assembly GCF_019232065.1. Lineage (NCBI taxonomy): Eukaryota > Metazoa > Chordata > Aves > Galliformes > Phasianidae > Centrocercus > Centrocercus urophasianus. Next base: position 65,788,161 of record NW_024884364.1, on the reverse strand, counting down.
ATACACTTCCATGTCAAACACTCTTGTGTAAGACTGCCCCTCTGCTGCCATCTGTCACACAGCAGCAACATGAAACAGAATACTGGTGGGAAGGTTCAACTTCTGATGCCATTCCACCAGCATCCAGCTCTGATGCCATGGATCTATATAATGAAATAGGAGACATTACTTTTGGAGCATCTTTTGTATGTTTCAGTTTTAAGAAAAGGTTTGTAAATAATTTTCTTTGTCAAATACAAATGCTATGATTCTGTGTTTTTACATTATCTCTCCTGAACCTCCATTGAAGCAGATATCGATAGAGTTGAAGAAGCTGATGTCACTTTTTGATGTGACTAATTGACCAGTAATCAGTGGTGCATCACAAATGTAAAGAAAAGCTTCCAAACCATCATTATTCCTACAAGTTAGTATTCTAGTATAAATATCTAAGTGTGTCGTTGAATTGATTTTTCTTGCTAAAGTTAAGAATTTTAAAACAATGCATCTGATCATGTTTATTTTGTCACTATGCTATGAAGTACTGCATTATTTTCCAAAACAGCTGTGCTTGAGGAAATTAAATAGACTCTCTGTGGAAGGTATAATTTCTTATTAATGATTAATTTGTGGATACATTTCCATGATTCTTAAAGTGTGTTTTGAACAGTATGGTTTAAGTAGCTTGATAGCAATTAGTCATAAATATAATTAACGTTTTTTCTGATTTAACCTTGAACCACTGAGGGACAGATGCCATAGTTGTAATACAGAGAGATCTATATGTAGGTAGCCTGAAGCTGTTCATTATAAGACATTTTTTGCAGTATTTACAGAAGGCATTATTTCCTTTATTTGCTGTAGGTCTTTGGCAGTGGCAGGGGAAAAGTACTTATTGCTCCAGCAAACTGTATCTTTAGTTCTGACCCTCACTGTTACTGTCTCCCATCTCAACTTTTGCAGAGAAAAGCTTGGCATTGTACCAAAATAGTAACCACACACACACACACACACACTCCCCTACATGTGCCAAAGTTTGGTAATTCCTGAACAGTGGCAGTAGGAGCACTGAAGGCATGTGGAAAACACTGGGATGGCAGTGTGAGGGATACAAGGGGCTGAGAGCTGAGAAGGGCTGCTGTCAAATGTCCTTAGAATTAATACATGAGGGACCACCTGTGTATGCAGGCTGGAAGGAAGCCCTTTCTCTGATATCCTGGCCTATTTCTCTCAGGCAGTTTTCAGAGGAACTGAGATGATCCTGAGCATTAGATAAAAGAAATCTGTACATGGTTCTTCCTGTTTGACTGTAACCTTGGGAAAAATATATGAAAACATGAATGGAGAAAGTGATTAAATGGTGCTAACCTCTCTCCTGAGTTGCTGTGAGGAATATTCTATCTAACAAAAGTACATGTATACTGTATGCACTGTGTGGAAACGGTGCAGGAAGAGGGAGACATCTGTAAAACCGCAGTTGTCTAAATCTCTATCTCTCTGTATATCTTTATCAATAGACATGAAAGTATCACCTTTACCCGAAAATTGAAGCATACACACCTGTCATCTGATGTAAAATTTTGATTACGTGGCATTTAAAAAGAAATAGAAGCAGGCAAATAGAAGGTAAGAACATTGGCAACACAGCCAGGATTAGGGTAAACTATCTTCCCTCTGATAGTCTTAGAAAATCAGCTCTGCAGGAGAGATACAAAAAGAAATCATATTTTGCATAGTCTTGGGCAGTTTCAGTTTCTGCTGTCATATATTCCTTAAAACATGTATTTATATGTAAAAATGTACAGTCTTTACTGCAGATTTCCCAGGACTGGTATTTTGAAGAAAAAAGAATGGCTAAGATGCAACTAAGAGCAATGAGAGAAATGTATTTGTTTAAAAAATGGTTAACTGTTAAAGGTGCTAGAGATTAAAAAGGCCTTTTAATTTGTACTATATTTCATTTATTGTTTCCTTCTATAACATTTTGATCATTGTTTGCTTATAAAGGTAGTAATAAATATATATGAATGAGTATCTCTACCATTGAATGTTGTTTGTGATCTGATTTGTTGATATAAATGGTCTGATTAGATCAAATGTTTGATCATAATTTATATTATTTTTCTGACTGGGATTGTTATGATGTACTTGTGAAAAATATAAAGCTCTCATTAAATGCTTACAGTGGTGTTGTCATTTGTGTTCTCTACATACAATGTAGCTTAGGAAAAAAGCTATCTATGTGCTGTGTATAATACAGAAGATGAACACTGTGTTAGTCTTTCTAGGCTAGCACCTTGTTCCATTTTGGAGTCCAATGCCAGATGTTCCAGAAAAAGGTGCAAAAAAACTTGCAGTAGATAACTATTAAATATCATGACCACCAGAGAAAGCTTCCATTCTGCCAGGCAGCTAGTTAGTCCTTGCATTACTGCTGAAGCATAAAAGCTTAGACCCCCTATAAATTTTAATCCTTTATAATATATAGCCACATTTTGATAAACTGGTAATTGAAATGCTGGGTTCTGGTTTTATTCTAGAAGATAAATTTATGTTGTCATTTTAAATGAGCTCATGAAAAATTACAGCAAACAACTCATTATCCTATATGCATTTGCTCTCATTAGTTGGGAACAGGAACTGACCTTTTTATAAATTACATTACCTACAATATGATATTCTGAGAAACACTTTTCTGTGAAATAGGACATGTGACAGGTGAATTATTGGTAGGATGTATATGGGAAACCACAGGAAGGAGGAGAATTTTAAAGGAAGATTCTACAATTTTATGGGCAAAAGATAGAGAAGTTAATAAGTCTTGCATCAGTATTACAACATTTTGGTTTATTTTTTTATTTGGGACTATTTCTGAGAACAGTAGTGCACGATTGCATTACACTGTGCAGTTTACAAATTGTTTGCAATATCACATCTCTTGTTGAAGTTCTGGTTTGCAGAGTAATTCAGCCTGAAGATTTGAAGCTCTGAGTTGCCTATCTTCCTGGCATCTGTCCTTCATTGCATCTTTCCTTTTGACTTCTCTAAATGTCTTTGTATGCATAATTTAATACCATTATCAAAAGCAGCTTTACTATATTGTTCTGTGAAACACTGTAAAGAATTGCTCTGAGATGAAAGAAAAGTGCATAAATACATTACAAAAGGTCACATATTTTTACATTTTGATAAGATTTTGATAGTCTCCATCTTTACCTGGATATTGAATTTTTGTTAAATTTAACCTTTCTGGTTCTAGAAATTAAGCTTGTTCTCCAAACAAGAAAATAGCCAATGTATAACGTACGCATGTGACTCTGTATCATCTGCATACTTTTGTACCATCCTTGGCACATCTCCCTCATTCTACATGAGGCTTTTACCTTGTGAATACAGAAAAAAATTATTAAAAAATGCTATTAGTGCCATTTAAAGATAATTTAGTATAACGGATAAAGAAAAAGTCTTTTACAATTAGGGTGGTGAGGCACTGGAATAGGTTCTCCGGAGATGTTGATGATGCTCCGACCCCAGAGACTTTCAAGGCCATGCTGGATCAGGCCCTGGACATCCTAATCTAGCTGTGGTATCCCTGTTCATTGCAGGGGAGTTGGACTAGATGATTTTTAAAGGTCCCTTCCAACTCTAAGGATTCTGCGTTTCTATTCCTTATGGCTTGCAGTATCAAAGGCTTCAGTCCTTTTCTAGGTGATCATGTGATTCAATTCAAAAGATATTGAAATCTCATTTGTAGGTCCATTGATTTATTGGTCAACACCTAACTCATTGAAGGTGATGATCTGTTAGTGGAAATGATGGAAATGATGGGGGAAGAGGTGCCCTGCCATTTTTATGCAGAAAACAAAGATATTTTCTCTGACTAAAGTTAATGTCTAACTTTTCATCAGCAAATAAGGGTCAGCCATCTGCCAGTGATAAATTTGGCTGAAATGGATTCCATCTGCTAAAATATGATGTAAAAATATTCTTCCTTGACATCTGGGATTAGTCAAAATAAAGGAGCTTGAATTTGGAAGCCATTGATAAAGTGATTTCCCTTCTGAAGGACTGGAGTGCTGCTGTTGTAGGGTGGGACTAAATACAAGCCCATAACTTAGTATTTATCTATTCACAGGTAGTATTGCTTATCTTAAGTTTATCTTAACTCAGAAGTCAAAACACCTGTTTAACCTTCTCCTCCAAACAATATCTATCGCCTACTGAAGTTGTTAGGTAGAATTATTGTCAAGGATTCCCTTATCTGAATACACAAGGATGGTGTCTCATGTAGACATGGCACTTTGTGTTAATGAAGTCCAGCTGTTTAAAACTATGTGACTCTTCAAGCTAAAGCAGGTAGTTTCCATTTAGACAGTCTCATGCAATTTTAGCATAGAATCACAGAATCCTTAGAGTAGGAAGGGACCTTAAATGTTGAACTCCTCTACAGTGAACAGGGACATGCTCAGCTATATCAGGCCTGATAGCAGGGCCTGATGCAGCCTCTCCTTAACCACATCTCTGGGCAACTTGTTCCAGTGCCTCGCCAGCTCACTGTAAATGATTTATTCTTTATATCCAACCTAAATCTACCCTCTTTGAGCTTGAAGACATTTCCCCTTATTCTGTCACCACAGGCTCTGCTAATGAGTCCGTCCCCTTCTTTTCTGTAGCTCTCCCTTAGATGTTGAAAGGCCTATTAGGTCACATCAGACCCTTCTGTTCTCCAGGCCAAACCATGATAGAGCCTCCTGAGGTCTTACTTTTCCAGGAACTGAATTTGCCTTGAGAATGAAGAGATGTGCTCTCTCCATCATTTCAGTCTACTGTGAAATAGTGTTTATCATAACAAAATGTTGGGAAGTTCTATATAGAGAAGCTATGTACAAACTGGCTTATTTATTTTCTACTCTTTGAGTTGTTGACATTACAAAAAGAGACAGCTATCTCTTAACATATCTGTGACTATTAACTTCCCCCTAGCATAAATAAAGTAATACTCCATTCAGTGTGTTAGCATCCTTTACCTCTGTGTAGTGCCATTCTTGAAAACTGGAAGTGTCACAGGGTTTCAAATCCTATAGGATTTGGAGAAAAACTGCAAGTCTTCTCCTCGGGAGCCTTGTACATAGTCACTAAAATTCACTTTTTAGAACAACTTGTAGACTCTGTTCTAAATTAAGAAAACAGTTTTAAGGAACGACATATGTAAAACACTAAGCAGGGTTTTGTTTTGTTTTTCCTGGAACAAAGAAAGCTTCTTTTTAAATTATCACATCTCAGGGAAATAGAAAGGTCTGGAGATAAGTTTCTGCTTTTGAAGATGTCCTAAAGACTGGAATTGAAATGCATCCTACATAATTATTAAATGGACTCCACATAAATGTGAGTTTTTTTAAATAAATCTAGGCAGCAGTATACTGACATATATTACAAAATGGCCCCTGCAATGTGAACCTATAGGCATTTAGTATCGAAGATATGTACAAGAATTGATTTTCAAAAGTCATTTCTCAGTAATTGGTTGAATGGTTAATAATAACTGAGTACTATGTTGTGGTAGAGAAGATTTTAGAATGCTTTTTAGCATAAACTTTTTTCCTGTGTGGGCACTGTATACGGAAGGGCTATAATAACTTTTTTGCATTACTTTTTGCTGGAGGCAATTAACTGTGGCATTTGTGCAGGTTACACTTTTATATTAGATACAACTTTTCATCTTCTCTCTGTTGTTTTTGTAGGTAGTTATATATTTGCTTTGTGAGTGATGAAATCTCACATATAAATATTAAATGTAATTCTACAAGAAATGCTGAGCTTGAGAAACACTGGAAAAATGTAGAATTCAGGTTAATACAAAGAGACTTCAACTAGACTTGCATACACTTTTGCATTTGTAGTAATTTGTAATAACTTGTAATATGTGTTGCAGTTGTTGGGGCCATGAAGATGATCAGAGGGCTGGAGAACTTACCCTATGAGGACAAACAGAGAGAGCTGGGGCTCTTCGGCCTGGGGAAGAGAAGGCTCTGAGCATGCCTTATAGCAGCCTTCCAGTACCTGAAGGGGACCTATAGGCAGGGCAGCTCATGACAGGATGAGGGGAAATGGTTTTAAACTGGAAGAGGGTAGATTTAGACTAGATACAAGAAGAAATTCTTCACTGGGAGGGTGGAGAGATACTGGAACAAGCTGCCCAGAGAGTTTGTGGATGCCACCTCCTGGAAGCACTTAAGGCCAGGCTGGATGGGGCTTTGAGCAACCTGGTGTAGATGGAAGTATCCCTGTCTATAGCAGGGGGTTAGAACTAGATGATCTTAAAGGTCCCTTCCAACTCGAGTCATTCCATGACTCTGTGATTTTATAATTCTATAATTTTAAATTAAAAAAAGGAAAAACAATAATTTTAAAATAATCAGAAACAAAAAACATGAATAGAATTTTAAGGTTTAAAACTTCTGGGAAACAGATTTATCTATAATATTCTTACAGTTCAATAAGCATTACATATGCTTAACTAAGCAGTTTCTTTCTGTCTATTTATTTATTTATTTCTTTGTTTGTTTACTCGGGGTCTCAGAATAATGTTATTATGCAACATATCGAAGTTCTCAATGTTAGAATGTGCATAGAATTCTCTTTTTCTTATTTCACTTCAAACAAAGCGCGTAAATGTGTACTTCAACATTCACCAGATCAGAACGAATGTACTTAAGTGTATAGAATCTTTTCTTAGTATACGATCTAAAAAGCCAAATAGGATTATTATAAAGAACACCAATGTTCAGCAACTAATGTTAATTTCAGAATTTAATAGTATGGCAAGTTATAACTCACCTATTAATCTACACAAAAGACATTTTTGGTCTTTGAGTATGATATTTCAGTCTCTGGTTTGTAGAATGGGTCCAGACTAATATAAAGAAATTGCTAGATATAGAGCTTTATGTAACAACGAGCAAATTGAAAACAAAAATACTATCTCCTCTCTGTTCTCAGTATTGCTTCATTTCAAATAGTTTCAACATTAGTAGGATCTAAAACATATCAGATATTACTGCATGCTTGCTGCCAGCAGCTTAAATTCTGTTTAATTTCTTTTGTGTTAGCAAGTTCATTTACAGAGAGGTTTTGGCTTTGTGATTTGTCTCAATTTGCAGAAGTAGCTGAGTATGGTCCAAATGGAAAAATAAATCACAAAGAAATCTTATTAGGAAATGTTTATATAGTTGTATTAGAAAGCAGCGTGCAGTATTCGAGAGGCCAGATAAACTGTATGTTGCTGTCTCTTGGGGAAACTAAAAACTGGATAAAATCTTTACCTTGGACACTCAACTTTTTCTCGAAAGGTTACAGCAGTTACTTCTTTAATTATTTATGAATGAGACATGTGAAATTCCTGCCAAAGTTAGCAGAGAGAAAATAATGGCCAATATTAAACATTTGACCTTGAAAGTAACTCTGATTGAAAATAATTACCCCAAGTTTTAAAACTTCTATTTCCTGTTCTGGTGGCAATGTCCTTCTAAAGCTGTAATAAATTGCCCAATCATCTTAGCATCAGATTAACTTGACTCAAGTGTTTATTTCACATTAAGCTTCAGTATAAGTGATGTACTATGTAAAAGTGATATTAATTATCTTTGGAGTTCTTTTTTTCATCCAGATTTCTTCGGTGGTATGAATTTTCATTGAGTTTGCCCTCAAGGTTCCGTGGAGGCCAGATGTCATTTCAACATATCAAAATCTTTAAATTAGCTCTGAATTTCCTGCTGACCTCTGTGATATTTTGGTACTGAGCAGGTGCAGATAAATTCTTTTAGACTCCTTTATTATGTCTATCTATGTTGTCAGTCTTGTTTACATTAACATCTGGAAAATGGATATGGGAAAATTATTGGTCTTGTTAATTATAATTAGCTGTGAGTCTTCTCAGTGAGATATATTTTGGTCATTAAATGAATGATATTGTCTCGTGAATATTTGTTCATATAGCAGATACTTAAAACTGAATTCTGATTTTTTTTTCTTCCAAGCGTAAGAATGCCCCCATAAACCAGCATGTTTCTATTTATATGAGTTTTGCGGTCTGTCAAAAAATTTTTCCTGAAGGATGCCAGGTGTATCACTGTGAAGTCCTTTGATAAACATCTGTCTTGTAACATCGCTAGTTACTCTGTGCAAACTGTTACATAAGCGGAAAGTCTGCTGACTTTGAACAGGCAATTGCAACTCCGGAGCGCCATGAGAATTTAATTGCAATAAACAACAATTAAGCAGATAGAAGTGCCATTATTACTGTATGGTTGACACTGTGTCTATATCTTATTTTCTTTGGTTTGGTAATTAGTTCATAGAATCTGCCTTGAGCTAGAATAGAGACTGTTTTTCAAGTAACACCACCAAATTTTAAGAAAATTTATTTTTGTGATATATCTTAATCACCACAAACATTTTGAGAGATTTCTTGCTGCTTCTTGCTTTTTGATCACTAAGCCATCAAGAAATATTTTCTAGCTGGTTCACAAGAGGCTAAATGCTTTTATTGTCATGCAGCAAACTTCCCATTGACTGTGAATTAACTTTGTTTTACTGACCTGCTTTGTCATGTCTTCTAAATGCAACAGTGACCTATAAAAAAACTAACATGAACAAATTCTTAAAAATTTTGAAAGTGGTCTGAGTTTTTCACAGTGCATATCCATTCTGTCTTTAGGGGTCAGAAAGAACAGAGACTGTTTGAAGAAAACGCATCTCCATGTTTAGTTTTAAATAGCACTGTGAACAAGAAGGGCATTTTCTGGATATTACAGTTAATTATATTGCTGCTAATTGTGACGAAGAAGTCAAATTTTTGGACCTTAACTCTGTCTCTTGACTTCTTACTTTAAAATGGTAGATTTAGCAGTATAATTGGCTGAGAGAAGGTTGTAGCATTTCTAAATGAAAAATAGAATTTCGGTACAATTTGAATCAGATGCTTGCAATACAGACACATTTTCCTCTCTCATTTATATCACTTGGGGGTAATGAAACAATTTCATAGGGCTGAAATTAGTCACAGAAGAACTTTCTATATTACTGCCTGAAAGGGAAAAAAATAATTAAGGGAAGAATATGTCCAGGGACTAGTTTACCTTTGGTATGCCTCAGCTTCTGCTGAGTTTACCTGAATGGTGACTACACTAAATCTAAATCTTCAGACTAGCACCCTTCCCAAAACAGAAGGAAAAAGGAGGGGTTTACAGATCTCTGACTACAAGCTGCATCAGCTGTTATAGGAGAGAGAGGTTAGGTATTATATAATTATAAAATGCTAGGATGCAATATATGTGCATTAATTTATACTGCTATAGACACAAAAGGATCTAAAATGTTTTGGTTGTCATTAGTTAGTATGATGTAACAGATATTTGGAAAATTTCATGTTTTTCTTTATGTTAAATTCACAAAACTTAGTTAAAGTTGTGGTCACAAACTGACTCCATTTTCCCTGGAGTTTCATATATTTTAAAGCATGTAAAGGATCATCACAATGAAAATATGATAAAATAATTGATCTTCAATATTTACCTCTTTCATCTCAAGCCTAATGTACAGTTCAATTCTGCACACATGATTTTCCTATGTACCGTCATCACTCTTTCCTATACGCTATTTTTCTCTCATGGAGAAAACAATATTTTAATTTCCAAATCATTTCATTATAGAACTATCAAGTTTACTGAAGGAATCTCAGCAACATATTGAATTTAATAAAAATAATAATAATAATAATTTAAAAAAAAAAAAAAAACAGAAGAAAAACAATTACACTTCTGTAGTAAGCCATCATTTTCTCTTCTGAGATGTTATTTAATGGAGCAAATCAGTTTTCTACTTCTATGTGTATTAACCAACACTGCCACGCTCATCTTTGGTACTCAATTTCAGAGTTTTTATATTATTGCTGGAAGGAGAAGTTACAACTGCAAATCCTTCCAAACCTTTCTCTGCTCATTCTGCTCATGAAAGATTTCTGAATTTGTATATTTTTTTTATCCGTATGGTATGAATATGTATTATTACAGTATTTGTTTATTCATTGTCCCTGTCCCTTGTTCCAAAAGACTTCATTCTGACTACTCTTTCTGTTTGAGCTTTTCTGTAACTTAATCTTCTAGGCTTCATTCTTTGGAAATTCTAAATGATAATGTTGCTTCTGTTCAATACCCCTGTTGTGGGTGGATATTTTATGCCTGTGATGACTTTTTTTTTTACTGTAAATTTTCAGTCAAAAAACATTTTAGCTTTGATGAGAACCAGGTGATTTTTCTCAAAGAAGGAAGGAGAAAAAGTGCACATTTGTTTTTTAATCTTCAGTGTTTCAGTTGGAATTCTACATCTGTGGATAATGACTTCTAGTTTTGTAACGTGCCTTACTGAGCACGTTCTATGCAGAGAAAGGGGTTATGTCAGGAGGTAGGACAGAGGTTTTGATTTGCTACATGTGGAAGTGTAGCATGCCGAAAACATAGCATGTATCACTGTTTTCTAAGTAGCCTTTAAATTTCGTGCTGTGTGGATTAATATACCTTCCAACTTAAAAATGTTAACAGCATGCTGAGGATGATGAAAGAGAAGACTGAAGGAGTATCTGGAATTTGTTTTACAAACTGCCAAGTATGTGTAAGATGTAAACATACTGGAATAGAATAAGCAAGAATAATTAATGAAATGTATTTTCAAGTTCTCTCAAGAATGATAGCCTTCATAAATAAATAAATAACAACATAAATGATTACAGATTTGAACTGAATTTCATTCTCAATCATTCAGATTAATCAAGCTTGAGAACTCTAGAAATTTAGTGGTGATCTATCAGAATTAACTGTAGTTACTTCAGATTTCTAGACGAAGGACAGATACAGAAGCTAAGAAAAGTAGCATATCAATATATGCACAATATATGCACTGTCTGCTTGGTTCACTAGTTTTCCAGTTTATATCTTTGCATAATCTGAGGTTGTATCATGATGACGTCTGGATGATGCTTTATCCATTACCACTATGAAAAAAAAAAAAGAAAAAGAACAGGATATAACATTTCTATTTTTTATACATTGCTTATGTTATACAGAAATCTACAAATCTAATTATTATCCAAATTGTGTAAGTTGTCTTAGAATTTACTTAAATGTGTGAGCTTTCAAAGAATCTGAATTCCATAAGAAAGAGGTGAAAAAATCCCAGAGGAAAAAAAATTAAGTCCTTGCATTTTGATACATCTATCTGAAGTTAGAATATTAATAGACAACTGTTTCCATAAGTACTTTAGTACGTACAGTCCTGCAAGCAAACTTTCTAAATGCTAAATCTGTTAATCAGGTGTTAATGCACTGAATCTTCTTCTTCTTTTTTTTTATTTTTTTTTTTTTGTTTGTTTTTTTTTAAATTAAGACCGTGCTACAAAATGTTACAGGAAGTTAATCTAAATGAATATTAACATTTTCAATTTGTGGCTTCAGGGTCACTGTATGAGCACATAAGCTTTTCTCTGCTGTCCCCTTATGACATTGCATCTTACTAAACCAAACATTTATGGAGTGGATTGAAATGACTCCTGACCTTTAGAATCTGAGCTGCATCCGAATCCTGGCTGCATCAGATGTACAAATTAACTAGTACACTATTCTATCTAACTGTAAGTTTGTACCTATCATGATAATTGTAATGGCATTGTTACACTATTACCATTAAAGTGCAGTTACTATTATTTTGCCATTATTGAAACACAGATATTAAGGTGTTGATTATTCAACTACAAAAACAATATTTAAGTCTTAGCAGCTTAATCAAGTGTGAACCCAGGAAAATGAAGACTTCTGTCACTATTGGGCACTGTTTCTGTAGAACCTCACCTGTCTAAGTTTAGACAATTTTTTCTTTAGGGTTTTTATTATGCTACCCATTAAATGAAGTGTGTGCATAGTGGAGTTGATGTTCTATTCGTCTTCAGGGAGTGAACCTGTCCTCATGTATTTTTCTGCCTAGAATATCCCTCTGGAGCCCTTTGATTGCAGCTTCCCTTTTCCTTTGGCTATAGGAGTAGTGTATGAATTTTACTCTAGGTGAAGTGTGGGAGATACTGGGTAGGACACAGACACTTATGACATCTCAGAGTTTTTGGTAACTTAGAGCTTACATTTTGAAAATTTAAAACATTTTGATCTGATATTTGATTAGGTCATGTTTAGGAGTATATTAGCAGACCTTCTAATATTTTGGGGGATGGAATTCACCTTCTCAAATTTTAGCTTTTTGAGTGTTAGTCTTTAAATTTAAACCAACCCCTTCAGCTTCTTCTATAGTCAGTGGAAGACCACTGTTATTACTCATCTTACATGTCTACTTTCAAATGGGAATCAAAGTTCTCTAGAGGTGTTCTTCCTTCTCTCCAACAATAAAAAGGTAGCAATAATAATTAAAAACAAGAATATCTTAAGTTTAGACATTTAATTTATAGACCCATATGTTAAGGCAGATGGTTAATCTTTTGTAATAGTAAGACTGCATTATAAGACTAAAATTTTGAGGTTTTATTTTTCACTACTGGAGAGCACGGCAGCATTTTCACACATATATGGAGAAGTTAAATAGAAAACATTTACGCGAGACAAGAGCAGCTAATGTGCAGTAATACATTTGTGCAAAGAGATATATATATTTAATGAGCAAGGTTAGATTATGACTAACTGGTGTCCATGGGGAATCTGGAATAAGAGGTTTGATAGTTTGGACTACATTTCCTTCCTCAGGACTATAATATCACATTCATAAAAACCAATGTTCTGATATTTCATGATGTATAATCATCAAACTACACTGGAACTATACTGGTCATGCCAGAATTTGCGATTATAGAGTCATAGAATAGTTTGGGTTGGGAGGGACCTTTAAGATCATCTAATTCCAACCTCCCTGCTATAGGCAGAGATGCCTTCCACCAGACCAGGTTTCTCAAAGTCCCATCCAGCCTGGCCTTGAACACCTCCAGGGAGGGGGCAATAGTTCATAATGTATTGTATTTTCTCATTAATATTTACTATGACACTCATATGTATTCATTATTTACCTTGCTCCTTATTGTTTCTGGTGATTGTTGGTGATTATTATATGACTATTTGATTACAATCATTGCAGGAATTCTGTTGGATATAGGAGTTGCATGGCACTAAGCACATTGTGCAAATGGTGAGAAACAACATGCAAAAGGTACTGATCTAAAGCTTTGCCTTCTTTCTTCATCTCTCAGGAGACTGAGGTGATGATTAATTTAATGGTAGAGGAAGTATTTTTGTTTATTCTCCTTCTCACTGACTTGAGTGCTACTAAACAGTAGTTTCAAAATAGTTATAGAACAAATTGCATTAATTTTTGTGATTTCTCTTTCTTCATGCAAAATTTTGTTTGCAGATGATTTGAATAGTAGGAATGAAAAAGGTATTCTCTTTCATAAGTACTAACCCTATGGAAATTCATTTCCAGCTAAAAGTCTTTACACCAAGAATATCTGACTTCTGCCTGATTATAACCGAGTATATGCAACGTAGCAGGCAACACATCCCATCTCTGCACAAACTGAGCAGTAATTTATTTTTTGGTCTAGTAAATTTTACAGAATGGAAGATGTAATTAATTACTGGTCAGCTGCCTTGTCTCTTATTGAAATAATGGCTTTTATTAATGACATAAATCTTGGATCACTGTTATCTCACATATCCAGGAAATAATAGAAAGCAGGTCTCAGCAAATATAAGGATATTGCTCAGAATAAGTTTCAAAATTTAGTAAGTTAACTCAAAGTAACTGCTGTAAAATCACAATTAAAATTCTGTGCCTTTAAGTAAATGGCCAAGACCAAAGTGGGCACAGATCGCACACTTTTTAAAATTTGTTCTGATTATCTGTTAATATAACAAAGTGCAAACTAATTAGTAAGAGTATATTAAAGCTCACTGTATTCTTTTTCTGCAGAAAAACTTCTAAGAAAATTTCATATTTTAGAAGATCTTAACAAAGAGAAACTCTGTTTTACAGCTGATGCAAAATTAATGCATTAGTCAGATTGAAAAATAATATTCTGGACAGACTATTTGAAGATATTAATGAAATTTTGAAGTATTTTAGTGAGCGTAGTGAATATATACATTCATTTGTCCTTGATTGCTAGTTCATGGTGACAATTCTTTATGAAAGCAGTTTTTGTAGAATAAGTTATTACTTTGCATAAACTAATGGTGCAATAAATTTTTTCGGGGACATAACAGGATTGTTTTAGCTATTAAAAAATTTCATGCAGCGTACAGAGTTATTCTTCATTCTCTTCTAGTGCCTTTTGCTTAATATATATTTGGATTTTTTTTTCAATCTCGTTAATACTTCCCTAATTTCTCACGAAAACAAAATAAAACAACACTTCTTATAGTTTTCTGCACATAAAAATAGGTATTCTAATTTTGTCAGCAATAGATGCTTTAATAATCAAGACATTTATTTTAAAACTGTCTTCTCTCTAGCTTAAGGTCTTTCTGTAGGTGGTTGGTTGCCCTAGTTTCCCTGTATGGTGGAAAGAGAGAAATAAAAATCTGCTAAAGTTCATTAAGGTATCTGGGCCAAATTTCCCCTTGGTACTAGTATCTTTGTGCTTCTCTAGTAGCTCTTGACTTCTGCTGCTGGACCACAGATATTTTGGTAGTAAATTGCCTTCTTATTTCCAGATGGAAAACTCTTGAAAATAATTAAATACGTTACGTAAGTAGTCTTCTGCCTAATCTAATCTTAGAAAGTCCCTTGAGCTAATAAAGCAAATTAATATGTTTAAAGACATAACTTTTCTGGTGACATACAATTCATACCAGAGGAATGTTTGGGAACCCCTCTGTACAATCCTCTATAGCCAAAGACTGCCAAAGATGGTTGCACTGACAACATTCCCAATGTTATTTTGAACAAAAGAAATTCTGTAAACAAAATACTTTTGAAAACTTCAGGGGTATTGAAATATTGCTGAAAGTAAAGATTTTTAAGTTATATGTGTTCAGGGGACATGAGGTTTTGATAGTTCAATGCTTTATACAGAATTCCCACAAATTTCGTTAGACACATATGAATATAACATTCTATTATTCTATGATTCTAATATTCAGATGTCTTATTCTAAGCTTGATAATAGATTTAAATTGTCTGTTTTTGAATGAAACACTCTTTACCTGTTTTCTCTACTGTAGAAGTGTCCACTTTAGATCTGAATATCTGACTTTCAGGAGACTGAATTAAGACAAGTTGATTTATACATCTTATATTTACAACTCTGAAATCCAAAGAAAAATAAATTGGATTGCAGAAATTGCAATTTGGGGGTCAGGCTGAGATTCATGTCAAATCTTAGTTTTCTTCCCATAAGTTAACAGGCGCAAAATAAAAGTTTGTACATGCTTATTTTGGGCTTCTTGCTCTTTAAACAGGCTTTTAAAATGTCAGAAGAACAGGGATGCAATTGCACAAGGTATCTTTATTTTCTTATTTCCAGAGAGTAACAAATTGTACCTTCCTCTTATTTTACTTTGTCTGCCACTAGGAGAAAAGACTTGAGAAATATTTTACAGAGCTAATAATTTCTATTGTGCCAAAGTCCTTGCTAACTTTTCCCCTGATATGGCCTTTAATGTGGAATGATTTTCAATGCAGTAAACAGAGTTCAGTATTGTGGAAATAAATTGGAAGGATCATGGGATTGTTTAATAGAACTGTCAACTCTTCTTATGCTTCAGATGAACGCAATACACGTTGAAAGGCAGTTTACTTCTAATTGATGATCAATAGAAACTTTGCAAAAGTTAAATATGGATATTAATTTGAAGTACTTCTTTCTTTTAACCTTGTTCTCTCATTGATCTTGATGTCTGGAAAGTTTCAGAACACGAGACTTACATAAGCCTGGGTCTGTTGTGATACTCTTGTAATCCAAAAACTCTTGTAATTGGAAAAAGAAGCAATATCTGAATGAAAGATCTATTTCTATTTTGTACTATGGCAAGTAATACTTCAAGGTTCCCTCATTCAAACAATTCCTGCTGTTATTACTGGTGTTTGTTTGTTTGTTTGTTTAATTATTATTTTTTTAATCTGTGAAGAGTCTATAATACTAAAAAAGACTATTAAAAAAAAATAGAATTTAGCTAATTTCTTCTTATGGAATGTTTTAAGCTATGAAACACATTTCTAAATTTTTAATTTTAGCTACTTTTTCCCTGAATCTGACTTACATAACAAGTCCATCATGTATGAGCAAGAGTCTTTCATGTTTTCCCAGAACCAATCAAAATATGATGTGTGTTCCATTCTTGACAAAACTTGTTTTAGTAAGTAATTTTTGGGAACTAGTTCCTGCTAACCATAATCAAACTGTGTTATTCATTATTTCCAAAATGCATTGAGCTTTACACAGCAAAATAACTAAAAAAATCACAGTCCTTTTCAAAAATTAGTAAATGGTTATTCACTAAAATTTTAGTTGAAAACACACTGGACTGTTTAAACTTATTATATATGCTAATTTATTTCATTGTGTATAAGATCACTATACTTCTTTTTCTTCTAATTTTGTTTATTTTAAAAATTTTGAATAGAGCAACAATTATCAGATATATTAATATATAGTACTTAGTTCTTCACTTGAAATTGCAATTTTTTTTAAGTTTAGTAGCAATTTTTCTGATGCCTTAATTTTCTATTTGATTTATTAATTTTTTTATAGGGTCATTCAATTATGGTTTTAGGATCAAAACATGCAGACAACTTTGATTCTTATTTATTCCATTTATTCCATTTATAAAATGCAAAATTCTCTACTGCCTATTTAAGGCTCTTTAGAGATCTACATAACCACAATCAGGGATGGAGCACTCATTCAGTCAGATTAAAGTGAACTACAAGGTTAGAATAACTATTCCTCCTTCCTTTTGCCATATATTTTAATTGTTAATATTTTAATTGTCAGCTATTGAGATTAGCAGGCAGTGGTTGATATTTATACACTTCATAATTCCACTCAATAGAGTTAATATGAAAGGAAATAACATATTCACATGCTAGTACTCATAGCAAATGTTTTACTTATTAATAAGAGATTTGATGTATGCATATCCTTATTCTTGTTGGCCGTGGTAATATCAAGTTCTCAATCATCATCATGTTGCTTTACAAGCTCTATACATAATTATACTGATTTTAAGACATACGTAAACACAAAATGAAGTGGCAGTAGAAGTTTCACATCTGAAGATTCTTTTCCCAGAGTGGCTCTTGATTTATCCATATATAGAAAATTAATTGAATTTTTCTACAGTGTATTACCCTGTGGAAAATCATATACATTGAAGACAGTGTTTTGGGTGGTGTTTTACCACTGTTATAATAATTACTCTTAAGTTTCAGTGCCCTGAAATTATAATTCTGTTGCTGTAAACATTGAGATCATTTTTTCTTAGACAAGTTATGATGGGTGTTTTTAGGATGAATGGGCCTGGAATTTTTTGTACAAATTCAAAGTACTCTTGCATTCTACAACACCCTTTGTCCCTTCTTGAATATATAACGATCACTACTTTGTCATAGTCCTCCTAATGTTTTAAAGAACTGAATCTTAGGAGAGCTAGAAATCTAAGTTGCAGTTTAATGTGCGTTTTCAGCCAGCACCACTGTGAGATGAGGCAGCAGATCTCTTCTTGAACATTCTTGTTTCTTTGTCCAGTGCTTTTATCTGTAGTGAGCCAGACTCTGGGGCTGATAAACCTGGACTGCTTTTCTAGAAGACTGTTCATAAGTGCTTGTTGTGATGTAAAACAGGGTTGGATGTGAAGACAGAACTGAGGGAATATATGGATAGAAGGAATCAAGAGAATAGGAGATGATTTTTTAACAATTTTTTTCAGTATTTGCATTAAATTGTGTCCTAGCTGACTTACATTTGAAGAAAAAAAAAAAAAAAAACAAACACCTTTGCATTCCATATGAAGGTAACAAATATAATTTTTTACTACCTGAGTATATCTGACTGACTACCTAATTTTATAGGGAGACTGTACTTTTTAGACAGCAGTTCAAGTAATTCATTTGTAATTGCCTCCACAATGAACAATAATATGAAAACTCTATGTTCTAGTCAGCAGAAAGGATACTTAATCTGGGGACAATGAGTACCTTAAAAAATGAGCATGTAGCTATGAAGCCTCTCACCTTTGTTTTGCTTGAAATCAGATCTGTGCTGGTAATAATTGAAAGCTGTACATCTGTGATGACTATTAGTGATATATGAATTGAAACTCTCAGCCTAACAGAGGAGCTGAAGAAATAATTTATATGCAAACAGAACAACCCTTCACCTTTAATGATGGTCTTGTTGGAGTGAAGTCATTCACAGTAGAGCCTGGGAAAGGCTGTTTCTACTGTTAAGCTTGCTCAAGATTTGAACTTTCCATGCAGTACTGCCAGTCTTGTACAGACTGTGTTTCTTGTGAGATGATGATAATGATAATAGTTTCTCCAGGCTGGATCAGAAAGAGCAGGTTGCTCATGGAAGTAGAACCCCTCAGAAGCAAGGGTGCCTAGTAAAGCTGAACCTATGAAATGCACTCAGAATCATAGAATAATTTGGGTTGAAAAAGACTCTCAAGATCATCAAGTCCAGCCATCAGCTGACACTATCAAGTCCACCACTAAACAATGTCCTTAAGTTACACGTCCTTGTATTTCTTAAATATCTCCAGGGATGATAACTCTACCACTTCCCTAGGCACTCTGTTCCAATGTCTAGCCACACTTTCTGTGAAGAAATTCTTCCTCCTATGCAAAATAAACTTCCATTGATACAACTGGAGAAAAGAAAAGAGACTGACATAATCCTATCAGTAACTTCCTTTTGGGTAGTTGTAGAGAGCAATGATGTCTCTCTTCAGCCTCCTTTACTCTGTATTATTCAACTCCAGTTCCTTCAGTTTTTTTCTCATAACTCTTGTTTTCCACTCCCCTTACCAGCATCAGTACTCTTCTCTGAACAAATTCCAGCACCTCAATGTCTTACTTGTAGAGAGGAGCTTAAAACAGAGCGCAGTATTTGAGATGTGACCTTGCCAGTGCCAAGCACAACGGGAAGATCATCTCCCTAGTCCTGCTGGCTACACTATTTCTGATACGAGCCAGAATGCCATTGGCCTTCTTGGCCACCTGAACACAGTGCTGGTCATATTCAGCTGGTGGTTAATCAGCACCTTTGGGTCCTTTTATTCTGTGCAACTCTCCAGCTACTCTTTCTCAAGCCTGTAATACTCAACAGGGTTGTCATGCCCCTAGTGCAGCACAACCATTTAACCTTACCAGTGCCATGTAATTAGACACATTGTATCAATCTAGCCTATCCAGGTTCCACTGTAGATCCTTCGAACAGATCAACTCTTCTGCCCAGCTTGGTGTCACTTGCTGAGTGTACTTACTGAGTGTACACTCAGTTCCCTCTTAAAGATCATTGATAAAAATGCTAACTGACCCCAACGCTGAGCCCCAGAGAATACCATTTGCCATGACTGGCCAGTTGTGTTTAATGATTTGAAAAGATAATGGATATGGCCACCCAGACAGTTTTTAATAATGCAAACTGTATGTCCATCCAAGCCATGAGCAGCAAGGTTCTCTAAGAAAATTATATTGGAAACATTAAATGCTTTGTTAAAGTCCAAGTAAATAAATCCACAGTCTTTCTCTTGACCGCCAAGTGGGTCATAAAAAGAGGCTGGGTTAATCAGTCAGGACATGCTTTTCATGTAACCATGATGACAGATCTGATCAACTGGTTGTCCTAGATATGTCTTCTAATAGAATCAAATATAATCTGCTCCATGGCCTCCACTGGCTTTGAGGGAAGGAACTGCATGTTTGCTAAATATACTGAGGAAATCCTTTTTCTTCATGGAAAATTACATTTTTCCTTTTCAAGTTGTCAGCATCTCCATTTAAAAACTACAGACTGAAAAAAAAAACAAAAACAAACAAACAAAAAAAACAACCACCAAAAACACAGACTTAAACTGATACTGGATGTAGAAGATTCTTTCATCCACATGGTTAATATTTTGGGCATTGTTCCACTTACATCACTGTGTATGTGACAGATAAGAACTCTCATCCCATATAGCTTCCCCAGATTTTTTATT
Source organism: Centrocercus urophasianus (assembly GCF_019232065.1). Taxonomy (NCBI): domain Eukaryota; kingdom Metazoa; phylum Chordata; class Aves; order Galliformes; family Phasianidae; genus Centrocercus; species Centrocercus urophasianus. Next base: position 65,767,933 of record NW_024884364.1, on the reverse strand, counting down.
TTTTTAATTATTTTTTTTTTTTTTTTCCAGAGAGAACAGCTGCCATTGTCACAGTTATAAGTTCTGTGCTTGACGGCACCTTATGTCAGATCCTGGAATAGAATTTTTTTGAGTTTTGTTATTTTTCCTTCATGGCAAAATGGGGCTCTGACTTTAGGATACAGAGCATAGCAACATCATTTGGCTGACAAATGCAATCCCTATGAGAAATTATGGAAATATACAAACCTTGCATCATTTCAGATTTTACATCAGACTTTAATTTAAAATTTCTTACATGTCTGCTCATGTGAATCATCCCTTTTTTGCATCTTAGAGACATCGATTGGTTGTAGGTTTTCCCAGTCTTCCTATACAAACAGATGTAGTGCAATACGTTATGTACTAAGATATGGATAAATGGGTTTTCAAAGTCAAAGTAATTTTAGAAGAATTTGCATCTGGGACATATCTTTTCCTTCTTAAATGATTCACACTAAAAGAAAATACTTTGAACATTCTACAGATAGTCCTATATGAAGTGCTATCTCACAATATCTCATCAGATATTACTCAGTATGAATTATAATATGAAAATAGATGTGTCAGTTGATTTCACATAAAATATCTATTACTGCCAAAAAAGGTTTATTTAAACTAAATTTCCAAGAGATTACAAAGCAATTTTAATTTTTACAATACACATGAGATGGAAACATGGTGGGATCACTCCCATGACTGGAGTGCTGTGATGGATGGCTATAAGCTTTTCAGTATGGATAGGTAAGGAAGCAAGTGTGGTTCTCTGTGGATCTCTGAGAGACTGTTTTGATGTTGCTGAGCTTGGGGTTGGGAATGATAAGGTGGTATGGGTATGGATCAGAAAGAGGGCTAACTAGTCAGACATCCTAGTGGGGATCTGTTATAGACTGCCTAAGCAGGATGAAGAGACAGATGAGGCATTCTGTGAGCAGCTGGCAGAAGTTGTGCAGTTGCCAGCCTTTTTTCTCATGGAGGAATTCAACTTGCCTGATATATACTGGAAATATGATACAAGGCAGAAGAAGCAATCTAGGAGGATTCTAGAGTGTGTAAAAGATAACTGTCCTTCTTGGCCTGTTGTCCACAAATGGAGAAGGACTGGTGGGAGATCGGAAGGTCAAGATCAGGAGCTGTCTTGGATGAAGTGACCATTAAATGGTAAAGTTCTCTATTCTTGGTGAAGTCAGGATGGAGACAGCAAAACTGATACCATGGAATTCCAGAACATGGGTTTTGAGCTGTTGAGGATGCTGGTAGGAAGACTCCCTTGGGGTTCAGTCCTGATGGGTAAATGGGTCCAGGAAGTCTGATCACTTAAGAAGAAGTCTCGAAGGTGCAGGAGCAGGCTATTCTTCTATGCTATAAGATGAGCTGTCAGGGAAGAAGACTGGTGTGGATAAACAGGGAGTTTTTCTGACCTCAGTGCCAGGAAAAGTTATGAAGCAGATCATATTGGGGAAGATCACATGCCATGTGTAGGACAACCAGAGGATCACGCCTAGCCATCATGGGTTTATGAAAAGCAGGTCCTGCTTGACCAACCTGATCTCCTTCTATGATCAAGTGACCCATGTAGTGGATGAGGGAAAGGCTGTTGATGCAGTCTTCTTAAACTTTAGTAAAACTCTCTATCACATAGTATTCTGGAGAACCTGTCAGCCAGTGTCTTGAACTCTTTGCTGAGTAAAGTACTGGCTGGATGGCCAGGCCCAGAGAGTGGTGGTGGATGGAATTAAATCCAGCTGGTGACCAGTTGTGAGTGGTGCCCCCCAGCAGTTTGTATTAGGGCCTGTCCTGTTCAATATCTTTATTGATGTTCTGGATGAAGGGATTAAGTGCACTGTCAGTAAGTTTTCAGATGACACCAGTTTAGGAGGAAATGTTGATCTGCCTGGGAGTAGAATGGCTACACAGAAGTGTCTGGACAGTTTGGATAGCAGGGCTGAGGCCAGAGGGTTGGATGTGAGGAAATACCTCTCTGAAAGGGTGATCAGACACTGGAACAGACAGTTCAGGGAGGTAGTGGAGTCACTGACCCTGGAGGTGTTCAAGAAATTTTCAGCTGTTGTACTGAGGGACATGATTTAATGGGAAAATGTTAGTGATAGATAGATGTTTGAACTAGATGATCTTGGAGGTCTTTTCCAACCTTGGTGATTCTATGATTCTATTATTCTATGAAATTCAGACAAAAGTGACAGATTACAATTTTGAAAACCTCATTATGATAGCCAGAGAGGTCAATGTACACATTGTATCTATATTCTTTGTGAATATCCTAAGTTGATAAATTGTGCGGTTGTGTTTTTTGTTTGTTTGTTTGTTTTTAATTTAAATTTTCTGTACCTGAGAGAATTAGAGATGGGAGAACAAGCTATGCATGACAGATGTTAGTCACATTACTTAATGCATGACTCAAGTGAAAATGCATATTACAATGATATGCATGGTGTTGGATTGAGGAACAGTACAGAGCCGAAAAGCATTAGAGAAGAATTAACTGTTAAAAGAAGGCATGTATTGAAATTTCCTCTGGATGTGGAATTGTTGAGCTTTTGGGTTTTTTTTTTGTTTTGTTTTGTTTTTTTTTTAATCTTGCTGGAATTTACTTCTGTCTTTTTGCCAACTGGCTATTTATGGAAAGGGAACTGAGAGTTTCTTTGTATATATTTCAGAAAGAAGGAAAAGAAGGAAGAATTTTTTTACCAGACAAGTAGAAAATGCCTAAAATGATCAAGAATGAAATTATCTGCATTTTATCTTCTCCTTCAGGTTTATATGATGGAGAGAAGCTGGGGTATTGGAGAAGAGAAAGTTGTAGATCTCCCATTAGTACTACAAAATTCAGTGCACATTTGCAAGATCTTACAGTCCATCTGACTTCATTGCTGCTGCTATTGGGTAAGGTTCAATGTAAAGGCAGATCTTTAAAAAAATGAAATCTTTTCAAGAGGGTCAGAGTTAGCAGAGTTGTCTGAAATGCATAGCAATTGGTTGGATAAGCAATTGGTTGAAAGGCCGCAGACAGAGGGTGGTGGTCAATGGCTCTATGTCCAGGTGGAGGCCGGTAACAAGTGGTGTCCCCCAAGGGTCTGTCTTGGGACCGGTGCTCTTTAACATCTTTATTAATGACATCGATGAGGGAATTGAGTGCACCCTCAGCAAGTTTGCTGACGACACCAAGCTGAGTGGTGCAGTCGATACGGTGAAAGGAAGGGAGGCCATTCAGAGGGACCTCGACAGGCTGGAGGGCTGGGCTCGGGTGAACCTAATGAGGTTCAACACGGCAAAGTGCAAGGTTTTGCATTTGGGCCGGAAGAACCCCAGGCACCCGTACAGGCTGGGAGGAGTGGTCCTTGAGAGCAGCTCGGCAGAGAAGGACCTGGGGGTCCTGATGGACGAGAGACTGAACATGAGCCAGCAGTGCGCTCTGGCAGCTCGAAAGGCAAATGGGATCCTGGGCTCCATCAGGAGAGGGGTGGTCAGCAGGGACAGGGAGGTGATTGTCCCTCTCTACTCGGCTCTTGTGAGGCCCCATCTGGAGTACTGTGTCCTGGTGTGGAGCCCTCAGTACAAGAAAGACATTGAGATTTTGGAAAGGGTCCAGAGGAGGGCAACTAAGATGATCAGGGGGCTGGAGCACCTCCCCTATGAGGACAGGCTGAGGGAGTTGGGCTTGTTCAGCCTGGAGAAGAGAAGGCTGCGGGGTGACCTCATTGCAGCCTATCAATACCTGAAGGGAACCTACACCCACGAGGGGAGTAAACTCTTCAAAAGGGCTGACAACAGCGGCACTAGGGGAAATGGATCGAAGTTGAAGGAGGGAAGATTTAGGTTGGATGTTAGGGGGAAGTTCTATACAAGGAGAGTGGTTAGGCCCTGGAACGGGCTGCCCAGGGAGGTTGTGGATGCCCCGTCCTTGGATGTGTTTAAGGCCAGGTTGGACGGGGTCCTGGGCAACCTGATCTGAATGTGTGTGTTTGGTGGCCCTGTTAGGCAGGGGGGTTGGAACTACATGATCCTTGAGGTCCCTTCCAACCTGGGTGATTCTGTGATTCTGTGATTCTGTGTGAAATGCAGCAGAGGTAAACTGGAAATGTGTAACCTTATCTGCCATAGGCTTATTATTCACGTACTTGTAACATTCAATAACTTCCAAATGAGAATGGGATCAATGAGAGAAAGAGGGGGGATTCATTAACAAGAAAGCCAGAATACAATACCTAAAAACTCAAAGGCAGGAACATATGACCTGGAAAAATAAGAGGCTGCCCAAAGGGTTGTCTTCTTTCTGAGGAATCAGGACTGAAGCAGTGACAATACTACCTGAGAGGATAATAGTCTACTGCTGCTGGTACTGCTATTCCTACACCATAGATCACCCACTGATAATGTGTGATACAGCCAGAAAAATGACCTTATAAGAAGGTATTCAAAAACATGATGCAATACAACTGTTAAGTTGATCATCAGGTCATCCCAGATGCCATAGACAGTGGAAATCGAAAAGACATCTTCAGTCCTTCTAAGAAATGACTTAACAGGGAGAGTTTCTCTACTGACTAGAAATGAAACCTAGGAGCCTATGTTGGATACCTCAGATGAGATCTGATATTTAATATTGGCCTGGATCTCAGAGACTGGCTTGGTAAGGGGAGGGAAAGCGGATCTAACAGAGGACAAGCAACTAGCTCTGAAGCAGGAGATAGGGGAGAGGGATGTGAGAGACTAATAGCAATCATTTATAGTGAGGTAGAAATGAGTTAAGAGAAAATCATAGCCTCTGTTATCTGTGGAAAGGACTAATAATTACTAGGTGAGTTTAATTCATAGAGTTGTGACTGTATTAGGCTGTATTTTCACATCTTCTTGCTTCTCATGCATGTCAGGGACAAAAGACTATAATATTTCTCTAGTTTGATCTCTGATACAATATAGATCAAAGAACTTTGCCCTGATTCCTGCATTGCACTTATAATTTTGGATTGAACGATGACATATCTTGGTTATAGATAGAATAGCTGCTTAATGGTCCATCAGAAAGTAATGAAAAATCACAGTTTATGGCCTCCACTCATCTAGGTAAAAGAAAGACTTTTCTAGTGCCAAGAATGCTCTGATTTTTAGCTCTCAAACTGCTTCAGTAAAAATTTTAACATCACTCTTGTAGTAAAAACTCTCTCAAAATTGCATTTCAGAAACAGAAAATTCAGAAAACAGACTAAGTAATCTTGTGTTGTAATGTTCAGTGCATATATTGCTGTATTTTTCACATGAAACTGGTCTCAAATACATTTTTTATTGAGTCAGCCTAGCACACAAGGTTAGTCGTAAACATGTACATTATTTTGTTACAAATTTTTTGTTACCTGCACGTGGTGCTTTTACAATATAGCCAAACTGTCAAACATTCACTCCTTTTCAACCCGCCGCCATTCTATGATCAGCGCATCACAGCGTTTATATCCATTTGTATCCTAAAAGTAAAACTGGCTCAATATATGAACACAGATCAACCACTGACAATAGAATAGTATATAACACACTTGCAAATTGCCTTATTAATAAAAAAGTGAAGTGCAAAGTAGAGAAGAATGTTTGCCCTTATGCTACTTCTCTCTAACTTGTGAATGTAATTTCACAGGTTTCTTCATAAGCGGAATTATTCTATTATTTTCCATTAGTTATTCAAGGAACTTAATCTGACTGCCCTGTAATGAAGGACCTCTTTTTATCTTTATAGAACCAGAATAATGAGACCATAAAAGTGATGGAATCTTCACTCCTTTTTTCTTATTTGGTAGTTTCACTTCATACTTCTCTCTGACAAAAGAAGGCAGCATTGCTATCCTGAGATTTTTTTCCTTGCGTATGAATACACGTATACTTAAATCAAGGAAAAAAACATTCATATAAATAGGTATAGAAATCAACACTGTTAATTCACCACTCAATTTTAAGACTCTTTTTCTTTCCTCTCCACCCATTATTTCCAGTTGCTCACTGTACAGAAGCCCTGTTGAAATGAAGACATGGTAAAGCTGGATAGTTTACTTAAATTTTGTGGAATAATATGTACTATATTTTTCTGACTCCTTGTCCTTACTAGGGTGCTTTTACTCAAGTGCTATAATGTATCAAGTAAATCATTGCTTGACATTGCTGGGTGATTTGAAAAATGAAGTTTACATGTGAACTACGGAACCTGAGAGGTCTGGGCTCATAGTTAAATGAGGAAAAAGTACTTCAATACTTTTTTCCAGTTGTTTAGTTTGGAAGCAGTCTAGGGCACTAATACAACCTCTCTAACATAATGTGATTAGCTAAATCAAAGGCTTTTGCAGGCTTTAAAAAAACTGAGGCCAATCAGATGGCAGTTATCCACTGCTATTCAGCATTTATGCAGAACCTGATTCTGATAGTGGTTGTGTGTTTTTTTTTTTGTTTTGTTTTGTTTTTTTTTTTAAATAAGTTCTATTTTATTTATGAAACATGCATCTCAAAAATTCCATTAGTAGCTTCTGTAACAGCCTTCCAGAAGCATTTTTGTCATGAGTTAGATAGCAAACTTCAGTCTATCTAGAACTGAAGTTAAATTTATTGTACTTATTGAAGCTAAAAGGAAAAAAAAAAAATTAAAAAAAAAATTGTGAAATTGTCAGCTAAGCTAGCTTTTAAAAATTTGTTTATATTCTTTCTTTTTTATTTATTTATTTATTATTTTTTATTTTTCCTTTTGGTATTGTACCTTTCAGTTGTTCTAAGTAATAGGGAAAAATTTTTGGATAAAAAATCTACAAAAAATATTTTAAACCTACTAATGTTTAAGATTCTAATGAATAATACTAATCAATACCCATTCTCTTAGAAACAATATTTGCAATAATGGAAGGAATAGTGGGAAGTTAGTAGCATGTTAAGAACCATGGTTTTCTCCTCATGGAAATTCCTGCGCCTGCAACCAGTGCTTACATTCAAATTGCTGCCTAAGTAGTTAATGCCATCTAAACATCCAGTTTCCACCATGGCAACGTCTAAACAGGCAGTTTGCTCCATGGCAACTGCTTTTAAGTCTTGCAGTAGCTTTCAACAGGACCAATCCTTAATGGACCTAATGTCCTAACAGAAAAGATAATAAATGTTAAGACTGCAGGGCGAGACAGTGAGACTGGTTATTTATCATTTTCACTTGTCTACTCTTTCCCTGACCCACACTATTGTCTTCTCTATTTTATAGAAATCTCTGGAAAAAAAAAAAAAAAAAAAAAAAAAAAGTAAATAAATGTGATTTGGAAGAAGGAACTAGTGCTAGAGCAGTTTCAGCTGAGTTTCTAAGCTAGATTAATCAGCAATAATGATTAATGCCATTAAAAATTCATTAATTTTTTTTTTCCACTAGTAACTCTTTAGACATACTGAGAGACAGCCTGCTTACAACAAATTCTATACTAAAATTAAGTAACATATCTGAGCCTATATCAGCAATGTTCATACCCAGTGATATTACTGTTCTTGGTTTCTGCTTATTTTTGTAGGCCATCAGATCAACAAATGCAAAAAGAAAAATTGTGCAAAGAATTTATACTGCCCCAGTTCCCCTTGCCTTTTAGTTGAATGCACGAAGAATTAAAACACAATAATTCGTAGGAAAAAGTTTTCATGTTTTCATACAACTTGGAGGAATTGATGGCTTTACATTCATCATAAACACATCTCCAAATATGATATTCCACTGTAGCAGCTACGGTAGCAGCTAATAAAAAAATGTGTCTAAACTGAAATCATACCTTTAAAAGTATTTCAAATAGGGGCCCAAAAATTCTTGGTTTTCATCTGCAAAGAAATAGCAGGAAACAACACTTGTATAAATACATATACTGGCTTATGGGTTCTTCTATGTGACTGCAATTTTAGAAGAGGCTTTTTTTTTTTTTTTTTTTTTTTTTTTTTTTTTTTTTTTCTGTGGAGATTCTAATTTTAAAATTACCTACTCCTTGAATATGGGAGCCAGAGAAGGACAGGCTTCACAGAGCAAAGGAACTGACTTGGTAAAGCCTGTTTGTGCTACTGCTCCTGCTGTTACGACGTATGTTCAAAAACATACTGCATCAAGCCCTACTTATGTTGATGCCAACACAGATTTCTGAGAGAGCTGTTAAAGACTACATTCTGAGCATTTGTTCATATTTATGAAGAGCATTTTTTGAATTAGCTTTCCTGGGCTTTGTAAACAACAGCAATAAAAAACCCCATCACATAAAGTCGGAAATATTGCAAGTAGCTCCTCCTCTACCGTAACAGCCGCTTACAAATGGACAATTGGTGTCCACTGGAGTCAACATCAGATACAAAAAGTTATTATACATCCTGTCCATAGAACAGCAAATTCTGATTCTGACAAGGAGATGTTTAATCAAAGTTAATATACATTGGTAAAAAAATAACACTGAATGTAGCAGCATCTCTTTACAAATTATATAGAACTTAATGTTAAACTTTAAATTGTCTGGCGGAATTAACCAGCATTAATATTGTTCACTTCTATAAAAATAGATTCAACATTTATCAAAGAACAATACTGCAATAAATATCGTTTTAGGATCTGTCTCGCTCCAATTTATAGGAGGGAGAGGAGGTTCTTTTATTATCGATATACCCGGCGTGAGATTAAGAAGCAACGGTTCAAATGTTGGTCCAACCAGTTTATTACAAATGTTAATCAGGGGAATTGGGGAAGGGGAGAACGGACACTATTATGAATTAGGGTAATGGGGGAAGGGAAGGAGGGCGATAGAAAAGATAGAAAAGAAGGAGCAAGGAGTCTTTATAGGAAGCAAGAGGGACATAGTCACCACCATGGATCCAGCGTGGTTCGTAGTTCCGTCTTTGATCCTCAGTAGCGGTGGGTCGTCAGGCATTGTTGTCCTGTTGCCAACGACGACAACAACCATGGTGATGATGGCCCTTTTTCAATGCTTCAAAGTGGTTGAGTCAGCTATTTTTGGAGTGACAGCTCAAATCCAAAGTGGTCGAATCAGCTCTCCTTTGAGTGACAGATCAAACCCAAGGTGGTTGAGTCAGTTCTCCTTGCGGTGGCAGTTTCTGGCTCTGGGATCTCAGCAGGAACCTCCTTTGTTCTTATCTTTCTGGCCTTGCCAGCAGATAAGAGGAAGCAGGGAGGCACCAACTAGCATCTTGCCTCTGCAAGATACAATGGTATCATCCCCCAGCCTTCCATTCTTAGCTGGAGCGGTTTGGCCACAGGCCAGATCTTCCGCCAGTGAACACTCCTGAGCACTCTCTTCCACTCTTCTACAGAGCAAGCAGCTCTGGGGGAAGGGGCTTGCAAATGTTCCCAAAGCGATATCGATTGTCACACAGTTAGCACCCATCAGTTGCCTCCTTGACAAGTCACTCCGAGTCTTATCACAAGAAAAACCTCAGGAAGCAAGCTTTGAGCCAAAAAAAAACTAAGAAGGATTCTCACAGGATCATAGAATGTCTTGGGTTGGAAGGGACCTCAAAGTTCCTCTAGTACCAACCTCCTGTCATGGGTAGGGTTGCTAGCCACCAGATCAAACTGCCCAGGAACCCTCCAAGATTGGCCTTGAATGCCTCCACTGATGGAGCACCCACAATTTCTCGGGGAAGTGAGCCAATGCCTCACCACCTTCTGAATGAAGAATTTCTTTCATTTTAAAGTAGGAATGAATCTCAGATTCTAAAGTTAAATTTATTGTTGCAGTCTGAAATACAAAAATCAATAAATATCAAATCCCTTTAAACATAAATTATTTGCAGGGGTCAAAAAGTTATCATATGAGTACGATAAGATTCTTTGGCATTTTTTGACAGAATCATCCACAAATTTGTTGGGTCCAGGTTGTGCCAGTGAGGTATATGACTAGATTGTGAATTTTAGAGCTGTGTCTGGAAACAATGCTGAACAACTTTCTCCAAAGAAAACCAAAAGATTAGTAATGTATTTAATATTATTATTAATTTTGCATGAGCTTTTGGACATTTTCCTTTTTATTTTCTTAAATAGTGAATTGTGCTAAGTATTTCTAGATACAATTCAGTACTTAAACTAATAAGTTATTTCTGTTAAAATCTGCCTGGTCTTCCTCCCCGAAACAGGAGAGAATACCCTCTTTGTATCTTGCCAGTTTTTAAGCATTTCAAAGAAATATGTCCCCACTTGTGATTTCAGCAACCTCAGAGAAAAGTACATAATTTTCTCTTGTAGATTTCTGTTTAGAATGCTTAAATGCAGAAGAATTTACATGAATTATTTTTAGATAGTTTAACTTAAGAGTATTAAATCTATACATCATTGAGATTATTCATCTAGTCAAAAATTCTGATGCTTCTTATTTTACAGTAACTGCCACAATCATTTCAGAACCATAAAATCATGTACTTCCTGATTATCTGGAAATTGAATTAATTGTGGCTAGTTTGAAAAGTGAGGGAAGGAAAGAAATTCTAACTTTTATGTAATAAATCTATCCTTGTCATCAGTCAGTAAGAAAACTTGATTTTTACTAAGAAAGTTTGATACAGTGGTCCTTAGTACTTGATAGGAAAGGGACAGATCTTTTCCTACAAAAAGAACTCTATTAGTAAGTTAATAATGTATGTGCCTGTGCTAACTAAATAGCATCTTACTATTACTGTGGATCTGCCATTTCACTGCCACGTGAACATCAGCTTGTAAATGTAAGAAGTGGCAACACATTGACGTTATTCTGGAGATAATTATGCTGAATTACTCTCAAATAAAGTATAACATTATCAGTAGGAAATACTTCTTATCTGTAATAAACATTTCTTTGAATGACATCTTAGTAAGACAGTGTCTGCAAACATAACATATTTTAATGAATTCTATAGTATGTAAAACAAAACCTAAGCAGTCATAGAACTTAATGGTAGATTTGCACAAACCTGCTCCCAGTTTACTACTGGGATTTAATGTTTAACTTTAGTTGTGATGTTGTAATAGAGATATTAATCTTCATTACCAGTGTGGTGTTAACTCAATTTTTAAAGCCAGAGACTTGCGTCTTTTTGTGAATTAGTTTTGGAGTATCTGGTGGTATTTTTGGTTCTGCTCCATGTACATTTGCATATGGATTGATAAGGAAGAAACTAAATGTTACTATAAATCCATAGAATTTACATATTTCCATGGAAATTTTAATTTGTGTTTTGCAAATTCTTTATATGGAATCCAGATACTACTTGGAACAAAACCATAATATTTACAGAGTAAAAGACTAAATAAGTTTCTTGCCTACAAGATGGAAAAGAAATCTTTGTTTTGACGCCATTTTCCTTTTGTTACTACTAATACTACACATCCCTTTACTACTTAGAAAGAGTTCAGTAGAAAAGAAACGCCCCAAAATTAGATATGATTTGAATTATACAATTATTTTTTCAGTGTTCAACATAAACATGTATAATTCATTGTTCTGAAGCACTAGAGAAAAGGGTGACTTTTAGCTTCTGAGAAAATAAATTTCTCGTACATATTTTTAATTTGCTTTCTCTGTTCTATCTACTTACATTAAATTATGAAGGTATTTTTTTAAAAATTGTACATTTCCATATTATATAGGCATTATCTCTATTGCACAATGGTTTGCAAGGTGAATAAAAACTCACAAGCATGTTTATGCAGAGACAATACTGGAAACAAAAAATTAGATATGTATCATGCAGCTGGTCACACAAGTAAATACATTTACATAAAACATTCATCAAAATTTTTGAGTGTTAAGTATATCTGTTAAAATTTGATAGAAAAGAGACAATATATTTTCTGTTTTGAATCATTAGCCTAACTTTAGAAAGGAGAAAGAAACAGATTAAATGGTAACTGGAATAACATTTCAAAAGGTATCAGATAAGAAAGGGAAATTTATTTTCTGTTGTGGTCCTTCTATAATAGCAGTTGTATGGAATTACTAAATGTAGAATGCTAAATGTCATGATAAATTCCTACTATGAAAAATACTGCTAACTAGAAGTCAGACAGTGTATTTATTCTGTAGCAGTAGCTATATGTTGTATGTAGCCTCTACTAGAAGAACTGGTATTAGTTTCGCTAGAAAAAAGTGCCACTCAGATGTGTCACTAAGTAGGGCTCTGAAGGTAAGAACCTGCAGATAACCATTTAAAATACTGAGCAACTAAAATCCATCAGCAAAAGAAATAAGAATGCAAAGATGTTTACAACCCCAAAATAATAAATTAGTTGAATTACACCAAAGAGGAACTCTAGTCATAGATTGGGATTATAGTGGCTAATGTCCATTCTAAATTCCACATGTGGAATGTACGTTGAAGATGTCATATTTTCCAAACAGCTTCTATGGTGTTCCTGGGGATCTAGCTCCAAGGCAGACTTACTTGGAGAATGAGCTGGAGTCTAGTTCAGTTAAAGACCAGTATATTTAGAGTCCAGTAACAAGCAGTGTACTCTGAGTCAGTAAAGGGTCCAGTCTGAATGATTGGCCTGCTCGTCTCATCAGCAAGTCTGTAGATGACATAAAATTGTGGCTTATACCCCAGAGAGACATCAGCTGGCTGGAGAAATGTTCTGTCAGGAACATCATGAAGTTCATCAAAGAGAGATGCAAAGTTCTGTATCTGGAGAGGAGCAAGCTGATGCAAAAATCATTGGAAAAAAAGGACATGCGAATCCTGGTGGACACTAAATTGTACCCTTGCAACAAAGAAGGATAATGGTGTACCTTGCAACATTAGGCAGAGTATTGCCAGAAGATCATGGAAAGTGATGCTTCACCTCTACTCAGCACTTTTGGGTCCACATCTGGAGTACTGCGTCCAGTTCAGAGCCTCCCAGTATATTGGAGACATGAACATACTGGAGGGATTCCAGTGTAAGGTCACAAAGATAGTGGAAAGAGTGGGTTGTTTTTCCTATCAGCAAAATCTGAGAGAACTTTAAGTGTTCAACCTGCAGGAGAGAAGACTTAGAAGGATCTCATCAGTGAGGACGCAGAGAGGACACAGCCAGGCTCTTCAGTTACTCAGTTACCCTTGTTTACAGAAATATTAATCAAACCTCAAACTTGTTTATAAGAAGTTTGAACTTAACAAACTGTCATTTTATAACCTATCCTGCTTGCTAGAGTGCTTTGTATATGCTCCATGAGAGAACTGAGTATCTTTAAGTTATTTTTTTAAAACTTCGCCAAATGAAGACAAAAAGGCAGGGAGATAGAAATTCAGAAAAGATATAACTGATGCAAAGAGAAGTCTCAGCAGACAGAAAAGGTTCAGGCATCTGAGGACAGCAGACAAGAAACTACTGCATCAGTGTCAGGTGGCAAGAAACAAGATAGATCTGCAACTGAACAGTACCAACTTTCAAAGCAATTTGTGTTCCTAGCATCTCTTTTACAAGCAGATATTTCTCTTGCAGGTGATTCAAATGCAATTTTGAGTATTTTCATGGGGACACAATGGATGGTTGAATCTAAATTTTATGGCTGGTCTCCCAAGGAAGGAGAAGTGCCAGAGGTAAGATGCTGTCAATGTTTCAGAAAGATGAGGATTGCACTTTCCAGTTTGATTCCTGAGTGCTTGGTGAAGTGTAGCAGAATCATAACACTTAGCACAGATCAGGTCACTGAGTGGAGAAGGGCAAGATCTGTCTGTAATAGGCAGCTGTTCAGAATGTGCAATTTATTCCTTTATAAATGCTACAGAAAATTCAGTAAGGGTGGTGTTTCTATATTTCTTTGCATGCAAACTAAAGCAGGGAAGGCTAGACACAGTATCTTAAATTTAAAGAAATAAAGTTGGGTCCTGCAATATACAATACTTTCAACTATAGAATAGCATGGTATTGTATTTGCCAACAAAATTGTCCTTGAGGGCAGAAAAATATTGAAGGGGTTGCAATGGGAAAGTTTGCTCAGCCTTGGGCAAAAGAAGAAGGAAAAAATTAAACCTCAGGATCAACTAATCAGTGAACCTGGAAATAAGATGTGATATGAAGGACCTGAAGGGAAAAAAATTTTTCCTCCATTTGGAAGCACAGACAGTTTAGAACTCCTCCTTTACTGATGCTTATAGAGTAAATTATTATGAACACTGACTGGGTTGTACCTAGCTACTCACTGTCATTCCTGGTTTGCAAATTACTGTACTTTTTAACCTCTGCTACATATTCTTTCCCCTCTATAGACAGAAGGTTGCAACTGCTGCCAGTCTGTGAGCATAAAACACTGTCTTCGTGGTGTGGCTATAAGTGAAAAGAGTGTGCATGATGACAATGATACATTATAATTGCTATACATTCATCCATTTATTATTATGTGTTTTTCTGTGTAGGTTCAAGGGACTAACTGAAGTGCAAACAGTGTGTTGCATGGGATGGGCAATATCATAACGCTGCTCTGCATGCAGCTGGTCTAAACTCAATCACTTCTAAATTTTGCCTCAGTGGAGTGAGGTCTCCAGTTTCACTATTATGAGATGTTAACATAAAACGTTTAACGTTGAAAAGACAGAGAACATGTTCAAGAGCTTAGAACTGGGTTAAAAAAAAATACTTAAGGAAAAAAAGAGAGAGAAATTGAAGATACTGATTTCAGTTTCAGGTGAGACAGATGCACATGTATATTGCTTGAGAAGAAAGGATTCCTTGTTTTTACCAAGAAACAATCAAATGAACTCCAAAAGGTGAGAGATACAGGACTTGTGTTCCCCTGGAAGTATTGCAGTACTGACAAATATCTGGGATGCTGCACTATCTGACTGACCTGTGGATGTAGACTAACACTGTAGAGGGAAGAGTTTTAATGCCACAGAGATCATAGCATGTGTCATAAATGCTTCTATGCCCTGAAGACAGGATATAAAGCAATAATGGAATATAAAATGGCAGAAGAATATGGGATAATCATTACTAAAGATTGCTGTCTTATGACCAACAGATAGACCAGCTGTAACTCATCACAGGACAACTGCAGAGACAAATTGCTAGTAAGGAATTTCAACTACACAGGCTTTTGACTATTCAGACAGCAGGAGTATCACTGAAAACTTTCACTAGCCTCTAATTGCACACAAGAAGCTTATAATGTCATCTTGTTTTAGATTATGTGAGAATGGTTCATTAGTGTGAAAAGATTTCATTCAAGTGGACATTTCAGAAGTAGTTTTCTATGTTCTAGTGGCCAGTAACTTACAGATCACTACACTCAGACTCTTCTGTTCAGATGTTTTTCAAATGGTTTTTGTAGAAATTTCAGTCTTTCCATGTCTAAATTGGTACATTACGTACAGTACATTACTGTAGATACTATGAGAGATAGGATTAGAACATGCTTCAAGTTGAGACAAACACTCACTGCACTTCCTCTAGTGATAGGGTGAGGTGATAGAGGTATTTAGATGTATGGATGTGGTCCTTAGGGACACAGGTTAATGGTGGACTTTGGCAGCGCTCTGTTACTGGTTGGACTTGGTGATCTCGATGTCTTATTAAACATTATTAAACCTAAATGATTCTATTCATAATTAATACTTTTGAGGGAGTACATCCACGTTGGAACAGGGCAGAGGACAAAGTTATTTCTGTTGATGTCTCTTTGCCTTGTCCCTGGTGAGTCAGTGTTTCTTCTGTGTTAGCACTGGAGTTTAACAGACTGAAACAACAGATAAATAAAATCTACTGTTCCTTTAAATTCTTTTCTAAAATAGTATTCAGAATTTGAATCCTTGGTGACTTGTTTCTCTGTGTCTAAGTGACTGACATGGTGACCAGTACTAGATAATAGTTGTGCTGCTTACAGCTTAAAACTTAACATTTCTAACAGCTGCTAAACTGTATTATCTGTATAATCAAAGAAATACTGAAAACTCCATGGACAGTAGCAACACAGTTTTCACTGCATAATAAAGTTAATCTAGGCCTGGCCGTGGTTTTTGTCAGAAGAGTTTGTTCAGTTGTTAAGGGAAAATTTTTTGCGAAGTTAATTTGATTAAAGTGACTGTCATTAATACTGTAAACTCCTGCTGTGGATATCTATCATTTTTAAGGGATGAAAGAATGTAAAGTCTGCTGCAAAGGTTCTTTCTCTTTTCTGACACAAGTGTGAAAGATATGTGACATTTATCAGTAGGCTAAAGAGAAAAATCTCTGTAAGTGCACATGAAGTTTTCTAGTTTTTTCTAAATCTCTGAATGACTTTCATACCATGTTTTAAAAAAGCTATTTTTGTCTCTTCTGTGACATGAATGTAAGGCAAAATTGCCCCTGGGATGGTTACAATGATTTCTGGCCATATAGATGAAGATGACTCCAAATTCTCTGTCTTTTTCACATATATGTAGTTGTTCTGAAAGTAATGCCTCCTATTTTTTTTTTTTTCCATGGAAACTACAACAGGTCATGGAATCATAAAATGACTTATATTGTAAAGAACCTTGAAGATTGTCTAGTTCTAGCTTCCCTGCTGTGGACAGAGTGGCCAGCACTAGATCAGGCTACTCAGCTTGTCCTTCCAGCTTGTCCTTGAATACCTTCAGGAATGGGGCATCCTCAAGTTCTGTAGGCAATATGTTCCTGTGCCTCACCACCTTCTCAGCAAAGGATTTCCTCTCTAACATCTAACATAAATCCCCTTTCTCTTAATTTAAAACCATTCCCCTTTGTCCTACCACTATTAGACTGTGTAGAAAGTCAATCACTCTCCAGGTTTTAAGCTCCCTTCAACTACTGGAAGGCCGCAATGAAGTCCTCCTAAAGCCTTCTCTTCTTTATGCTAAGCAAGCCCTGCTCTCTTGACCTTTATTCTTAAGGGCACTCCAACCCTCCAATTATCTTTGTGGCCTTCTTCTAGACCTGCTCCAACGTCTTTATGTCTTTCTTGTTCTCAGGGTCCCAGGCCTGGATAGAGTACTACAGATGGGGAGTAGAGTACTACAGTTAAGGGCAGAGTAGAGGGGAACAACCACCTCCCTCACCCTGCTGGCCACCCCTCTTTTGATGCAGCCCAGGATAGTGTTGACCCCAGAGGGCTGCGAGAACATACTGATGGCTCATGTCCTTCTTTTCATGCACCAAAACCCTCAAGTTCTTTTCTGCAGGGTGACTCTCAATAAGTCCAGGTAGATTACATCAGTTTCCATTCCTTTGTCCACTGATATCATCACTTCATAATAGAAGGCCAGCAGATTGGTCAGACACAATCTGCCTTCGGTGAAGCTGTGCTGGCTGGCTGTCTTGAATCACCTCCTTATCTCTCATGTGTCTCTCATTGCATCTTCCGGGAGAATCTATTCCATGATCTTTCAACGTACAGACATGAGGCTCTGGCACTGGCCTATACTTCCAAATGTCTTTATCTCTTTCTTAAAAGTGAAAGTGATGTTTCAGTTTTGGCAGTTACTGGGGACTTCATCTGGTAGACAGACATGACTTTTTAAATATGATAGAGAGCTCTACAAACACATCAACCACTTCCTTCAGAATCCCGGGATGCATGTCATCTAGCCTCATAGACTTATATACATTGAGCCTCATAAGGAGATCTCAGAATTGGTCTGGTTGTACACTGGGAGGGATTTTTCTTCCTTGATACCACTTAGAGGCTTAGGGATAGGAGAGGCATGGGAAACCTGACTGCCAGATACGAAGCGCACAATATTACTATTGTATAGAATATATTCACAGCTACAAAAAGTGATTTTTCAATATAGTCATCAAAATTAGGTATGCATTTTCAGCAGAGATGCATCGCTTGTAAAAATCTGCACCTGAGGAGGTGACCCATTGTCATTGTTGACGTGCACTGCTGAAATGCCCCACCCACTGCCTCATTGTACTCACAGCCTCTGTTTGGTCTTCAAGAAAGATTCAATGTATGTCAATGGGTGCAATTTTTTTCCTCAAGAAGGCACTCAATAACACACCTTTGCTTCACAAACGCTTCCATGTCAGACACCATTTTGTTTGACTGCCCCTGTTTTGGAGGCATGGGAACAAAATTTCATGGAAGTGAATACTTGGTGGGAAGGTTCAATTTCTGCTGGCATACCACTAACATCTGCCTCTGATGTCATAGGACAACATAATAAAACAAGAACAGCTCCAATTGGTGTAAGATGCCCCTCGTATTCTATTTAAAGGTCTGAAAACTTTTTATGTGGAAAAACTAAATAGGAAGAACAGTATTATTGATTTTGAGCTTTATCAAGGAGGTCCAGCCTTCAGCTGCAGTCTGACTGGAAGAATGGTTTCACAGCCCGTTTAAAGTTTGCACAGCATTTCTCACTGTCAGATGGGCTAGGTTTCCCAGGAGAATAACAGAAAAAAATGTTGCCAGAACATGCTGGAGTACTTTGTTTTCTCTTTATTAGCATTTTTGCCCTTTTGTTGCAAGCCAGTTTCTTATTTCTCCAAAGTATGTTCTGAGGAATCTTTCTTTCAGTACTAAGTCCTTCACTCAGAAAGAAGACTTTGCTTGCTTACACAATGGTTATCTCCAATCCTGTGTTTATCATGTAATTGCCCAAATTTTTATATTCACTTATATATAAGCCATGCCCTATGAGACTTGTCATATTACTGACACTTTTGTAATACACTTTGGTTTAAACATTCTGTTGCTTATGTTGTGGTAGGTCTCATAGAAAGGAATATAGACTTTCTTAACCTGTATTTGGATAGGAAACCAGTAAAACCATGGTATTACAGTTAAGAAAATAGCTCATCAGGTAGGAGAAGACACTGATATGAAGCACATCACTGTTTCTTCAAGTTTAGGTATTTAGTTCTGCGTGCCACTGGATCTTGTCATACAGACACGTAAGCTGTGCCATGCATATATGTGTACTAAACCACCTGATCTTTGTTTACCTGGCTCTGCATTGAATCATAGAGTATCTTTCTCCTACTATCTTCTTGCACCACCACATGGGTGATGCACATCTTATTCACCCCTTCACATGGGAACCAGGGAATGTTTCTGTAAACTGAATAGTGTATAATGCATCTCCTGACTTTTGCTTAATGGCATTGATATTTATACCTCTAGAAATTCATCTATGCTACCTGTCCAAGTCTGTCTGAACTTAGGTCTGTTAACAACAATCCACATACTGATCTTGGTGTTTCCTCATTCTACTCTTAGAATAGTTTTTTCTTTGCAGTTTCATGACTTGTCTTAAAAACAAACAAAAACCAACAAATGAACAAAGAAACAGCCAACATTAAATTTCCCTCTATTAGCCTTTAATATACATATTTTAAAGACAATAATAATACAAAATCTCACGCTGATTTTCTGTTCACTTTCTATAAAATTCATGGACTATGAAAAAGAAGTTAACTCTTGCTAATTTTGTCAAATGATGTTTCTGTATTCAATTCCTGTTGAAAAGATCTTTTCTGACAGAAGGATAATTTCTGGATTGACATAGAGCTGGGATTTTTGTTTTCAAAAGAAGATTATAACATGACCTAAAGAAAGCCATTTCCCTGGCAGTACTGAATACTGATTGGAGTAGAGATAAATGTGTGAATATATTTACATACAGGTAATCCAAGCTTTTGTCAGCAAAAGCTGCCAAGACTTACAATAAATCCTAGGAAAAATCTATTAAAATTATGAGGTTATTTTTGCCTTACTTTCACTCTCCCATTCATTTATGCATTCCCACGTTTGTGAAAATTTTTCAAATCAATGTGCTGACTTTTTCTTAAAGTTATTAATCTCAGTGCTTTGGTTCAGTGCGTTTCAAATATAATTGAAATACAGTCCAAAAGCAAAACTGAAATATTTTACTTTTCAAAGTTTCAATTCACTTATAGCATATTTTTATTACATCCTTTGTGCTAGTCTACTTTGTCATTTCCTTTCATTCAAGGTTCAAAATAAATGTGATGAAAAGGAAAAACAATGCTGCATTGACATTCGAGAAGGTTCCTTTCAACAGTTTTCTTGTGAGTGGCTGATAAAAATATGTGAATTACAGAGGGACCAATAGGGACTTGATGAAGGGACTCTGAGACTGAAAGTTCGCCTGCTATTTCAACCGTATCAGCTGGTTTAATAAAAGATATTACTTCTTCCTACCAACCGTACCTCCCTAGAGTTAAAACTATATAGAAGTTTCTATTTTAACATTCTCTCGGCACTCATTTATTGGGTGTTCCTGTGGACTTGCTTTCACTGAAAGTCATGTCAATTACTGCACTCAGGGTACTCCAGGCAGCCTTGTGGTCTGGAATTCAAATGCTTACTCTGGCCAGGCTTAAGCTACTCACATGTAGGCTTTTCCCATGTTGGTTCAGCCCTGAAGCTTATTGCAATTGTGAGTCTTTAAGCCTCCTGCAGGCATATTTTTTTCTTCTTTCCTTTGCCCTTCTGCCCCTTCTAAGCTGCTATACATTTCTGTCTCTTTTGGGTTGATGAGTTGTTTGCTCAGCAGCTTCTTGTAATACCTCGTTTTCACTTTGTCTGAAACTTACTTTCCGTGAGAAGCCCAAGGTTCACCTGTGAATACCAATCTCTGAATGCTGACATTGATGTATGTCATTTTGGATATATTTTATAAGGCTCTTCTTCTTCTTCTTCTTCTTTTTTTTAAACAAGATTTTTTCCTTTATAAAGACAAGTCAATAACTAAAAGGGATGAATACTGGAATTTTTAGACATATTTCCATGAAACAGAAGTCTGAATACAGGTGCTTGAAGATGAAAGAAGGATGACATTTGGGAAGAAAAAGAAAAGAAAAATCAAGATTAAAAATGCCATTGCTGAATCTGACATCACTTGCAAATTGAATCCTGGGCACATGTGAATTTATAAGATCCGATGAGACCTGACAGACTTTCACCAATAGCAGAATATACATGTACTGCTGTTAGTGTTGCTGCAGAATTTGCTACCTTGGTTGGAGAACCTAGGTTCTTTTCAAAAAGACTGCAGGAGAAATAAATGACCTATGCTTCCCAGGTTAACCATGACAACGGAAGTCTTTCTGCCCTTCTGTCTGCTAAAATATAATTTTTCCTGGATCAATGGCACTTGTAAAAAGCTCAAAAGTTTGTATCAGTAGATCATTTTGTTTTGGAGAAAATTTCTTTCTTTCCTTAGCTTTTATTAACAATTTAAGTTAACGAATGTATTTAACCATTGCATTTGCCCATGTGAACTATACTGCATATACAGAATAATAGTGGATGCAGTGCTTTTGAAGAAAGGGGTTTCAGAGTGGTCTCATCCAAGGCATTTGCTCTTCTCAGTATCTGGGAGTCCCAACAGTGCCAGGGGTTTTCTCCTTCATCACCATGGTACCCTTTCCTGCCTTGATCCTGAAGATTTTTTTTTTAAAGCCCTTTTCAGGAGATCAGAAGTCCAGGACATTTCCTGTTCAGTAGGTATTCTTGTTTTTGACTGACAAAATTGCTGTGTAACACCGGCCAGCACCCCTTCAGAAATGATCACAGAGATTCTCGAATAATCAGTAACATAGGTCTCATTTTCCTATATCTTCAGAGTTCAGTGTGAATGCTACTAAAAATTAACTCTCAAAGCCTCTTAGCTCTCAAGATAGAGACCTTTCTTCACCCTCGACATCAAACTGCAGTTTTAAGAATCAAGATCTGACAAGCACAATGACCCAAATTTTCCATATATATAATGGAAACAAAGAGGTACTTTCTCTGAATGCTGAATATTTTGCTGCAGTGAGTATGACATGACTGTAGAGTCACTATTTTTCTTGTTTAAATATTTTAGCATGTAAAGTATGGTGGAACAATCTGGGCTCGAGTGGATAAAAAACATATTTGTTGCAAATTTGTTCACTATGAATTTAATTAAAAAACGAAAGAAATAGGAAGCAAACAACAAAGCCTTCCTGACAAACCATGCTCTTATCTGCAGAATTAAAGTACCATAAATAAAATGCATGAAAATATATTTGTGTATGTGAAAATGTTCAGTGGATAATGCTGTTGAATGAAGTACAATATCTTATAGAAGAAACGGAAGATATACAATTGTTCTGCATTCTGAATGTTTAAAAGATATTTAACTAGGTGAGCATTTTTCACAGAATTCTGTTTCAACATAATAAAAACATATTTAAATGTATTTTTGAAGCTCTTCAGGGCAAGTTTGGAATTCTTCAAGCATTACGGTATGTGTTTCTAAATAAAGCTTGGAAAACATTTTACCTTCCATGAGGGAACTGTTCAATGACTACACATAGATTTAACATTTAGAGGTTTAACAAAAGCAAGTGGAGAGTCTTGTATCTAGGAAGGAATAATTGCATGCACCGTTACAGGGTGGGGGATGATCCGCTGGAGAGGAGCTCTGCAGAGGGGGACCTGGGTGTCCTGGTGGATGACAGGTTGGCCATGAGCCAGCAGTGTGCCCTTGTGGCCAAGAGGGCCAATGGCATCCTGGGGTGCATTAAAAAGAGCATGGCCAGCAGGTCGAGGGAGGTGATCCTCCCCCTCTACTCTGCCCTGGTGAGGCCTCATCTGGAGTACTGTGTCCAGTTTCAGATTTTGGAAAAGGGTCCAGAGGAGGGCAACTAAGATGATCAGGGGGCTGGAGCACCTCCCCTATGAGGACAGGCTGAGGGAGTTGGGCTTGTTCAGCCTGGAGAAGAGAAGGCTGCGGGGTGACCTCATTGCAGCCTATCAATACCTGAAGGGAACCTACACCCAGGAGGGGAGTAAACTCTTCAAAAGGGCTGACAACAGCGGCACTAGGGGAAATGGATCCAAGTTGAGGGAGGGAAGATTTAGGTTGGATGTTAGGGGGAAGTTCTTTACAAGGAGAGTGGTTAGGCCCTGGAACGGGCTGCCCAGGGAGGTTGTGGATGCCCCGTCCTTGGATGTGTTCAAGGCCAGGTTGGACGGGGTCCTGGGCAACCTGATCTAAATGTGTGTGTTTGGTGGCCCTGCTAGGCAGGGGGGTTGGAACTACATGATCCTTGAGGTCCCTTCCAACCTGGGTGATTCTGTGATTCTGTGATTCTGTCCAGTTCTGGGCTCCCCAGTACAAAAAAGACAGGGATCTCTTGGAAAGAGTCCAGCAGAGGGCCATAAAGATGGTGAAGGGCCTGGTGCATCTCCCCTGTGCAGAAAGGCTAAGTACACTGTGATTCTGTGATAGAGGCTTCCTCAAATTTTCTAAATCTGTACATATTTATGTGTCTTGTGCAAGTGGAGAAGTATAGCAGCAAGGCCTCAGGAGTCTATGTTCAAAATACTCTGTGTTAAATACGTGTGTTGTGCCTTTGGACACAAAATGAACTAGGAAACTCAAGAGTTCCACTATGGCCATTACTTTTTCCTCAAAGATTGAAGTCTTGGGAATGGCTGTATCTTACAAATTAACAACCTTTCCCCTCTTTGTGGCACTTTAAGCACACACCATTACCTCACCCTTACTTTTTTGTAAGTGTAATTTAAAACATCTATAAAATATTGAAAGAAAGAGGATGAAAAAAATCATTAAACAAAGGCAATACATACATCTTATAGTGAGTAACCTGAATCAATTTATAGAATATACATCTTGCTTATGGCAATTACTTACCTTTTTGATGCTTTTACTGCATTACAACTACTTAAAGGAAAATTTGAGTCTTAGGAAATGAATATAAATTTTTATTTTGTGGAGGTAGGAGGGAAAAGTTGTGTTATTTGAGGCTCTCTTATGATTTAATATGTGCGTTTCTACATATCTTCTGTAGTTTATTTTATGGAGCAAAAGAAAGAGTATTTTGTTTTGTTTTGTTTTATTCTTGTGATGAATTAATTGGTTACAAAATGTTAAGAAAACATATCCTAGGAGATACGAATACTCAGTGCGGTACAAGCAATAGTTTGTCCTAGAGAGAAGGACTCAAGACTATGTTGCAGAGAGCTTGGTAATAGGATCAGGAGCTTTTCACCTTAAGGTCACCCTTTCCAATCTAACCCCAGGCAAAAAATAACTGAAAATTGTTACCATCTGATATGGTTGTTCATTTCTTGATAGTAACATTACAAAGCAGGGCTGACTGCATTATAAATTTTCCATGATAAATGACATTTACGGGCATCCTTGTTGTCAGCATCTGACAACTGAGGCTGGGAAATTGAGGAGGTGGCCTGCAAAGGAGACCAGCCTTTATTTGAAGGCATACTCTTTGAACAAAACTAAGGCATGCTAGGATATAAGGACTACTGTGGGATTACATTGAGTAGTAATCTATGTTATCTGTACCCTAATTCAATTAGCAAGTAAAGGCATTCAGACTCCATGCCTTTAACTGCAGCATTTTTTAGCAGTGAAAGATAAAACTACAAAATATAATGATTGAAAGTCATGCAATTTGATTAGCAGCTTATTTCTGGCTGTTTTTTCATACGTTGTCAATAACGTAATGCAAAGGTTATGCTGTTCAATGTTAACAGTGTTTCATACTGCAAAAAAAGGTAACAAAATAAATCTGAATAAAATGTACTGTGGTATATAGAAAGCTATAATTTCAAAAGAATGCAATATTCCTCCAGCTCCCCTCCTCCCCCCACCTGGATTATTTGAAGTAGTATGGGAAAATCAATATTTAATCTTTCCAGTATACTGAAGGAAGAATTGAATATATAGTTCAAGCTGATAAAATGTTAAAATGAATATACACATAGTGCAGTTTGCTATGGGGTCTCAAATAGTTGCATGTGAATTAAAATGAAGTGAAGAAGTAGCCCTTTTGATGGCAAGGCAGGGCATTTTGAATGAACCTTTTCTTAGCGGGGGGGTAATTCTGTTTAGAAACAAAGTGAAGATATCCTTTTTCTAGGGAAAGGTCAACCATATCGTGGAGAGAAAACTGAACTACATTAATGACTTCCTTGAGACAATTCAGAGTGAATTTTAGCGACAGTACCTCATCTGGTTTAAATCAAATTCATGCCAGGTAAGTCAGCTTCTCCTTAGTTATTTAATTTGACTGAGCTGTCTGTGTGTAAAGCTAGATCCATATGAAGAACACAGCAAAGGATATAATGATGGAAAACAAGAACTTTTATGAAGTTTGTAAACATTTACAGAGGGCTAGCTGTGAATCTGGGATTGTAAAAAACAAAAACTGAAAATTTTTGTTGTGAAAATGAAAAAAATAAAAAACGCAATAATCCATAAATCCAGAACTGTTAGCGTTTTGCATCTATCAAGTCATTTGAAGGATAAATATGTTAATAGCCTCTAGGAAGATCTCTATGAAAGTTTCCAGACGTATGCTAATTTGTAAAGTGAAATTATGACAGTTCATCCAGCAGATTCTCAAGGCCTGTGCTTAACGAGAGTCTTCACAGGAGCAAGCCACAGAGATGTGGGAAATTGTAGAAATGATTCTACTGTTAGAATTTTCAATGCCAAATAGTTTTTATGTATGACAATTTTTTTTAAGATATCAAGCAAGATGGACTTGAAAGTGATTTTTGTTATTTGCTAGACAAAATAGTAAAATGGAAATATTAAAAATATAAAAACTTGTGCTGTGTGTAACATCTCCATAGGCTGATAGAGATGCTTTTGTTCTCCAGTAATAGGTTGCATAAAAACACCACTACCAATGGCAGAATAGCACATGTGAATATTAACTACTACTCTTAAAAAAGTTAGAGTGACTTAGGGCTATGTATGCATCTCAATAGAGTCTTCTCCGTTTTTTCTTTCCTATTATCCTGTCACAGTAAACAGACAATCCTACCAAATTCTTTCATTTTACAAAGTGATCACAGCAGATGGGCTGGGACAGGAAGGCACATCAGTGGTGGTCTTTGTTCCCCTTAATCTAACATATATGCTTTGTAGGAAAAAGTATATAAAAGAGCAGAACATCTTTTATCTATACTGTAGCCAAACATTTCCTGATACTGGAATATTCATGCACCCATGTAAACTGCAGGAGCAGCTGGTTAGGATGTGGTGAATATCTGTTATTAGCATCCTGTTAAAGTGCTGTGAATTATTTTCAAGTAGAAGTCATTAAAGTTCAGAAGATTGACTTCAGAAAGGATATTTTGAAAAATCATACCAAATTCCCCCAATGAAAAAAGTAGTTTCTTCATATTGTAGTAAAAACAAAACAAAACCAACAAAAACAAAACAAAACAAAACAAAAAAAAAAAAACAAAAAAAAAAAACAACCAACAAAATAAAACAGAAACCAACAGAGAAATGTCTCTTTGCTAATTATTCTATATAGCTTTGTGACTCTGAGTGCAGAACTCTTTAGGAAACTGATAATTAAAATTGTAAAAAGTCTACAAGTAATTTTTTTTTTGTTTGTTTAAAGATTTTCTAATAATTTTCCTTCTTGATTGGCCTCAACATTCAATTTTTCACTTTTCATAGAGAAGAACTACTGAACAAAGCAGGTTCTGTGTGTAATGGGTATGGATGTAGATCTATCAGGTACTCCCAACTGTTATTTTTCCTCTAAGCAAATTGTTCTACCTTGTGTTTTGTTGTTGTTTTTTAAATTCCCAACAATGTTGTGTTGTGATCCTTCAAAGGAAGACATTTTAGAAAGACAGCATTTTTGTAAGAGTGAAGGCAGAACTGATTAACCTCTTTGTCTTCATGCTGACTACTCAGTCACAGTGCATCTGAGTGTAGCTAATTTGTTTAACCAGTCAAGACAATTATAATTTGCTGTATTTTTTTATGATAGAGACATCAAGTAAGAGCAAGTGGAAAACAAGTAAAATTTCTTAATATGCTGAACTTCCCTACAGAAATACATCCCATGGCATTAGCCTAATTGTACCTGCCCTTAACTGTTGCAGCGTACTATGATTGATGGCACTTTTTGTATCCCAAGTTTTGTTTGTTTGTTTGTTTTTGTCTTTTTAATTGAAAATGTTGTGTGGCTGCGGTAGCTTAGGGGTCCTTTTGTGAGGTTCAGATGTGGCTGAGTCTTACCCTGACATCAAGAAATGCAGACATACTTCAGTAGCTTAGTGGTAACATATTTGTCCAACCAAGGAAAAAGAGGAAATGCTAAGTCTCAGGAGAGCCTGAAGGAGTGATTGTATCTTCCAGATCTCTACACAGACAAGTGGTGAAAGCTAAGTGGGATTTCTGGCTGCTTAATGCTTCAAAATAGATTTTTTCCTCAAACTGCTACTTCTGGGAGAGAAGGTTACCTCGAACTTCCATCCCTATTCTCTCAGGAAAGTATGGAAAGAGTAGTTCTTGGCTTTTCCTGGAAGCAGAATGGGCTATATTAGCTCTCACTTAGTTTAAAACTAAAACATTCTTTTGCATCAGTCATGATAAACAAAATCCCTGCAGTACCTATATCTAGCTTGATGTAAGTTCTTTTTATATCAATACAATTTCTAAAGGACAACAGCTGTTCTATATTATTTCCACAACTTTAAAGAAAGGAATATGTTTGTATTAAACATCTGTAAATGAAGAAGGATTGATGTCACTGCTGAGCCGCAGAATTGCAGCTAGAAAGCATTACAGTACAGCATTTGACTACAGGATAGTTTGAATCATCTTGAATACAAGGAGAACTGACAAAGATATTATTCTTCATCATTCTTTTTTTAATCTTTTTTTTTTTTTTTTTTTTCCTAAACCAGGTCTGTTCATCAATTGAAAATAATACAACTCCTTTCTCTTCTATCCTCGCTCATAAATTTATATCCATAATGACCTTTAGTACTTTGTCTTGAAAGACTTTGGAAATAGTAAGTGTGTGACCTAAAGCAATAAAAACTCTGTAGGCTCTGTGTAACGGAGAATATAGCAACAAAATTCCTAATGCCTATTTCACTAATTCCAACTTAACCAATCTTAACTCTTAGCTAGGAAGAAATTTTATTGTACAACTATTTCATTGTAAAAATGTACAATATTAAGATATTAAAAATGTACTATTAATAAGTTTAAAAATGCTTTTAAGTCCATTTGAATGAAAATCATAAGGAATTAAAATTTACTCTTTATATAGCTGAGTAGGTTCATTTAAGAAAATGTTACCATCTATCAAAATACACATAGGTGTTGGCTATGAACAAATGTCAGCGGTGTGCCATCATGTTTCACAGAAATGGAGGCCTGTCTGTGCTTTATAATTCAAAAATGCATGCTGTTACTAGCTGAAGCAGTCTGGATACATACTGAAGATTGTCTTCCAAATGCTCTGATGCACAGTAAGAACCTCGCAGGGGATGAAGACATAATTAGTTTCACTGTTGTTACTGTTTGTGAAGCAGAGGAGATGCAGCTGAGACAGAGCTGAAATTACAGCAGATCTGTTGTTGACCTATGTTCAGAAGTAATGTGTACCTCTTTAATGTGCCAGGTCCATCTTGGCAATGATACTCACTCTGTGCAACGTTCAGTTTTCAGTGAGGTCATGCAGGGCATGCAAGAACATTTAGCTCAAATCCTGTTGGTTTTATTTGAAAGATTCTTAACTCAGGAGGACACAGGATATATTTATTATTATTATTATTATTGTTGTTGTTGCTGTTGTTTTTGCTTTCATACTTGTCTGTGCCATAGCATTGAATGCCATGAGTTTATATGAACATGTTAAAATATTCTGTCAGTGATATGTTTTATCGAGAGCTCACTGTTGCTATTAGAAGATCCAAGTATAGAGTAGGAAGCAAGAACATTTCTTATTTCAACAGTTAACCTAGTAGTAAAAACTGTAAGTAAGTATCTGATTTGCCTTTTGCATTCTGTAGAAAAATTAATAATCTCACACAAATTAGAGCAAACCTCAGAGCAGTACAGAATTGCAAGGACAAAACCAGATGTAACTCAAGTAAACACTTGAAATGATCACTATGATAATGTGTATTCTGAAGTAACATCCTCAGCCTTAGAATAAGTGTATAATGTTGATAAACATCTTGTAATCATAAATCTTTATCCTTTAAGGTTAGCATATTTCATAGTGTCTGCAAGGATTCAAAAAGATTTGAATTAGACTCCATAAATTAAAAAGTGTCCTAATTGGCAACTGTGGCCAAATGAACATATACACACATCGTCTCCTCTTTAATGAAATGTCGAATAACCTTGTGTCTGTTGTGACACAACTTAGTATAACCCCGTGATATCATCTCCGTGATATGTCATATTGTTAGGTATGTACTTTGTCACATTAAGTCACAAATATCTATGGTTAAACTACAGATTAAGCAATGGTAGGAAATATTCCCAGACAGTATGAAACTTTCACACATGCTGTTTCATTATTAGAATATTCTCTATCACATTTTTCTTTGTATTACTATTGCCATCAATAACAATTTCCAGGCATGTTTTTGGAGTTATTCCAGTGGATCACTTGGAATAGACTATTTACATATGGTCACCTTTTTCTGATGATTAGGAGAGCTTGATGGTATGGTTGAAGCCAAACCATACTGAGTTGTCTCAGAGCCAGGGAATGCTGACAATATGCAAGAACAAACATATTTACAGTCAAGTCATTTGATGGAGTATTTACCGCTAAAAGTATTTAGTTGAAACTGACATATTCTCAGTTTTATTGAGAAGACATTTTCAGAAGCAGATTAATGGTAACTTGGAGATGAATCTGGCAAAGTATATAAATGGCAACAAAAAGGACTTCTACAGGCGCAGTGAAGAAAAAAAAAACAACAAATGCAGACCTGCTGCTGAACAGGGAAAGGTACGTGGTGACAAAGAACATGGAAAGTCAAAAGTACTCAATGCCTTTGTTTCAGTCACTGCAGTATAAGATTGTCAGCAAACGAAGATCCCTGAGACCAGTAGCCAAATCTAAAGCAATGAAAACATATCCTTGGAACAGGTTTAGGAATCACTTGATTAAACAGTACATACTCAAATTCATAGGATGCAGTTAGATCATCCACAAACACCAAAGGAGCCAGACAATACCACTGAGAGTTCACCTTCAATTATCTTTGAAAGCTCATGGCATTCAGAGGAGGTTCCCGAGGACTGGAAGAAAGGAAATGGTATTGTATACTCAGTAAGGCCAAGAAGGGGGACTTGGGGAACTAGAGGCTGGTCAATCTCAGTTTATGAAACTGCTGCAACAGCTAATCTGGAAGAAGAAATCCAAACATACGAAGGATAAGAATGTAAACACAATTGATCTACATAGATTTATGAGAGAAAATCATGCCTATTTGAGCTGATAGCCTTTTGCAGTGTGATGACTGTCTTGGTGGATGAGGCAAGAGAAGTAGATGTTTGTCTTGACTTCAGCAAGACTAGCTTTTGACACCGTGTCACATAACTTCACAGAAAAGTTAATGAAGTACAGGTTAGATAATTAGACAGTGAAGTTGATTAAAAAATGTGCTGAATTACTGAGCTCGAAAGATTATCATCAGTGGCATGCAGTTCATCAGAAGGCCAGTCACTTGTGGTGTACCCTGAAAGTCGATACTGGTGTAAATATTGTATTTACTGATCTAGACAATGGGATTGAGAACACTCTAAGTAAGTCTGCAAATAAAACAGAAGTGAAAGAAATCATTGGTACACCAGGTGGTTGTGATGCCATTCAGAGGGAACTCAACAGTCTACTTCTCAATAAGCTGGAGAAAAAAGTTGACCAGAGCATCATAAAATTCACTGAAGGCAAATGTCAAGTCCCACATCTCGTGAAGAATAACGCAAGGTACCAGTGCTCATTGAGGTTTGACTCAAAAGCAGTTCAACAAAGAAAGACTTGAGGACCCTGATCATCAGCAATTTGAACAAGAACAAGATATGGGTACCTGTTTTTATAAAATAAATAAATAAATAAACAAAGACAATAGCATCCTGAGCTTCATTAGACAGAGTTTTGCCAGCAAGACAAGGAAGGTGTGCTTCCCCTCTACTCGTGACTGGTAATTCATGTTTGAAGATTTGATTCTAGTTCTCACATTCTCAGTGCAAGAGAGAAGCAGGCATACAGGTTCAAGTTTAGTGAAGAAATGTGAAGATGATGAAGGGACTGGAGTATCTGTCATGAAAGAACAGGCTGGGACTATTCAGCTTGGAGAAGGCTCAGATGGATGTTATCAGTTTGTATAAATAAACATGTGCAGGGTCCTGCACAAGGCAATCCTTTTTGAGTAAGGGGTTTGGTTTTGATGTACCTTCCAAACCCACCAGTTCAATGTGATTTTGTACACTGTGAGGAATGAGGCATAAGTTGAATTCTTTTTCTTTCAGTATTATTTCAAGCATGTGTGCTGAAACTAGGAAGCATCTACAGTAGACTGTATCCTATGCTGTTTTCGACTGTTTTGCCTGCTGTTATGGGCCTGCTCAATAATGAAGTGAAAGAGAGACAGGAGGAAGAAAAGAGAATGGAAATCTGATTTCTGAGCAAAGGTAAGTGTGGAAGCCATCTTTTGATGAGCTGAGAAAATATGGTGAAGCCACCAACAGTGAAAATTCATGTAGTCTTGAAAACAGTAAGTTTTTATTGCAACAGCTGTTATTTTGGAGTACCTGCCAAAAGAAGCTTCTGAGCATGATAGAGAGGTATTCTTGTTCAGGAAATACAACTTTAAAGGTATTTCTTCTTGTAAAATTATCATGGTTATTGAGAAAGGAAAGGAATACAATAGTATTTTGCTAAACTGAGGTACACGGGAAACATAAAAGCAAATTTAACAATCAAGTACCTGAATTTATTGTTCCTAAAAAGTGGAATAATATGAAAGCTTTCCTCCACCTCAGCAAGATGTTTGACTATGAAAGCATTCTATTCATCATGTCAGTCAACTACTTGTTATAGGAATCAACTCTAGAAGAAATGAATGTCCCAGAAAAATAATCTTTCAAATGCTATAACCAATTTCTTTTTATTCAGTAATACAAAAAGAAACTCCAGTTCTAGTGTGGAGGAAAAAAAAAAAAAAAAAAAAAAAAAAAAAAAAAAA